>NC_091979.1:294065659-294375682 GCF_044704955.1 Pristiophorus japonicus | reverse complement strand
CAAGTGATCTTAAGTCGACTTGCCCGACATCGCCTGCCTTCAAGGTCCAATTCACCGCGGCACTGTCGTTCTACGCGTCGGGTTATTTTCAGGCCTCAGCTGGCGACATTTGCGGTCTGTCTCAGCATGCCACACATTGCTGCATTAGACAGGTCACTGAAGCCCTGTACACACACAGGAGGGACTTGATCAGCTTCCCTATGACCAGGGAGGCACAGACTGAGAGGGCTCTAGGATTCTCCAGAATTGCAAACTTCCCCAAAGTGCAGGGAGCAATAGACTGTACGCACATCGCGATGCGGGCACCTTTTCAGGATGCAGCGGTTTTCAGGAACCGCAAGGGATTCCACTCCCTGAATGTCCAACTCGTTGTCGCCCACCAGCAAATTATAATGATAGTGAATGCTAAATTTCCGGGCAGCATCCATGATGCTCACATCCTGCGTGAGAGCACTGTATCTGACTTGTTTAACAATCAACCATGAGGTCAATGCTGGATGTTTGGTGACAAAGGATATGGCCTCGCCACCTGGCTGATGACCCCCCACACCGAAGCCAAGAAGTGATACAACCAGAGACACTCACAATATCGTGGAGAAAACCATTGGAGTGCTTAATCAGTGCTTTAGCTGCCTGGACCACTCAAGAGGTGAGCTCCAATACCACCCTGTGCAGGTAGCTCAATTCGTGGTGATGTGCTCCATCCTGCACAACTTGGCTATCAGGAGGGGACAAGAATTGCCTGAAGAGTCTGACAATCCACCTCACCAGAGAGAGGACGAGGAGGCGGATGCTGACATCGGCCCAGACAATCAGGTTGACGCTGAAGCCATGCCCCCGACCCCTGTACACCGCATGAAAGGGCCCGTGGTGGCATGATAGCTTATGTCAGGAGCTCGTCAATGAGCGCTTTGCCTGAAAGAACGTTGGTGTTATTTATCAGGCTTCACACTGCTGGGTGTGCAGGTCATACATCAATGGTGGGTATCACCTTGGTGACAGTTTAAGTTGATTGAAGTTAAGTATAATTATACCCTTTGATAAGGAATCACCAGCATGTAATGGTGCAGCTATCTGAGCCAATGCACAAACAATGTTAAATAAAAAAACATTTAAACTGAACATTTGGCTGAAATCATCAGTATTTCTGTAAAAAGCAACTCTTTCTCACCCCACCCCCCCCCCCACCGCTTCTCCTCCCCACCTCTACCCCGTACCATCCTGACTCCAAGCCGCCTGGCCGAGGATCTCCTCAGGCGATGCTTCATTGGGAGCTGGGGGTGGGGGGGGTAATGATGGCCGAACCGCTGCTTGGACGGATACGGGAGAGGACGGTCCCGAGGTGGGAACGTGCTCCGTGCCAGAAGCAAGGTGTTGCTCCTGGGTCTCATGTCGTTGGCAATGGGGGTGCGGCACCTTGGGGTGCATGTCGTGCTCCGGGACCACTGGGAGCCCTCTGCCACCAGTGTTCCTGGCTACCAGCTCCAGGGCCTTCATCATTCCTTCCATGTTATATCTTATTTGTTGGATAAAAACTCGGTGCCAACTATGTTCTTGGTGCTTAGTTGGCTTTTTGCTGCTGGTGAATTTGCCTCCCACAACAGCCAAACAAGCACACACCACAACCACACATGCTTTCAGTCCCTCTCGCTCTGTCTCCTCTTCTGCGCATGTCATGATGACTCTTGACCTCCTGAATAGCAGGAATCGAGCGTTGCCATGCCGTTGCTAAGGACGGCGCCACTTTACGGCAGAAGGTCAGAGAGATTTAACACTACCGCCCATTTCATATCACCCGCGGTAACACCCAATTTCAAAAATGGAGACTAGGTGCTTTGAGAATGGGCGCGAAGCCAGCGATCTGAAAACCCATTTTTACCGCCCACGCCGGAAATAACGCCCATTTTTGGGCGCTATGCACAAGTGTAAAATCTAGCCCATAGTCTCAGAATAAGGGGCCGCCCATTTAAAACTCAGATGAGGAGGAATTTCTTCTCAGAGGGTTGTAAATCTATAGAATTCTCTGCCCCAGAGAGCTGTGGAGGCTGGGTCATTGAATATATTTAAGGCGGAGATGAACAGATTTTTGAACGATAAGGGAATAAAGCGTTGTGGGGAGCGGGCAGGAAAGTGGAGCTGAGTCCATGATCAGATCAGCCATGATCTTATTAAATGGCGGAGCAGGTTTGAGGGGCCAGGTGGCCTACTCCTGCTTCTATTTCTTATGTTCTGACCATTGGCAATACTCAAAAGTAGTTTCCTCAAGTTTTGCACCAGTTGCAATCCAGATCAGACACACAATTATCAGTTGGCTGTGAGCCAGAAAGGCTTTTTGTTGTCCTAATTGAGGAAACTATTCATCCAGCCTGAAGTAGGTTTTCCTGTCCAAGTACAAAGCGAATATGCAGCATTCCCAATATGGACAAGCTCGTTTATCTCCCCAGAGAATACCCTTCTAAATTAAACTTCCTTAAAAAGCACCAGCATGGCTTATGATCCTTTCCAAGAGTTATTATTAACATTCTAACTCAGCACAGTGTTTGAGGAGGGTTGTGTCTGCAGAAATCAGGTCATTTTTGGGACCAAGGAAAGTTTCACACTAAGGCACCAAGCATTCCAGATTAGAGCCAGAAAGAAGCAATCACTTTGGGGTGAAGTTTCGGGCTGTGCCTAGAACGGCGCAGCCCCGACCTGAACACCTGTTTTTCGCGCCTAAAAGTGCGTCAGAAAAATACCTCCAGATTCTCCGGCTCCATGCAGGTCCCTGGGAGCTTGGCGCAGCGCGCACACAGCCGCGGGGTACAGAGCCACAGAGCCGCGCCGATTCTACAAGTGGTGGGAGGCGGGGCTAATTTAAATGAGAACGTCGTACCGGCAGCCTTGCGCGTGCGCGTTGGAGTGCACGCGCAGTAGCCCATAAACATTGGCACTCGGTCATTTTTAAAGGGACTTAAAGAAAAGTGTTCATTTGTTGAGCCCATGAAAAGGCTTGGGATTGAATTTTGGTGTCTGAAGGAGTGATTTTAGCAGCACTGTTGAAGAAATCACCTGCTGAAATCAATGAGTGCTGCTTTTCATCCCTCTCCCGTGGTCGAATGGCCTCTGTTATCCTCGCAGCTCAAAGGCTGCTCGCTGTGTCTTCGGCTGCCGTCAGCCACTGCCGCTGCCCCTATCCCGTGGCCGAATGGCCTCAGTCTCCCTCGCAGCTCGAAGGCTGCTTGCTGCATCTGGCTGCCGTCAGGCACTGCCGCTGCCCCTATCCCGTGGCCGAATGGCCTCAGTCTCCCTCGCAGCTCGAAGGCTGCTTGCCGTTGTTGGTCTGCCGTCGAGCCACTGACGCCGCCCCTATCTCCTACATGGAAGGAAGGCCTGCCTGAAGCACCGCAGCTCGAAGGCTGCTGCTGCTTCACACAGGTAGAAATATTCAATATTTTGTCTTTGCTTTGTTTATAATTTTTTATTCAGTTTGGTGCTTTATTTGTATAAGTAAGACTGTTGAATGCTTGTAGAATTTAATTGTTTCCCTTCCACCCCCCCTCGTTCCCTACGCCTGATTTGTAACCTACGCCTGATTTGTAAAGTGTAGGCAAGGTTTTTCTTAGCGTACAAAAATCTGCACTTACTCCATTCTAAGTTCACTGCCTAAACTTTCAAAACAGGCGTAAGTGGCCGGACACGCCCCCTTTTGGAAAACTGAAATTGTTCTAACTGACTAGAACTGGAGCAAACTAAATGCCGAGAATTGCAATTTCTAAGATACTTCATTCTAAACCAGTTGCTCCAAAAAAATAGGAGCAATTCAGGCTGAAACTTGACCCCTTTGTCCTGTCACTGCCCGTACTGGATAAGGACTCCAAGTCTGATGGAAACCTCCCATAGAGGGGTTGGGGCACCTAACAGTTGCTGAATGCCATCTTGTCTTGTCAGGTGTGTGGGTGAGAGAAAGTGGAAACAATGACAAAGAATTGTTCTCCACCTTAAAGAGTGTCCTCCAGATACAGTTACGTATTACTGCTCTGGACAATTGATAAGTATGCAGACAAGGAGTTACTAAGTTCAGAAGTTGCTGAAGCTAAACTCTGGCTTTTAGTCGCTTTACTTTGTAGTGCTCAAGTTTGAGAATTCATAGCCCAAGTTTTTTTTTGATGGTGTACCTTAAAAGGAGTAGAAAACTTTGCTCACCACTGGATCAGGTTTGACAAGGCCAACTACAAGGTACAGCTCCCATTACCATGATCCATGCAATATGCCTAAACTCAAACGAGCAACTTTTACTGCTACAGTGTATGTTTATTTTTATCGCCCACACTAGCAATCCTTATGGCTTCATTGTAGATCAACAGGAGATTCTGCATCAATCTATGACAAATAATGAAAATGAATTCCAACAAGGCAGGCAGTGAGATGAATTTAAGTCCATTTGATTGGATGGCAGGTATTAGCCTGCTTTTAGTGCCTTTGTGTTATGGGATACACTTTGTGTATAATAAACCAGTGGGGATATATTATGGATGTGTTTTGGGTTGTTGTGATCACTGGGGTTATTTGTACAGTGATCTTAACAAAGACCCTCCAAGTCTCTCACCATCCTGACTTGGAAATATATCGCCATTCCTTCATCATCACTGGGTCAAAATCCTGGAACTCCCTACCTAACAGCACTTTGGGAGTTCTTTCACCACACGGACTGTAGCGGTTCAAAGTAGGTGGCTCACCACCAACTTCTTACGGGAAATTAGGGATGGGCAATAAATGCTAGCCTCGCCACTGATGCTCACATCCCGTGAATTAATAAATGAATGTAAAAAATACAGTGGAAACTCTGTAATGATTAGACTGGTGTCTAATGATGGACTAGCATCAGTGTTGAAATAAAATGGTTTTAGGAATGGAGGGTGTTTGTTCGGAAGTGCCCAATATATAAACAGCTTTAGCAGAAATTATGTTGTACAGTCACATGTTATTTCTTTGACATAATTTATCTGAAACAATTCAAAGCACATAATAAAAGAAACCTGTTTTAAAGATCTACCTTGGTTGTCTCACACAGATACACTGAAGTAGAAGAGAATCCTTTTCACAAAGTGAAGACTCCTATTTATTGTGGCATAACTAGTTAATTAACATCTCTTTATTTGCAGGAGCTACTGGCTGTCGACGGTTCTAGGAGACGAAAGGTCTCTGTACATGTTCTTTCCCGGGATATGGATTCCTGTGAGTATTTGTGGTTGTTTAAATTGACTGGTTCATTCATAGGAATTAGGTTCAAAATGTCCTCACAGATTTAAGAATATTCTACATATCAACTGTAATATTTAGATTTTTTTTTGTGTAAAAATAGCCAGCAGCAATAAAGGGCCCAAGTTTCTGGCCGCGCCTAGAACGGCGCAGCCCCGACCTGGACGCCACAAAGTGCGCCTAAAAAAACTTCGATTCTCCGGCTCCCTGCAGGTCTTCTGCAGCCGGGCGCGGTGCAGCACGAGCTGTAGGGGGCGGAGCTAGGTCCCTGCGCTGAAAACAGTGCCGGGACCTCTGCACATGCGCGCTACAGTGGGCGCGCATGTGCAGTAGCTCCAGGCGCCCGAGACTGTGTGGGAGGGGCCCGAAGCACGCAGCTGCTAGCCCTGGCTGAATGGCCTCACTGGGGCTGCGTGCATAAGGCTGCCTCCCACGCCCAGCTCCTGCTTCCTCCCGACCCGACTCTGCTCCCGCTTCCCTGACACTGACCCGACTCCCGCTTCCCCCGCCCCCAGACCGGACCCGACCCGCGCTCACCCGACCTGACCTCCCTTTTCCCCCCGCCCCCGAACCGACCCGACCCGACCCGCGCTCCCGATTCCACCCGGACCTGACACCCGCCCCCAACACGAACCGACCCGATCTCCCTCTGCTCCCCAACCGGACCTCCCTCCTCCCCCGACCCGACCCGTGTTCCGACCACACACAACCCCCCCCCCCCCCCCCGCCCCCCCCCCTGACTCTGGACCCGACCCAACCCAATGCCACCTACCTGTAAATCTGGTGCTGGGGACAGGCCCTGCCGAAGTCTTGGGCCCAGCCCGTTCAGCCTCCCTCCCTCTCTTTCTCCTTCTCTCTCTCCCCTTCCTCCTCCCTCCCCCCTCCCCTCTCCTATCCCCCCCTCCCCTTCTCCATCCCCCCCCTTCCCCCTTCTCTCTTCCCCCCTTCCCCTCCTCCTCCCCCCCTTCCCTTCCCCTTCCTTCCTCCCCCCTTCCCCTTCCCTCCCCCCTTCCCCTTCTCCTCCCCCTTCCCCTTCTCCCTCCCCCTCCCCTTCCTTCCCCCGTCTCCTCCCCCCTTCCCCTTCTCCTCTCCCCCCCTTCCCCTTCTCCTCTCCCCCCCCCTCCCCCCTTCCCCTTCTCCTCTCCCCCCCCTTCCCCTTCTCCTCTCCCCCCCCCTTCCCCTTCTCCTCTCCCCCCCCCCTTCCCTTCTCCTCTTCCCCCCCCCCTTCCCCTTCTCCTCTTCCCCCCCCCCCCCTTCCCCTTCTCCTCTCCCCCCCTTCCCCTTCTCCTCTCCCCCCCCTTCCCCTTCCCCTTCTCCCCCCCCTTCCTCTTCTCCCCCCCCTTCCCCTTCTCCTCTCCCCCCCCTTCCCCTTCTCCTCTCCCCCCCCCTTCCCCTTCTCCTCTCCCCCCCTTCCCCTTCTCCTCTTCCCCCCCCCTTCCCCCCCCTTCCCCTTCTCCTCTCCCCCCCTTCCCCTTCTCCTCTCCCCCCCCCTTCCCCTTCTCCTCTCCCCCCCCCCCTTCCCTTCTCCTCTCCCCCCCTTCCCCTTCTCCTCTCCCCCCCCTTCCCCTTCTCCTCTCCCCCCCTTCCCCTTCTCCTCTCCCCCCCCCCTTCCCCTTCTCCTCTCCCCCCCCTTCCCCTTCCCCTTCTCCTCTCCCCCCCCTTCCCCTTCCCCTTCTCCTCTCCCCCCCTTCCCCTTCTCCTCTCCCCCCCCTCCCCTTCTCCTCTCCCCCCCCTTCCCCTTCTCCTCTCCCCCCCCCTTCCCCTTCTCCTCTCCCCCCCCCTTCCCCTTCTCCTCTCCCCCCCTTCCCCTTCTCCTCTCCCCCCCTTCCCCTTCTCCTCTCCCCCCCTTCCCCTTCTCCTCTCCCCCCCCCTTCCCCTCTCCCCCCCCTTCCCCTCTCCCCCCCCCTTTCCCCTTCTCCTCTCCCCCCCCCTTCCCCTTCTCCTCTCCCCCCCTTCTCCTCTCTCCTTCCCCTTCTCCTCTCTCCTTCCCCTTCTCCTCTCTCCTTCCCCTTCTCCTCTCTCCTTCCCCTTCTCCTCTCCCCCCCCTTCCCCTTCTCCTCTCCCCCCCTTCCCCTTCTCCTCTCCCCCCCCCCTTTCCCTTCTCCTCTCCCCCCCCCACTTCCCCTTCTCCTCTCCCCCCCTTCTCCTCTCTCCTTCCCCTTCTCCTCTCTCCTTCCCCTTCTCCTCTCTCCTTCCCCTTCTCCTCTCTCCTTCCCCTTCTCCTCTCTCCTTCCCCTTCTCCTCTCTCCTTCCCCTTCTCCTCTCTCCTTCCCCTTCTCCTCTCTCCTTCCCCTTCTCCTCTCTCCCCTTCCCCTTCCCCCTCTTTCCCCCCCCCCCCTTCCCCTCTCCCCTCCTCCCCCTCCCCTCGCTGTCAGAAACAGACACTGACAGGACAGTGAGAGACACACACAGACAGTCAAGACAGAGAGATAGAGACACTGACAGACACACTCGGGGCAGGCGGGGTGAGGGGGGGCATCCCAGCACGCTGTTGGAGAGCTCCGGGTGCTGCAGTCGGTAAGTAGAAAATGTTTTATTTATTGATTTTTAAAAAAATTATTTCTTATTAATTTTTTTTGATTGATTTATTGGTTGATTTATTGATGTTTTTATCATTTATTATTGATGATGGCTCTTTATTTGTAAAACTGAAGTGTTTAATGTTTGTAAACTTCCCTTTAAACCCCCCCCCCCCCACCCATTCCCTACACCTGATTTGTAACCTACGCCTGATTTTCTAAAGTGTAGACACGGTTTTTTCGAGCATACAAAAATCTTCACTTGCTCCATTCTAAGTTAGTTTGGAGTAAGTTTTCACTGCCAAAACTTTGAAAACATGCGTAAGTGGCCGGACACGCCCCCTTTTGGAAAAAAAATTATGTACCAAAGTGAAACTGTTCTAACTGACTAGAACTGGAGCAAACTAAATGGCGAGAATTTGAATTTCTAAGATACTCCATTCTACACCAGTTGCTCCAAAAAATCAGGAGCAACTGAGGCCGAAACTTGGGCCCAGTATGTTTACTTGTATTACATTGAACAGATAGGTTTCAACAACTTTTTAATCTACATGGAGTTTTTTTTTTATTTGGAAGTATTTTTTTTAAAATTGTTTTAATCAATGAAAGTTTAATCCCACTGGTTAGTGTTCATCAGTGTATTGGCCATCATTCCAGGTTAGTAAATTCCAGGATCTATAAATTCAGCCGAGACTAATGGGAGCTGTTTTTTGATAAGAGTGCTTCCTATGTGGATGCTTTTTGCATTGTGGATGCATTTTTGCAGCATAAAATTATCCACATGTGGGCACTAAATTGTTAGTTTCAGTTCGAGTAGCCATAAGTTTAACTGATGTAGGGCATTATAACTTTTAATCTCCTGCAGTGCTGTTCTGAGATTGGGGTAGAGCAGAAGGTGCTTTTATCTAGATTTGGTCATTCCATACCTGCATTGAATTCCCACAATGTTCTCTCCAGTAGTGCTGCTGTTGCTCATCGTAATGAGCTGAAGAAAGACATTAAAGAATATTAAATAAAGAAAATGTCCCATCAGCTCTATGTAATCATAGCCCCTTTCTTTAACCCATGATAAAAAGTTAGAAAACTTTTTTTTTCAAAGAGGAAATAAGCTAATACAAAAGGGTTATAATAAAACAATGTGACAACTATTGTGAGGGGGTCAGTTAGTTTAATTTCTTGTTTGTGAGTATGGTGTCAAACTTCAACACAAACATGTGTGCTCACATACATAATTCAACTTTGTGCAAAAATTGACAATAAATGTAAATTTATCTGAACACAATATTATATAGAAGTTGGTCTGTAGTTACACTGGTTTTAAGTGGTTTCCTATTCAATAAGATAACCCATGCATATTGTCATTGTCTAGTTCCCGATCGCGTGCCCTTTTGATTTTGCGTCTCATGGATGGCAACATTGAGAGTTTTACTTTTTTGGCCTGAAACAAATTTTGCTTTAATTTATATTATAATGCTATGAAAGTAGCCAGTTCACAAAAGGGTTAGCTCCCAGAGAAATGCAAGCTATCTGGATGTAGATTAGAACCGTTTGTCAAAACATTCCAAAAAAAGTGCCTTGAATATACTTTCAGCTTGAGACAATGGGGCAAACGTCTTAGACACACTAGAAATGTTTGCATGTTTAATGTTAGAATGATTTGCATTCAAGGTGTGTGGCAGAGGGCTTAGCTCATGCAACATACCTCCCACACTATGACGGCAGGAGTTTTCATTTAAGGTGATGAGCAGATTATTGGCCCAACAAGCCAATCCTCAGCACAGAGGGCTGAGGTAAGAACATAAGATATAGGAGCAGGAGTAGGCCATTCGGCCCCTCGAACCTGCTCTGCCATTCAATAAGATCATGGTTGATCTGATCCATGAACTCAGCTCCACTTCCCTGCCCACTCCCCACAACCCTTTATTCCCTCATTGCTCAAAAATCTGTCTATCTCCGCCTTAAATATATTCAGTGACCCAGCTTCCATCACTCTCTGGGGCAGAGAATTCCACAGATTTACAACCCTCTGAGAAAAGAAATTTCTCCTCATCTGAGTTTTAAATGGGCGGTCCCTTATTCTATGTCCCCTAGTTTTAGTTTCCCCTATGAGTGGCAATATCCTCTCTGCATCCATCTTGTCGAGCCCCCTCATTATCTTATATGTTTCGATAAGATCACTTCTCATTCTTCTGAACTCCAGTGAGTATAGACCCAACCTACTCAACCTATCTTCATAAGTCAATCCCCTCATCTCCGGAATCAACCTAGTGAACCTTCTCTGAACAGCCTCCAATGCAAGTATATCCTTCCTTAAATACGAAGATCCAAAACTGTACGCAGTACTCCAGGTGTGGCCTCACCAATACCCTGTACAGCTGTAGCGGGACTTCTCAGCTTTTATACGCTATCCCCCTTGCAATAAAGGCCAACATTCCATTTGCCTTCCTGATTACTTGCTGTACTTGCATAGTAACCTTTTGAGTTTCATGCACAAGGACCCCCAGGTGTCTCTGTACTGCAGCACTTTGCAATTTTTCTCCATTTAAATTACAATTTGCTTTTCTATTATTTCTGCCAAAGTGGATAACCTCACATTTTCCCACATTATAATCCACCTACCAAATTTTTGCCCACTCACTTAGCCTGTCTATATCCCTTTGCAGATTTTTTGTGTCCTCCTCACAATTTGCTTTCCCACCCATCTTTGTATCATCAGCAAATCTGACTACATTACACTTGGTCCCTTCATCCAAGTCATTAATATAGATTGTAAATAATTGAGGACCCAGCACCAATCCCTGTGGCACTCCACTAGTCACTGTTTGCCAACTGGAAAATGACTCATTTATCCCGACACTCTGTTTTCTGTTAGTTAGCCAATCCTCTATCCATGCTAATATATTACACCCAACCCCGTGAACTTTTATCTTGTGCAGTAACCTTTTATGTGGCACCTTATTGAATGCTTTCTGGAAATCCAAATACACAACATCTACTGGTTCCACTTTATCCACCCTGCTCATTACATCCTCAAAGAACTCGAGCAAATTTGTCAAACATGATTTCCCTTTCATAAAACCATGCTAACTCTACTTGTAACTGGGTCATTCTCACTTTCTAAGTCTAGTGACCGTTAACTTTGGTATTACAGTTCTTGGCTCTTGCTATCATTCAGCTAGATATTGGGCAGTAAAGAGACTCTCTAGTTCATAGAGGACGCAGGCATCGCTAACAGGAGTGACCGGTGGTACGGAACACAAGAGATGCAGATAAATAATCTGTAACATAGGCTTAGGATCCAAATAATTTCTCTTCATTTTGGCCATCTGTATTTTCATTTCTCCTGTGCTCGTGTGATTTTTTTTTCCTCAGCTGAACAAACGTACCATCTGGCTTCGAACCTCCTAATGTCCCTATCTACAAGCTCTCAATATTTCTGCAGCATGTAAAAACATCAAAACGAGTGCAGTAATGTAAAACCTTTTTTTATAAGTAGTGCGTTTATTATATCTGGTTGGCTGCACTTAATTTTTTTCAAGGATGTCCTATAAAAAGACCACATGTCCATTATTTAGATTTTCAGATCTAGCAGTAAGCAGGTAGCTAAACATTTGTTAAACTTGCACCAAGTCATTAGTCATACACATGAAACCCAATGGGTAAATATCCAATTTTGGGCCTCGCCCACGGAAAACACATTAGATATTCAGGTGTCTGCTGTACGAGATTTTCTGACCATTAGTTTAAGTGGTCATAAAATTGTGCACAGTGTGTTCCAGAATTCCTTATGTATGCTCCTGACAGGAATCTCTCCAGTGGATATTTCTATATGCCTGTTCTGCCATCTTGGATGATATCACTTTCTGCTTTCTTTTGCATCACTAATGCATTCCAGGTGCGAAGTTGCAAAAACGATCTGTCCTTATTTGTTCATTTATTCATTCATTCATTCAATGTTTGTCATTACATGGTGATGATGGGGGATATCAGCTGAAAATGTCCCTTTCCAAAAATACATACTCGGGTGCTTGTTATAATTCTCCCACCACTCTTCGTGCTCAAAGCATGTGCAGGTCCCTATCTCCCAGGAACTGAAACTTGTACAGCTTGTGTGTGGAGTGAATGGATTCACTCACTATATGGACCATCCCCAGCCATAGGGAAGGTGGCAGCCCTCAGCAAAAAAATTGATGTATGTAACTTGAAAGTACTTGTGCATGTTCATTTGTTTAAATATACAGCTGGTGCTAATAAAATAAATGGGGCAGTTTCTGCTGCTCTAGGAACTTCCTGAAGCATTTCTGAAATACGTATAGCAGCATTAATGTCACTTTTCTTCTAACCTTGCCCTGCTTCCTTTGTTCTCCCAGACAGATATGCTGACACTATAAAGTCAGGTTCTTTCTAATGGTATGCTACCGCTACTATAAAGGGGAAGGGAAGTTTCAGAGGTATACTTCTGTTTAAAGAAACAAAGCACAGAAACAGCCCATTGTACCTGTGCAGGTGACAGCTCTTCACTTGGAATGAGCTACTCTAATGCCATTTCCCTGTTTTCCCCATATCCTCTTACTGTCTTTGTTATTAAATACTGATCCTATATCCTTTTAAATGATTCGGCTCTGCCTCAATAAACACTTGTGATAAAGCATTCCATTATTTCATAGCTCTCTGTGGGAAAATATTATTTTCAACTTTCCCTTTCAATCTTCTGGTGATAATCCTGAGCCATTGGGCTAGAAATTGACCAGCCTTGCACCCGTTTTTTCGGCGATATCTCACCTTTTTTGCCGGTAAAAGATACTCGCCAAAGTTGTGCGCTGTGGTTTTGAAATATCGCTGAAAAGCCGACCGCCAGCGTGCCACACCAAACAAAATGCAACCGCTTAAAATTGGCAGTTCAGCGCACCCATACTCAGGGTGGAAAAAAAACGCCCAAGAAAAACCTGCGTTGAAGCCCCAGAAACAGCAGTAGGCATGAAGACCAACAAAAAAGGTAAGTTAAAGTTTTTATTTTTAAATTCTTTTTCAGCGATTCATTAGTTAAGTGTATAGTGAATGTTTTCTGATTTTTTTTTTATTTTTTTATTTTTGCAATTTGTTTTGTGATTTCTCCCCTTCCAGGGCCTGTCTTTTTGGCGGTAATAGGCCTCGGACTAAAGTTGACGAGGACCGCAGTTTCCACTGCAAATCCTCGTGCAATGCCGATTTTTACCGTCTGGTAAATTTTGTTGCCAATTTTAGCCCTTTAATGGTATTTTTGGTGAAAAATGCCAGAAAAAAACACCATCACAAAAAAACAATTTCTAGCCCATTTCTCCTCGTTACTGATTCACCATCCAGTACAAACAATTTTTCACCTTTTACCATCTCAAAACATTTTCATAATTGTGAAAACCTCTATTTGATTATCAAATATTCAGTTAGTGAAAAAGACCCGTTTTTCCAAAATACATTCAGAACTATAACCTCTCTCACTTAGTACCATTCTAATGAATCTTCGCCATACCCTTTCCATGTAATGGAGTCTCCATTATTCCAACTGTGGCCTAATCAATGACTTGTATAAATTCATTAGTTCCTTGCTTTTATATTCAATATTCCTATGCATAAAATCTGAAATCCTGTTTACCTTTTTGATTTTTTTTTTCTACCTGCATTTGTTCCTTTTTTTTTAAAGAGAGCTTTGTATCTGCACCCTTGGATCTTGCTGTTCCTCCACTTTTTTAAGAATATTAACATTTATAGTATTAACATTTGCTGTCACTGTTCTTTTTCCCAAAATGTCCTTCACATTTCTGTGCATGTCATTGCATCTGCCACCTATCTCTTCATTTCACTAGCCTGTTTGTCCTCCTACAGTCTTCTGCACTCTTCCTCAAGTTGTAATACCCACTAATTTTGTGTCTTCAAAATTATGCATGTAAATGGCAAACAAAAGCGTTTTGGTACAATTCCTTGGGAACAACACAACACATGAATCCCTACAATCCAAAAATCATCCTTTTTTAGCCCTGCTCACTACTTTCTGTCCCCAGATATATATCTCTATCCATGTGGCTACATGTAATTTAAAGTACTGGTTCATGTTACTCAGCAAGTATCCTTCCAGGGAGGAAAAATGCAGTAACAAATGTATTTAACCAGTGAAAATTTGGTATTTAGAGATGAAAACCGAAAATGCTAGAAATATTCAGCAGATCAGGCAGCATATGTGGAGAGAGAAACAGAGTTAACATTTCAGGTTGACGACCTTTTCATCGGAACTGATATTTTGGTTCCCCATGGCTCCAGAGCAGTTCTAGTCATTTCTCTGACTGAGCAAATCCACTGCAGTGTAGCTCTAATCTGTAATTTCAGATGGTCTTAGACATATTGCAGCCACCTGGGAAACCTGCTGCTGGTTGGGCAAGCTGCATATCTACATTCACAGCAGCAACTCCTGTCTTTCTCCCAATATTTTTATGAAGGAATGTATGATTAAGTTGAGCAATCATTTAAAGTTTTCCTATCTGCCCGTATCCTCGTACAATTTTCATTTGAAAGCATCCTGGCAGAATGGTGAAAATGCAGAATTTGTAACTGAATTAATTGCAATTGAAAAACAGTGAATTTTTTCAGTAATTCAAAGTTCTGTGGAGTGGAGATCGAAGATTAGATTTTCACGACCTGTGTACATATTGAGAACATTTTAAGTACTCGTCATTGATGTGTGATTACTAATATAATTCTAGGCCCTGTTGTTGAACAAGCTCCATGTCAAAATGATGTCAACTTGACTCCTGCGCCGCCCTTGCCCCAGGTAAGTGTGATTTTTGACCCATTTACTTCCTTCTCTGCTTCCGTAATACATACATTGAAATACCTTGAGGAGTGGAAGCTCCTAAATTGACAAATTAATAACTTGCAGTTCCTTTGGTGTTTTTGAAGTTCTAGCACTAATCTTTTAAATTAGCTTCAATTTGTTTATATTTCCCATTGCACTCCAAAGTTGTTTAAAGTTGTGTTCAGTGCCAAAGGTACAACATTGTCGAGCTTTGACCTCTGCAAATTATTTTTAACCAGAAACATTGAAACTAATTATGAAGCCATGAAAATCAATAGAGCTGAGTATTTTACAGCGATACTGAGATGATGCTTTTCTTCATTAAAATAGAAGCATGAGCAGGCCATTCGGCCCCTCTGGCCTGCTCTGCCATTCTATTAGATTATGGCTGATCGGTACCTCAACTCCATTTTACCTGCCTTTTCTCCATATTTCTTGATATCCTTGCCTAACAAAACTCTACCGATCTCTGATTTGAAAATTTCAATTGACCCAGCATCCACAGCGTTTTGAAAGGGAGAATTCCAATTTTCTCTACCCTTTGTGTGGGGAAAAAATGCTTCCTAATTTCACTCATAACCGATGTAGCTGTAATTTTAAGATTATGCCTCCTTATTCTAGATTTCTTCACCAGAGAAAATAGTTTCTCTGCATGTACCCGATCAAATCCCGTTATTTTAAACACCTTGATTCGATCACTCCTCAACCCTCAAATGTTAACAGAAAATCGCTTCCTTATTATTTTTTCCTTCATGGTTGACTGATACCAGCATGAAATTTCCCTGTACCATAATTTTTACTGGTGCACAAATTATTATTTTTTTCCCCTTTCCCAGCTTGATCTCCCCATACTATGCAAGATCCTTGGCTGAGATTACAGTCAGGGACTTGCATCCAGGTTTCTAACATTGCCATTCTGAAGCTGGGAAATGTGTGATGGTTGCTTCAAAATGATGCTAACACTCAACCTTTCCCTCCCTGCCTCTGGATAAAGTTCCTGGCTCCACTTCGTGCTTCATAGTAACATGATAATGTTTTGGGTAGGAGAAGGCCACTCTAGCCACCTGTCCAAACCTCCTATCAGATTCTATACTTCTGGAATTAACTGCTCTGAATTTTGCTTACTAACTGGAATTCGTCTAGTCTCAAACTTCTGTTTTCTGTTCCTCTACTCCCAGTAATCTATTCCCTATTTCTATCATTCTCTTACTGAAAACATTTTGCCTAAACTCCCAATTTCTTTTCCTACATTTTTTTATTGCCTCTTGCTTGAATCCTGTGCCAACAGAAGAACTTTGGATCTAATTTTTCCATACTCTGAAAAATGTATTGACTAGCCTCAAATACATCCCTCATCAGTTCGAGGGTAGACAATCTTTTCTTATAATCTAGTCCTCTGAGTCATAGCCGTGTTTTGGACTAACCCCACCCCTAGTAATTCTTTATCTTTCCTGTAATATAGAGACCAAAACTGAACACAGACGTAGTCTCACCAATGCCAGAAACAACTTCAGAATTGCTTCTTATTTATTTTCTTGACTACCAGTAAATAATAAACTGTTTGTGATCTTATTCACCTCACCCCTTCGATCTTTTTCCTGCTGTGTTACCTCAAGCACGTTGCCGTTTGATACGAGTCTCATGACATTTACCTAATCTAATGACTTTACACTTATTTGTGTTTAACTCCATCTGCCACTTCTCTGCCCAAAGATCCTTTGAATTCTTGCACAATGGTTAGCATCATTGGCCATCACATTCAATTTGGTCTCATCTGCCAACTTGGCTATTCTCCAAGACACTTATATAAAATTAACAGCAGCAGCAGACACAATCCCAATCCAATGCATCCACTGGCAACCAGTTTCCACTCTGATACCTCCATGACCGCCACCCTTTTCTGTCAAGGTTATAGCCACACATCAATCCAGCCTACTACTTTGCCAGCTGTCCCATGACCATGTACCTTGTGAATCCATCTGGGTTTTTTTTTTAAGGATAGTGTCAAATGTCTTTATGGATTCGCTCATATTCACCGGATCTGTATCCTGCTCAAAGAAATCCAGTAAATTAATCAAATATGACCTGCCCTTTCTAAACTTGTGGTGGCTCTCTTTAGCTTAACATCACATAGGAAGGCCCATGTCCTTCTCGATGATCCCTCTTCAGTGTCTCAAATACTTCTCCCACAAGTTATGTAAGGCTTACAGGTCGATAATTTGAGGGTTCATTTCTTGCTCCCTTTTTAAAGATGGAGTTACTTTGCTACTTTCCAATCCATTGGGATGTTACCCAATTGCATTTAGCTTTGAAAAATAGGGGATTTTCAATCTTCTAAGCCAACTGCACTCGTACTCTTAGATTGCCAGTGTGTGGAACCTTGTTTAACCATAAGCTTTCTTAACCTGCCTTATGCCTTCCTATGTGACGCTAAGGTTTTCCAACTTTGCTCTTTCCCTTGTACTACTACCTTAATTCAGGCATCTGTCCCTCTGTTGTAAAAATAGTCACAAAAGTAATGATTTAACAGCTTTCACTTTCCTGTTTTCAGACTCTACTTCTCCACCATAATTGGTAAACGGCCCAACATCCCTCTGTACCCTTTTATTGCTCCTGATCTATTTAAGGAATGCCCTCTCAGTGGCATTTATATTTTCTGCTGTCTTCAGGACAAACTCCTTCTTGCTTTGTACAAGTTTGTTGACCTTCTGCTTGATTTGATGGTTGTCCCTATCAGGTTAGATGCAGGAAGAATGTTCCCGATGTTGGGGAAGTCCAGAACCTGGGGACACAATCTTAGGATAAGGGGTAGCCCATTTAGGACTGAGATGAGGAGAAACTTCTTCACTCAGAGTTGTTAACCTGTGGAATTCCGTGCCGCAGAGAGTTGTTGATGCCAGTTCATTGGATATATTCAAGAGGGAGTTAGATATGGCCCTTACGGCTAAAGGGATCGAGGGGTATGGAGAGAAAGCAGGAAAGGGGTACTGAGGTGAATGATCAGCCATGATCTTATTGAATGGTGGTGCAGGCTCAAAGGGCCGAATGGCCTACTGCTGCACCTATTTTCTATGTTTCTTTTCTGTGCAATTCAGACTTTTATATGTGCCGCCTTTTTCCCTAATGCTTCCAGGGCATCTTTCATCACCTCTATTAGTTTTGTCCTTAACTTGTTTCGGGGATAAATTGCCTTACAATGGGTTTTTAAAAATCTCCTTGTAGCTTTTCCATGTTTTCTCTACATCCTTCCCTTTAACATTATTCCCATATTATTTCCTTCATGCAGCATTTCATTTTCTCTAAATCTAATCTCTCAAAATCCATTTTGTTAACTGCCTTTATGTTCTGTTCCGTCCTCATAGTAACAACACTATAATCACTAAATCCCAAATGTTACTTACTTCAACTTGGCTATTACAGTCTCTTCATTAGTTAGGAACAAATCCAATATTGCCTCCCACATACGGGTTCTCTGACCTGGTTAAGAAAAGATTCTTGAAGATTTAAATTCTCTAACAGTACAACTGAGGCCTTAGCACTGAGCTTTTTTTTTTAATACCCTCCCACAGCAATACATCCACCTCCTTTTTTATTTTGCAGTGGCCTGTAATACATTTCTACCACTAACGTTCCTGCCCTGTCTATTTTCTAAATCAACGCAAAGACTCCATGCCAATCCCTAGTTCCTTTTCCTCAGTGTTGTATAAATCTTCCCTAATTTCCCCATCCTTCTCTCTTCTTCCCAAAGCATGCACACCCTGCAGGTCTGTTCTCCACTCCTCTTCCTAATTTAGCTAGGTTTTAGTAAGTCTGAGATATCTGATTTGCCATCATTTGCAATTCATCCATTTTATCTCTTGCGCTGCCATCCATTTCTGTCTGCTTCAGTGTCTCGCTCTATCGGGATAGTCACAACCTCGTGCAAAGTATATTACAGATACTTTTCTTCCTTGGATCTAGTGCCCAGTGTATGCAATTGGTGATCAAGGTCATCAGTTTGCTTCATGGGACCCGGTTTATTGGCAGTCTATGTAAATGTACTCCTGGCTACTTTGAGAATCCAGGATGATCCACATTCAGCATGTCACTTATGCCATGAGCTTAGTGTCAACAACAGGCAACTCAGTTGAGGTATGAGACGAAGTGTTTTGAATATAAAATTATAGAATACACCTATATGGATTCTAACTCCTTCAGTAGAGTGGGGAGGGAATGAGTTGGTATGTAGGGTGGGGACACCCCATCGGGACACTACTGGTGGGGTGGTCTGCACCTTTATTGTCAACTTGCTTTTTTCTTCCACCAGACTCTCAGGCTATTGGAGCCCGCTCCGCCATGACACTTTTTCTTGTTTCCTTTCTATTTAATACCCCTGCCGCAAACTCACTACGTTTGTCTCCGGCGGAACCAGACTCTTCGTAACTTCAGCATCCTATTTGATCCAAAGTTGAGGTTCCATCCACGTATCTCCACCACAAAGGCTGCAGCATCACCTGCTACCACATCAATGTCAGCCCATCTGCTACTATAACTCTCATCCAGGCTTTTTTTACACCAGACTCAACTATTCCAATGCTGGCTGATCTCCCATCCTCCACTCTGTAAACTTCAATTTTACTCACCCACCACCTGTCCTCGTTGACCTACATTGCCTACTTGAAAATTCTCATCCTCATATTTACATAGAAAATAGGTGCAGGAGGCCCTTCGAGCCTGCACCACCATTCAATAAGATCATAGCTTATCATTCACCTCAGTATCCCGTTCCTGCCTTCTCTCCATACCCCTTGATCCCATTAGCCGTAAGGGCCATATCCAACTCCCTCCCTGAATATATCTAACAAACTGGCATCAACAACTCTCCACGGAAGAAGTTTCTCCTCATTTCGGTCCCCTTATCCTTAGACTCCCCCTACATCTAACCTGTCCAGTCCCGTCAGAATTTTATATGTTTCTTTGAGATCCCCTCTCATTCTTCTAAACTCCAGTGAATACAAGCCCAGTTGATCCAGTCTCTCCTCATCTGTCAGTCCTGCCATCCCGGACTTCAGTCTGGTGAACCTTCGCGCCACTCCCTCAATAGCAAAAACTTCCTTCCTCAGATTAGGAGACCAAAACTGAACACAATATTCCAGGTTAAATCCTTTTATGCCCTTGCCCCTCTCTATCTCTAACCTCTTTCAGCTCTACAACCCTCCCCAAATTCTAGCCCATCTCTGTGCCCAATCATTGGTGGCTGTGCTTTCAGCTGCACTTCCCTCCTTAGGCCTTTTCATATCCCTCTCCTCCTTCACGATTATCCTTTGACCAAGCTTCTGGTTACCCCTTCTAATATATCCTTCTTTGGCTCAGCATCTGTTTTTATGTATTACTTCTCTGAAGTGCCTTGGGACGATTTTCCACATTTAAGGTGCTATATAAATGCAAGTTGTTGTTGAATTATAGGTACAATCCCATATCACAGTACTGTCTGATATCAGTTGCTGTGTTCTTTAAAGTGCTGTACCATCTTGCCTTGGGAGGATCAAACTGTCAACTTAGCCAAGTGTTATATTCTTGGGACCTAATTTAAAAAATAAATAAGTGTGCCATTTTACTGCATTCAAGAAAATCCTTGTCAAATGATTGCATATTGTCAAAAGGATGATGGGACTGCTGCCACTACAGGCTACTTGCTGGGTTCTGTTTGGTGTAGAGGAAGTTAAAATAGATTGGCAGTTCTTCGAATTTGGGGCTTGGATTCTGGGAAATTCAAAATAATATGCCACCAGGGAGCAGTACACAAATTAGTTTCAATTCACTCCCTGAGAAAGAAAATGTCTTCTCCTGATTGCCACAATAACAAGAAGTTGCTGCACTTAAAACATTACAAAGCAGACAGCTGCAGGTTAGAAAAAACTATTTCTTCTAACTGTCTTGGTCAAAAACATCCAAATTTCACTCAGCCCACCTCCAGTGGCTACAAACTAAGAAATAAACAGCTCTACAATACTGCGAATCATTAGAAAACGGGCTCGTGGTGTTTGTCTTACGCAACTTGTTAGGCATTGAGATGTTCTGAGAGAGGAATAATTTATTTCATAGAATGGTTACTGCAGAAAAGGAAGCCTTTCGGCCCGTTGAGCCCATGCCTGCTCTCTACAAGAGCACTTCAGCTAGTCCCACTCTTCCGCCCTTTCCCCGTAACCCTGCAAAAAAAAAAATTACTTATCCAATTTTCTTTGGAAAGCCACGATTGAATCTGCCTCCACCCTCTCGGGCAGTGCAATCCAGATCCTAAACACTTGAGAGTTGGTAGAGCTTGGAATACTTTACCACAGCGGGAGGTTGAGGCAGAGATTATTGCATCATTTAAGGGAAAATCACATAAATATTTGAAGCAGAGGGAGATAGATGGAGGGCTGCTCTTGGAAAAGACATGATGGGTCATGTGACCTCAGGCTAGGTTATAAATGTCTATACTGTGTCTGTGTGTTTGGTACTTTGTTCAGCAACTGCCACTTTGTTTTCAGATCCTAATCGAACAATCTGACCCCGTTTTTCTTTTAGCCAAGCATAATTGAAGACATGACTGTGTTCAAGCGCAGTCTACCACTCTTTCCACTGGCAAAGCCGCACATCAATTTTATGGCTGCAAAACTCTGAGATTATGGAATACTGACGCTAAGGAAGGAAGACCTGAATGAAAAACGTGAATGATAATATCCATTCTGCTGGGGTTGGGGGTAACTTTCATATGAGATCATTTCTTTTAAATTAACTCTTCAGTTAGAAGTGTACAAATTTAATTAGTTCTGTATACTTCTTGCCTGTTGATAGTTCAGCTAGCCGAGTGACATTATTTTAAATTACTTGCCCATAGAAACTTCAAACATAAAATTGGAATTCTACAAAACACTTATGTATAAACCAGTGAAATTACACTGTGTAATATATTTGAAACAAGTTTCTTTTGTGATAGAGCACGAGCCTTATAATTGAAATCTATACCATGTTTTTATCTTGTATACAAGTTTTGTAGTATTGACATTTTATGTGCTCATACAACTGGTAGTAAAATGCTGGAAACTTTTTTTTCTTTTTCTGTCAAACTACTTTCTACAACAAAACTGCAGAGAATTCAGATGTCTTCTAAAACTGTCTAGTTTCTGAATTTGGATCTGTATTTACGTGAAACAAGATACCTTGACTTCCGTAAGTTAACATGTTTTCAAGAAGTCAGAAGATCATGTTTACACAGTGCTGCTAAAGCAGAGTAGATAGAGAAATTGCCATTGTTGACAGGAAGTCAGACCAGATGATAAATTTACTCTGAGATCGTGTTGAAAGCCTGTCAAAAATAGCCTGTTGAAAAACATTAATAGTTAAGGTTTTTCCAGTAAAACTGGAAAATTTTAAGTCCATTTCTTTGCACTGTCATAGTCCAGTTAGAGAGGATAGGATTTTCCTTTTATATTTTAAATGTTTTTCTTTTATAGTAGTAAAGGAAATATGAGGAAAAGCACAAAAATTGGATTCTATACAAAACAAATTTGTTGCTGCCACTTAAGTTATAGGAGGCACAAAAAAAATTAACATTGTTCAACATTCAAGAAAGATCACATAGTCCAAAATGTCATAACCAGTCTTGTGTAAAATTATCCACCAGTGCTTAACACTTAATTAAGTGATAATTTTGAAAACATAATGAAGTCTGTAGAATAATAGATAAGAGGGCATTAAAGGTGGTAGCACAACAAATGGGGATTTGGATGACATGAAACTAAAGCAGAAGAGTGAAGATCACATATAACTTTGTGAACATTATCTGAGCACGAGGATTGTATTGCAACCTTGAACATCCATATTTCTTGTGACTTTTTCAGTGACAACAGTGTGTGTGTGTGTGTATATATATATTATTAGCAGCTCTGTGATACAAACACGAATATCAACTGTGTGATCAGCAAAAGCAATTTACAATATGACCTCTTGATAGTGATTAATCAGTTATCTCACTATCATGCACTATATATAATATGCAAAAAGAACCAGGATTCAAACACAGAATTGGTAAAGCAAAAAAAAGAGCTGCAAAATTTTATGGTCTAACTTTGGGTTGCACTGAAGAGTGAGTCTCGGCTGTTGCTGCATTTTGTACAATTTGGAGCAGCCACCAGCTAACGACTAATAATTCCAGTCTCTGATATTTGATAGCAGTAATTCATTGTCGTCCCCTCAATCTTTGCCTACCACGAAGTTACTTGGGTGAAATTGAAGTGAGTTCTTTAAGTTTACTTATGAAGATTATTTGATCAAGTTTGAAGGTTCACAACTCCAGAGTAAAGTGATGTGTTGCTATTGAAAGCCATCTTTAATTTCAAGTGAACTGTGCACCTGACATTCAGTACGATGCCCTTGCTTGTATTAAATTACGTGAAGACTTTTTAACTAGCATATTTATGACCAGACCATTTCCTATTCAGTTTAGTGTTTCGGCAGCACTGAGCTGTGAATCTTGCTTGGTCCCAAAGTCTAGCATCTTGTGATGCAAAGCTACAGACGCAGGTACAGTTATTTCATGAGGGAGTTTAACAAGCATCTATTTGTAACAAGTATCTGGTTAGCAATGGAAAAAGTCAAAAACAGTTTGCCACAGTTTCACCTCTGAGGAACTGAAGTATGCTGTGGTGAAACTAACATAGAGGCTACCAATTTTCTAATTAATTGAAAAATATTTAGGATGGATATATTTGATTTTAAATGTAATAACCCATTGAATTTTAGGATTTTGTGTCTAAAGTTTATATTTAAATTAATCCCTTCAGGAGTATTTTACTCTTTTTACAGGGCTTGTTTCCCCATCCCACCAAAAAAAAGGACTCTGGTTTATGGGATAATGCAGCAATATTTCAGAAGTATTGGAATTGTGATCTTGCAGAATTTTGAAAGGTTGTCAGTAAATGAATGATTCCTGTGAAATCATGGCTGACAAGTTAGAAAACCTTTCTTTAGATTTGATTAATACTGTCTTTGGGTCACTTTCTCTCAATAATCCCAAGGCAAATGCTGTGATTTCTACATTTCAGGAACAGTATGTTATATTGGATAAAATTAAAGTGACAATTGCCCTGATTTTTTTTAAGAAATGATTTTGAAAATATTAGGACTCAAACTTGTATACAGTTCTTTCACATATTTCACTTGAACAGGTGATCCAAAATATATATCCTACTTTCTTCCAAGTCTTTTGGGTGTTATGGTGATAGTTGTACATAGGCATTATCTGCAATATTGTTACAAGCCAGCAATAACTTTTGCATTTATATACTGAATATCCATCAAAACTATCTCAAAACCTTTGGCAGTTTTGGAATTATTACAGTATAACACATAGACCAGATAATTAGCTGTCAGACTAACAGATAAAAGTTCTTTAAAGAAAATATATTTTGCTGTGACATGTTTTCTAATCCTTTGCTGCAGTGTTATTTTTTTCTACCATATTTCCAGCATTTTATTAAAGTGTGTGTGGCAGTGCAGTTTGACTCAGGCATATCCATGGATTCTGTAAGAGGAATCCAAAGATGCAGCTTTTTCAAGCAATAACAGCCAACAGAGTATTTACAAATATTCAGTCTGTTTTTATGGCTTGTGAATAGATGTATCAATTTTTGTTGAATGTGACATAAATTACTTATACCAACATAAATTTGAGGTTTTTGGAGCAGTTGAGGTAGAACTGGATGCAAATAGCATAGCTACTGTCTACTGAAAGGATGTTTCTGTTTGCAATAAAATAAACCTTATGATCATCCTCAGCCAACATTGATGTCAATTGTTCAGTTTTTCCAACTATAATGAATTGTCACACAATTGAAAATATTGCCCAACATTTAAACATATACCTACCATTTCTCAATTAAATACCATGTGAACAGACCCAAAACAAAGTCTTGAGAACTCTCTCTTCATTTTATAAAAATGAACATGCTGGCAACTAAATATGCACCTGTAAACATTATGTTCATCATCCCAGTAACTAAATAAATATCAGTTATCTGTCTTCACTCCAGGAATTTGAGCCCATAAATCTAAGCTGACATTCCAGTTCAGTGCTTCGGATGAGACGTTAAACCGAGGCCTCGGGTGGACGTGAAAGATCCCACGGTACTATTACGAAGAAGAGCAGTAGAATTATCACCAATGTCCTGGCCAATATTTATCCCTCAATCAAAATCACAGAAATAGGTTATCTGGTCATTATCACATTGTTGTTTGTGGGAGCTTGCTGTGCGCAAATTGGCTGCATTACAACAGTGTCTACACTCCAAAAGTACTTCATTGGCTGTAAAGCACTTTGGGACGGCCAATGATCGTGAAAAGCGCATATAAATGTAAGTCTTCATAATTGATGGGCCCATCCAACACTGATTGATTGGTGAATTGGAAGCCAAGATGCTGAGAACTGCCCATCAGAAATAATTTATCTCCCAACTTCAAGATGGGTTTCCTCTAATCTGATTCTGTATTCTGTTTGAAAGTAAGCAAATTGCTATCTCAAGTGCATTAATGGTAAGAGTTTGTTTTCCTCACTATGATAGCACCTCCTGAGTCAGAAAGTTATGGATTCAAATCCCACTCCACGATATCAGCATACAATCTAGGCTGACACTCCAGTGCTAAACTGAGGGATCCCATAGCACTATTCAAACAAGAGTAGGAGAGTTCTCCCCAGTGTCCTGGCCAATATTCATCCCCCAACCAACATCACTAAAATAGATTATGTGGTCATTATCACATTGCTGTGGGCAAATTGCCTGCTGTGTTTTGTAAATTAGAATAATGGCTGCACTTTAAAAGTACCTTGTTGGCTGTAAAGTGTTTTGGGACATCCTGAGGTGGTGAAAAGTAATTGTAAGTTATTTCTATTTTTTCTTGGCAATTTGTGTTACAAATATATGAAGCAGGGTGAGTGATCTTCTCCCATCACTGTCCCTGCCTATTTTCCTCCCCCACTTCTTTTCAATCTTGATATGTCCACTTATTTGCCTTGCAAAGCACTCTGAGACATTCTTCTATGTGTGGACTGCTGTATTAATGCTGGTCTGAGAAATATGGATCCTATCCCAACTTTATAATCTGACAAAGTTTGGTATAAGTACTCTATAATCCCCAAAGGTAATGAAACAAAACTCCAAAACTCGCATTCAACTTCACATCGCCAATATTCAATCTTCCAAGATAACATTCTCTTTTCCCCCCCACCTGCTTAGATTTGATTAACCTAGCCTCAACTTATTTTGCTTGGAGAGTGTTCTGTAGATCCATTCTGTGAGGGAAAGATAGTTTTTCACTACAGGCTTGTGTTGTGGAGTATTACAAAGATACACAACACAGGTCTGTTTCAGAAAAAAGAATCGTTTATTATAAAGAACTTGATCAAGGGAGAAACTGCTCTACACGAGTTCAGTAACTCTGTGTCCCAATCAGCCGTTCTCACCAAGCAGCTTCGGACTGCTATTTTTCTGCATTAAAAATACATACAAAATCATGAAGCATACGCTTGGAAGTTTTCCATTGGTTGTTTCCCCTAACATCACAAGTTCTCGCCTACTTACAACAATTTCATTGGTACATACAATTGTATTATGTCATTTCCGTGCATCTCTTATCTGATTAGTTACGTGCTACATCATTACTTTTCTACGGTTAAGCAACTTCTGTGAACTTCTTCCCAGACAAATGTTTGTCTTCTGCTACTATCGTCCTTGACTAACTTGACAGACAATGCTGGGGTGTCTCAATCATTCTTTTGTATCGTTATCTCATACCATGTTATGTGCTCACTAACTGTTCTTGCAGCTTGTTCTTTTATGATAAACTTCGTGTTTTTCTATCACATCTACCAAATACTGCCGCCTTGAGAATTATGCTTTACGGTCTTACACTCATCTAAGTTCAGCTACAAACTTTTTGGAAAATACTAATGATTTTAACCCTTTCACTTGTTAATGGTATACTTGTGACCTTGCCTGTTTACATCCATAACATCTGCATCTGTCAGCATTTTAAAAACCTCCATCAGGGCTCTGTTTAATAGTCTTTACTCCGATGAAAGCAAGTTTGGGTCAGGTGAGTCTTCATAACTTAAAACCCCAAATATTGAAATCATATTGGTTGCTCTTCTCTGATCCCTGTCCAATGCAACAAGTGTCCTTTTGATGGTTGTACCCAAATTTAAATACCACATTTCAAATATTCTGCCTTTCCTCCACTGTATCCAGTAGCCTTTAGCACCAATTACATCTGATAAATATTAAATTAATTTAGAATTTAAACCCTGCTCTCAAACAGAATCAAGCTTTAAAGTGGCCACATTTAAATCTGCACACCAGGACACCCTCCCCACAAGCCAACAATGCAGCATGCTGCCAGGAATTTTTGGTCGGGACTTAAATGCAACAGATGAAATGCTTTAAGGCATTTGAAAAAATAAAACTACCCAACAGCACAATGTACCAGAAAAATATTCATGGTTGCAATCCACAAAATGTTGCCTGTCAACATATTGCGTATGCACTGTTTGTCCATGGCAAGACGTAACACAACATAACAGTTCTTTTATTGCATCTTGTGCATACCCATACTTCAGCATGGCACACATTATAGCTGTACTTTACAATTGAAAGCATTGTAATACTTGCAGCTTCCTAGAGTTTCATACATCAACTATGGCTTTCATCAATGATACATTGTAGTGAGAAATGCATTGGTGATTGGGCAGCTGTGCTGTGCTATTCAGTAGGAAAGGAGATGAATATGCTGACCAATGCATCAGCCACTTGTGCTGGTCACACATGCAGAAAAACGTTAGCTATTATTGCAGTGCTAGCCAAGATTGAGCAGCAGACTTAACAGTTGAAGGTAATGATGACCTTGCCAATCTGGCAATGCTATCTTTAGTTGCAAATTGGCTACAGGTGTCCTTACAGATGGTAAAACAATATTTGCAACTGGCTCCCTCCTGACCGAAAATCCTTCGTCATTAGCAAGTAGGTATGCCAAGGTCTCAGTGCTTGCTGATCGCCCTGGCAGGCCTGGTTTCATCTTAAGCCACCTCAACAATTCAATACTGTGGAGCATTTTAAAAACAATAGAGTTTAAAAGTCCGAGATTATGTTTTGTTTTACAAAAACAATCTCATCTGGTAAAATGTCGAATACAAAGATTTAAAGGACGTTGCAAAAATAAACTTACAAAGCATATTCCTCTTTAAGAGTTTGAGTGCCCAGTGCCAAGGTGGGCGCTGGGCAGGCCACATTGTCCACATACCAGACACAAGACTCCCAAAGCAAGCGCTCTACTCGGAACTCCTTCACGGCAAACGAGCCAAAGGTGGGCAGAGGAAAAGTTACAAAGACACCCTCAAAGCCTCCCTGATAAAGTGCAATATCCCCACTGACACCTGGGAGTCCCTGGACAAAGACTGCCCTGGGAGGGCGCTGAGCATCTCGAGTCTCATCGCCGAGAGCATGCAGAAATCAAGCGCAAGCAGCGGAAACAGTGTGCGGCAAACCAGTCCCACACTCGCTTACCCTCAATGACTATCTGTCCCACCTGTGACAGGGACTGTGGCTCTCGTATTGGACTGTACAGTCACCTAAGGATTCATTTTAAGAGTGGAAGCAAGTCTCCCTCGATTCCGAGGGACTGCCTATGATGATGATGTAGTGCTGGAACCAAAAGAGCAACCCCAGGGCAAATCATAAAAGAATTGTGCTAGGTGTTCATTTAAATGTACAATCTGGGACCTGAATGATGCTAAGATATGACATTTGTGCAAGCATTCGCTCACCAAGTGCAGCAGACTGCAGTAGGAAATGTGATACCCCTGTGTCTATGGCATAACTGCCCTCTTAACAAACAGAAGTGCAGGAGCTGCCCTCAAATTGTGAATGGAAGGGAATCTTTGTATAGTACGTTTTACTAAGGCCAACAATACATACAGGAAAGTGGCATATTCAGTGTTGTAAAGAGTTTATATTTCTCATCTGCATGTTTGTTATATACTGGCCTGTGCAGTCATTACCCCCACCCCGCCTTGTTTGAAAATGTAATGAGATTCAAAGCACTCTGCAATACATTGCACCTAACAAATACCTGCTTGAGTAAGAACGTCAATGCTCCTAACTACTGTAGGTGGAAGGACTGAGAGGATGTAAAAGATTTGCTTATGGTGAGGTGGAAGTGAAAGTTTAGGTAAGTGTGCTACTTCTATATCATCCAGAAAGTCCTCAGTAGCGAGGGGAGTAGGTCATGTACTCTTTGGGTGTGATTGACGAACCAAAGTGTGGGTATAAAACACCTTCGCAATTATACATTGGCATGCACTCTCCAACTGGAACATGATATAAGAAATAGGAGCAGGAATCGGCCATTCGGCCCCTCGAGCCTGCTCCGCCATGCAACAAAATCATGGCTCAACTTCACTATCTCCATATCCCTTGATTCCCTTAATATTCAAAAATCTATCATTCTCTGTGTTGTGTCCTGAGATGCTCCCACAATGACTCCACGAGGTACGAGACTGTAGTGACCTTAGTCCTTTATTAGTTAACTCCAGAGTGAGGATCACACCTGGTGGCCTCTTAACGTACTCCTCATAGCTCACACCGCCACCCAGTTTAGTGTCATCTGCAAACTTGGAGATATTACACTCAATTCCTTCATCTAAATCAGTGATGTATATTGTAAATAGCTAGGGTCCCAGCACTGAGCCCTGCGGCACCCCACTAATCACTGCCTGCCATTCTGAAAAGGATCCGTTTCTCCCGACTCTCTGCTTCCTGTCTGCCAACCAGTCCTCTATCCACGTCAGTACATTACCCCCAAATCCATGTGCTTTAATTTTGCACACCAATCTCTTGTGTGGGACCTTGTCAAAAGTCTTTTGAAAGTCCAAATACACCACATCCACTGGATCTCCCTTGTCCACTCTACTAGTTACATCCTCACAAAATTCCAGAAGATTTGTCAAGCATGATTTCCCTTTCATAAATCCATGCTGACTTGGACCGATCCTGTCACTGCTTTCCAAATGCGCTGCTATTTCATCCTTAATAATTGATTCCAACATTTTCCCCACTACTGATGTATACTAACCGGTCTATAATTACCCGTTTTCTCTCTCCTTTTTTTAAAAAGTGGTGTTACATTAGCAACCCTCCAGTCCATAGGAACTGATCCAGAGTCGATAGACTGTTGGAAAATTATCACCAATGCATCCACTATTTCGAGGGCCACTTCCTTCAGTACTCTGGGATGTAGACTATCAGGCCCTGGGGATTTATCGGCCTTCAATCCCATCAATTTCCCGCCTAATAAGGATACCCTTCAGTTCCTCCGCCTCACTAGACCTTCGGTCCCCTAGTACATCCGGAAGGTTATTTGTGTCTTCTTTGTGAAAACAGAACCAAAGTACTTATTCAATTGGTCTGCCATTTCTTTGTTCCCCATTATAAATTCACCCAAATCCGACTGCAAGGGACCTATGTTTGTCTTCACGAATCTTTTTCTCTTTGCATATCTATAGAAGCTTTTGCAGTCATTTTTTATGTTTCCAGCAAGCTTCCTCTTGTACTCTATTTTCTCCCTCTTAATGAAACCCTTTGTCCTCCTCTGCTGTATTTTAAATTTCTCCCAGTCCTCCGGCTTGCTACTTTTTCTGGCTAATTTGTATGCCTCTTCCTTGGATTTAACACGATCCTTAATTTCCCTTGTTAGCCACGTTTCCCGTTTTATTTTTACTCCAGACAGGGATGTACAATTGTTGAAGTTCGTCCATATGATCTTTAAAGCTTGCCATTGCCTATCCACCGTCAACCCTTTAAGCATCACTTGCCATTCTAATCAAGCCAATTCGCACCTCATACTATCAAAGTTACCTTTCCTTAAGTTCAGGACCATAGTTTCTGAATTAACTTTGTCACTCTCTATCTTAATAAAGAATTCTACCATATTATAGTCACTCTTCCCCAAGGGGCCTCGCACAACAAGATTGCTAATTAGTCCCTTCTCATTACACATCACCCAGTCTAGGGTGGCCAGCTCTCTTGTTGGTTCCTCGACATATTGGTCAAGAAAACCATCCCTAATACACTCCAGGAAATCCTCCTCCACCGCATTGCTACCAGTTAGATTAGCCCAATCAATATGTAGATTAAAGTCACCCATGATTACTGCTGTACCTTTATTGCACACATCCCTTATTTCTTGTTTGATGCTGTCCCCAACCTCACTACTACTATTTGGTGGCCTGTACACAACTCCCACTAGCGTTTTCTGCCCTTTGGTATTCGATAGCTCCACCCATACCGATTCCACATCATCCAAGCTAATGTCCTTCCTTACAATTGTATTAATTTCCTCTTTAACCAGCAACGCCACCCCGCCTCCTTTTCCTTTCTGTCTATCCTTCCTAAATGCTGAATAACATTGTATGTTGAGTTCCCAGCCTTGGTCACCCTGGAGCCACGTCTTCGTGATGCCAATCACATCGTATCTGTTAACTGCTATCTGCGCAGTTAATTCGTCCACCTTATTCCGAATACTCCTCACATTGAGGCACAGAGCCTTCAGGCTTGTCTTTTGAACACACTTTGACCCTTTAGAATTCTGCTGTAAAGTGGCCCTTTTTGTTTTTTGCCTTGGGTTTCTCTGCCCTCCACTTTTACTATTCTCCTTTCTATCTTTTGCTTCTGTCTCCCTGCATAGGTTCCCATCCCCCTGCCATAATAGTTTAACGCCTCCCAAACAGCACGAGCAAACACTCCGCCTCGGATATTGGTTCCGGTCGTGTCCAGGTGCAGACTGTCCGGTTTGTACTGGTCCCACCTCCCCCAGAACCGGTTCCAAAGCCCCAGGAATTTGAATTCCTCCCTTCTGCACCACTCCTCAAGCCACATATTCATCTGAGCTATCCTGCGATTCCTACTCTGACTATCACGTGGCACTGGTAGCAATCCTGAGGTTACTACTTTTGAGGACCCACTTTTTAATTTAACTCCTACCTCCCTAAATTCGTCGCGTAGGACCTCATCCCGGTTTTTTACCTATATCGTTGGTACCTATATGCACCACGACAACTGGATGTTCACCCTCCCTTTTTAGAATGTCCTGCACCTGCTCCGAGACATCCTTGACCCTTGCACCAGAGAGGCAACATACCATCCTGGAGTCTCGGTTGCGGCTGCAGAAACGTCTGTCTATTCCCCTTACAATTGAATCCCCTATCACTCGCTCTCCCACTCTTTTTCCTGCCGTCCTGTGCAGCAGAGCCAGCCACGGTGCCATGGACTTGGCTGCTGCTGCTCTCCCCTGATGAGTCACCCCCTCAACAGTACCCAAAGCGGTGTATCTGTTTTGCAGGCGGATGACCGCAGGGGACCCCTGCACTACCTTCCTTGCACTGCTCTTCCTGTTGGTCTTCCATTGCCTATCTGGCTGTGTACCCTTTTCCTGCGGTCAGACCAACTCGCTAAATGTGCTATTCATGTCATTCTCAGCATCGTGGATGCTCCAGAGTAAATCCACCCGCAGCTCCAGTGCCGCAATGCGGTCAGTTAGGATCTGCAGGCGGATACACTTCCCGCACACGTAGTCGTCAGGGACACCGGAAGCGTCCCTGACTTCCCACATAGTACAGGAGGAGCATATCACGTGTCCGAGCTGTCCTGCCATGACTTAACCCCTAGATTAACTTAATGTGCCAACAACAATGCTAAATGTTACTGATATAGAAAAGAAAAAGAAAAACTACTCACCAATCACCAGCCAATCACTTACCCCCTTGGCTGTGATGTCACCTTTCAATTTCTTTCTACTTCTTTTTGCCTTCTCTCCCTGCTGCAGCTGCACAAGCCACGCCTCTCCGCCGAACGCTTACCTTTTGTAGGCCTCACCATGCTGCCGCTCCACCTCCCGACTCCCTGCTGTCTCCCTCCTGTTGTCTCCTGCTAGGTCGTTTGCTGTAAAAAAAGTGTTCTAGCCTCTCCACAAAGGCATCCCAATCATCACCATTGGCGAACTGCTGCAACATACCAAGGGTAGCCATTTCTGCATGAAAGTTCATAATCTCGTCGCCAGTTGTTGTGTCCTTAGATGCTCTAACAATGACTCCACGAGGCAGTGTGTAGTACTTGAACTGTAGTGACCTTAATCCTTTATTAGTTAACTCCAGAGTGAGGATCACACCTGGTGGCCTGCCTTTTATACTAGGCCATGCACACCTGTATAGGTAACCTACGAGTCTCCCATTGCTATGCCCTCTGGTGGCACAACTTAAGATAGTACCAACAGTAGCTATGGAGGCTACATGACATTCTGGTAGAGAATTCCAACTAAATTTCTCCTCATCTCAGTCCTAAATGCCCAACTCTTTATTCTGAGACTGTGACCCCTGGTTCTAGACTCCCCAGCCAGGGGGAACATCCTCCCTGCGTCTACCCTGTCAAGCCATGTAAGAATTTTATATGTTTAAATGAGATCACCTATCATTCTTCTGAACTTTAGAGAATATAGGCCTAGACTAGTCAATCTCTCCTCATAGGTTAATCCCCCATCCCAGGAATCAGTCTGGTGAACGTTCATTGCACTCCCTCCATGTCAAGTATATTCTTTCTTAGGTAAGGAGACCAAAACTGTACACAATACTCCAGGTGTGGTCTCACCAGTAATTGCAGTAAGACATCTTTACTTTCATACTCAAGTTCTCTTGCAATAAAGGCCAAAATACCATTTGTTTTCTTAATTGCTTGCTGTATCTGCATGATAACTTTCAGTGATCCATGTACAAGGACACCCAGGTCCCTCTGAATATCAACATTTCCCAATCGCTGTGTAAAAAATATTCTGCTTTTCTAATTTCCCTACCAAAGTGGATAACTTCACATTTCTCCACATTATGTTTCATTTGCTATGTTCTTACCCACTCACTTAGCCTGTCAAAACCCCTTGAAGTCTCTTTGCATCCTCTTCGCAACTTACATTCCCACCTAGCTTTATATCAGCAGCAAACTTGGATATATTACATTTAGTCCCCTCATCCAAATCATTGATATAGATTGTGAATAGCTGAGGCCCAAGCACTTATCCTTGCGGTACCCCACTAGTTAGAGCCTGTCAACCCCAAAATGACCCGTTTATACCTATTATCTGCTTTCTGTCCATTAGCCAATCCTCAATCCACGCTAGTATATTGCCCCCAATCCAATGAGCCCTAATTTTGTTTAATAACCTCTTGTGTGGCACCTTATCAAATGCATTCTGAAAATCCAAATACACCAGATCCACTGGTTCCCCCCTTATCTATTCTGCTAGTTACAACCTCAAAACAATTCTAACAGATTTGTCAAACATGATTTCCCTTTCATAAATCCATGTTGACTGCCTAATCCTATTATTATTTTCTAAGTGCCCTGTTGCCACATCCTTAATAATAGATTCTAGCATTTTCCCTAATACTGATGTCAGACTAACTGGTCTGTAGTTCCCCGTGTTCTCTCCCCCTCCTTTCTTAAATAGTGGGATTACATATGTCCTCACCAGACAATACAAATGCACACGAGGCCCATACTTGAGAGAAGGTCACTCTGTGACCAATAACCTTTATTAGCCAACATTGAAGTGAAGAAGGTGGGTGGAGCTTCCCCTTTTATGCCTGAAAGTCCAGGTTAGGAGTGTCTCCCACAGGTTCACCACCTAGTGGTCAGTGTTCTCACGGTGTACAACTTAGGTCAGTTTATACATGGGTTACAATGACAGTTTAATACATGACACCTTCCAATCCACAGGAACCTTTCTAGAATCTATGGAATTTTGGAAGATGAGAACCAATGCATATACTATCTCTATAGCCACCTCTTTCCAAACCCTAGGATGCAGGCCATCAGGTCCAGGGGATATATCGGCTTTCAGTTACATAAGAACATAAGAATTAGGAAAAGGAGTAGGCCATCTAGCCCCTCGAGCCTGCTCTGCCATTCAGTAAGATCATGGCTGATCTGGCCGTGGACTCAGCTCCACTTACCCGCCCTCTCCCCGTAACCCTTAATTCCCTTATTGATTAAAAATCTATCTATCTGTGACTTGAATACATTCAATGAGCTAGCCTCAACTGCTTCCTTGGGCAGAGAATTCCAGAGATTCACAACCTCTGGGAGAAGAAATTCTTTCTCAACTCGGTTTTAAATTGGCTCCCCCATATTTTGAGGCTGTGCCCCCTAGTTCTAGTCTCCCTGACCAGTGGAAACAACTTCTCCGCCTCTATCTTGTCTATCCCTTTCATTATTTTAAATGTTTCTATAAGATCACCCCTCATCCCTCTGAACTTCAACGAGTAAAGACCCAGTCTACTCAACCTATCATCATAAGGTAACTCCCTCATCTCCGGAATCAGCCTAGTGAATCGTCTCTGTACCCCCTCCAAAGCTAGTATATTCTTCCTTAAGTAAGGTGACCAAAACTGCACTCAGTACTCCAGGTGCGGCCTCACCAATACCCTATACAGTTGCAGCAGGACCTCCCTGCTTTTTTACTCCATCCCTCTCGCAATGAAGGCCAACATTCCATTCGCCTTTCTGATTACCTGCTGCACCTGCAAACTAACTTTTTGGGTTTCATGCACAAGGACCCCCAGGTCCCTCTGCACCTCAGCATGTTGTAATTTCTCCCCATTCAAATAATATTCCCTTTTAATGTTTTTTTCCCCAAGGTGGATGACCTCACACTTTCCGACATTGTATTCCATCTGCCAAACCTTAGCCCATTCGCTTAACCTATCTAAATCTCTTTGCAGCCTCTGTGTCCTCTACACAACCTGCTTTCCCACTAATCTTTGTGTCATCTGCAAATTTTGTTACACTACACTTGGTCCCCTCTTCCAGGTCATCTATGTAAATTGTAAACAGTTGTGGTCCCAGCACTGATCCCTGTGGCACACCACTAACCACCAATTTCCAACCTGAAAAGGACCCATTTATCCCGATTCTCTGCTTTCTGTTCGCCAGCCAATTCTTTATCCATGCTAATACATTTCCTCTGATTCCGCGTACCTCTATCTTCTGCAGTAACCTTTTGTGTGGCACCTTATCGAATGCCTTTTGGAAATCTAAATACACCACATCCATCGGTACACCTCTATCCACCATGCTCGTTATATCCTCTAAGAATTCCAGTAAATTAGTTAAACATGATTTCCCCTTCATGAATCCATGATGCGTCTGCTTGATTGCACTATTCCTATCTAGATGTCCCGCTATTTCTTCCTTAATGATAGTTTCAATCATTTTCCCCACTACAGATGTTAAACTAACCGGCCTATAGTTACCTGCCTTTTGTCTGCCCCCTTTTTTAAAACAGAGGCGTTACATTAGCTGATTTCCAATCTGCTTTTACCTCCCCAGAGGCCAGAGAATTTTGGTAGATTATAACAAATGCATCTGCTATAACTTCCGCTATCTCTTTTAATACCCTGGGATGCATTTCATCAGGACCAGGGGACTTGTCTACCTTGAGTCCCATTAGCCTGTCCAGCACTAGCCCCCTAGTGATAGTGATTGTCTCAAGGTCCTCCCTTCCCACATTCCTGTGACCAGCAATTTTTGGCATGGTTTTTGTGTCTTCCACTGTGAAGACTGAAGCAAAATAATTGTTTAAGGTCTCAGCCATTTCCACATTTCCCATTATTAAATCCCCCTTCACAGCTTCTAAGGGACCAACATTTACTTCAGCCACTCTTTTCCCTTTTATATATCTGTAAAAGCTTTTACTATCTGTTTTTATGTTTTGCGCAAGTTTACCTTCGTAATCTATCTTTCCTTTCTTCATTGCTTTTTTAGTCATTCTTTGCTGTTGTATAAAATGTTCCCAATCTTCTAGTTTCCCACTAACCTTGGCCACCTTATACGCATTGGTTTTTAATTTGATACTCTCCTTTATTTCCTTGGTTATCCCTGGCTGGTTATACCTTCTCTTACCACCCTTCTTTTTCACTGGAATATATTTTTGTTGCGCACTATGAAAGAGCTCCTTAAAAGTCCTCCACTGTTCCTCAATTGTGCCACCGTTTAGTCTGTGTTTCCAGTCTACTTTAGCCAACTCTGCCCTCATCCCACTATAGTCCCCTTTGTTTAAGCATAGTACGCTCGTTTCTGACACAACTTCCTCATCCTCAATCTGTATTACAAATTCAACCATACTATGATCACTCATTCCGAGAGGATCTTTTACTAGGAGATTGTTTATTTTTCCTGTCTCATTACACAGGACCAGATTTAAGATAGCTTGCTCCCTTGTAGGTTTTGTAACATACTGTTCTAAGAAACAATCCCATATGCATTCTATGAATTCCTCCTCCAGGCTATCCCATGCGATTTGAGTTGACCAATCGATATGTAGGTTAAAATCCCCCATGACCACTGCCGTTCCTTTTTCACATGCCTCCATTATTCCCTTGATTATTGCCCGCCCCACCGTGAAGTTATTATTTGGGTGCCTATAAACTACGCCCACCAGTGACTTTTTCCCCTTACTATCTCTAATCTCCACCGACAATGATTCAACATTTTGTTCATTAGAGCCAATATCGTCTCTCACAACTGCCCTGATATCATCCTTTATTAACAGAGCTACCCCACCTCCTTTCCCTTCTTGTCTATCTTTCCGAATCGTCAGATACCCCTGTATGTTTAATTCCCAGTCTTGGCCACCCTGCAACCATGTTTCTGTAATGGCCACCACATCATACCCATTTGTAATGATTTGTGCCGTCAACTCATTTACTTTATTTCGAATGCCGCGTGCGTTTCGGTAGAGTGTTTTAATCCTAGTTTTTAAACCATGATTTCTAGTTTTGACCCCTCCTGCAGCCCCTTTATATTCAGTGGCCCTTTTTGTTTTTTGACTTGGGTTTCTCTGCCCTCCACTTTTCTTCATCTCCTTTCTGTCTTTTGCTTTTGTCTCCTTTTTGTCTCCCTGCATTGGTTCCCATCCCCCTGCCATATTAGTTTAACTCCTCCCCAACAGCACTAGCAAACACTCCCCCTAGGACATTGGTTCCGGTCCTGCCCAGATGCAGACCGTCCGGTTTGTACTGGTCCCACCTCCCCCAGAACCTGTTCCAATGCCCCAGGAATTTGAATCCCTCCCTGCTGCACCACTGCTCAAGCCACGTATTCATCTGCGCTATCCTGCGATTCCTACTCTGACTAGCACGTGGCACTGGTAGCAATCCCGAGAGTACTACTTTTGAGGTCCTACTTTTTAATTTAGCTCCTAGCTCCTTAAATTGTCTCGTAGGACCTCATCCCTTTTTTTACCTATATCGTTGGTACCAATGTGCACCACGACAACTGGCTGTTCTCCCTCCCTTTTTAGAATGTCCTGCATCCGCTCCGAGACATCCTTGATCCTTGCACCAGGGAGGCAACATACCATCCTGGAGTCTCGGTTGCGGCCGCAGAAACGCCTATCTATTCCCCTTACAATTGAATCCCCTACCACTATCGCTCTCCCACTCTTTTTCCTGCCCTCCTGTGCAACAGAGCCAGCCACGGTGCCATGTTGCTGCTGCCCTCCCCTGATGAGTCATCCCCCTCAACAGTACTCAAAGCAGTGTATCGCTTTTGCAGGGGGATGACCGCAGGGGACCCCTGCACTACCTTCCTTGCACTGCTCTTCCTGCTGGTCTTCCATTCCCTAGCTGGCTGTGGACCCTTCACCTGCGGTAAGACCAACTCACTAAACGCGCTACTCACGTCATTTTCAGCATCGTGGATGCTCCAGAGTGAATCCACCCTCATTAATTTCTCTAGTACTATTTTTTTTACTAATACTAATTTCTTTCAATTCCTCATTCTCCCTGGAGCCTTGGTTCTCCACTATTTCTGGGAGGTTTTTTGTGTCTTCTTCCCTGAAGACAGACACACAGTATTTTTTAAATTTCTCTGCCATTTCCTTATTCCCCATTATAATTTCTCCTGTTTATCTGTAAGGGACCCACATTTACTTTCGCTAATATTTTCCTTTTTACATACCTAGAGAAGCTTTTACAATCTTTTTATGTCTCTTGCTAGTTTGCTCTTGTATTCTATTTTCCCCTTCTTTATCAATTTATTGGTCGTCCTGTCATGTATGTAACCAGCATACTACTGTAACCCTTATACAATTGTAACCCTCATGTAACCACTACAGACAGTACATACTTACTAGAAATTCACACCTTGACCACGGGGTGTACTTGTGGGAGACACTTCTTACCTGGAGATTCAGGTATATAAAGGGAGGGGACCTTTATATATAAGCGCAGGGCCAGCACTCCTTGATCCAGGTAATAAAGGTGAAGGTCACAGAGTGACTGTGTCTGCAGTATGTGACTCGTGTGATTATGTTTAAGAGTTAAGGACTCAACACCTGGCGACGGGAAACGGGAATCACTGAACTCAGAGGATGGCTCAGAGGAACGTTACTGTGTGGGTGAAGACTGGGACGATTTTGTGGAGAGACTCCAGGAGGCCTTTGTCACGAAGGACTGGCTGGAAGAAGATGTGGCTGACAAGCGGAGGGCGCATCTACTAATAAGCTGCGGGACAAAAACGTACGCGCTGATGAAGGACCTGCTCGCACCACACAAACCAGCCGACAAGTCTTTTGAAGAGCTCAGCCAGCTGATCAGTGAACACTTAAAACCGGCGAGCAGCATACACATGGCCCGGCACCGGTTCTACACACACTGATGTCGGGAAGGGCAAAACATCTCGGACTTCATGGCAGACTTGCAGCGCTTGGCCAGCCTCTGTAAGTTCTCAGACACCTGTAGCGGGGAGATGTTAAGGGATTTTTTTCATTGAGGGCATTAGCTATGCCGGGATCTTCAGGAAGCTCATAGACTTAAGGACTTAACTCTAGAAGGGGCAGCATTGATAGCTCAAACTTTCATAGCCGGGGAAGAAGAGACCAAGCTAATTTACGCGAGTAGTCCTGGCGACGGACCAAGGAATTAACGTGATAAACGCGGCTCAAGATCTCACAGTCAGGCAAAGGCATTTTGAAACTGCAGCAGTCAGACAAAGGCATTTTGTAACTGCCCAAGCTGAAACCGACTCTAAAGGTAGGCCCCCGACAGGGACAATGGAGAGGAGTGTGTGTTTTTGGCCCCAGAGGTCGAGTTTTTGGGCAGGAGGGTTGCCGCAGACGGGATCCGGCCTACTGAATCCAAAACGGAGGTGATCCGTCGTGCGCCCCGGCCCGGCAACACGTCGGAATTGCGATCATTCCTGGGACTTTTGAACTATTTCGGGAACTTCCTGCCGAACTTAAGCACATTGTTGGAGCTGTTATACGTGCTCCTGCGTAAGGGTTGCGAATGGTTTTGGGGGGACTGTCAAGAACGGACTTTCAACAGGGCGCAGAACCTGCTTTGTTCTAACAAACTGTTAACGTTGTATGACCCCTGTAAAAAACTAGTTTTAACATGCGATGCATCATCATACGGGGTTGGGTGTGTGTTGCAGCAGAGTAATGGAGACGGACAACTCCAACCGGTGGCTTATGCCTCCAGGTCACTCTCCCAGGCAGAGCGTGGGTATGGCACGGTTAAAAAGGAAGCACTCGCTTGCGTTTATGGTGTGAAAAAAATGCATCAATACCTTTTCGGCAGACCGTTCGAGTTAGAAATGGACCACAAGCTGTTAACTTCTCTGTTGTCTGACAGCAAGGCGGTCAATGCAAATGCGTCAGCTTGCATACAGCGATGGGCTTTCACACTGGCTGCATAAGACTACACCATACGGCACCGGCCAGGCACCGAAAACTACGCTGATATGCTCAGCAGGCTTCCCCTGGCCACCACCGAGGGGGCAGCGGAGCAAAGCGCTGAGATGGTCATGGCTGTTGAGGCTTTTGACACCGCAGACTCCCCCATCACAGCCCGCCAGATCAAACTCTGGACCAACAGGGACCCCCTCCTATCCATGATAAAGAAATGTGTCCTGACAGGGAATTGGGCGCCCATCATGGGGCGTACCCCAAGGAGGTCAGACCGTTTCAGAGATGGATGAGCTCTCCATTCAAGCCGACTGCCTGCTATGGGGCAGCCGAGTGGTCATGCCCCAGAAGGGGAGGGAAGCATTCATCAGGGAACTCCACAGCGAGCCACCTGGAATTGTGCTAATGAAGGCAATTGCCCGGTCACATGTATGGTGGCCGGGGATTGACTCAGACCTGGAACACTGGGTTCGCAGGTGCACGACATGTGCCCAGCTGAGCAACGCCCCCAGGGAGGCCCCGTTCAGCCCGTGGCCCTGGCCCACCAAGCCTTGGTCACGCATTCACGTGGACTATGCGGGCCCGTTCATGGGAAAAATGTTCTTGATAATTGTTGATGCATACTCGAAATGGATCGAGTGCATCATATTAAACTCGTGCACGACATCCATCACTGTGGAGAGCCTGCGCACGGTTTTTGCAACCCACGGCTTGCCGGACATTCTGGTCAGCGACAATGGCCCATGTTTCACCAACCATGAATTCCAGGAGTTTATGTCGGGTAATGGCACCAAACATGTCTGGACGGCGCCGTTCAAGCCGGCTTCCAATGGCCAAGCGATCCAAGTCATAAAGCAAGGCATCCAAGGATCCTCTCTGCAGTAGCGCCTATCGCGCCTCCTGCTGGCCTATAGGTCCCGGCCGCACTCGCTCATGGAGTTCCGCCAGCAGAACTCCTCATGAAACGTACACTCAAAACGCGGCTGTCCATCATCCACCCAAGCCTGGCAGACATTGTTGAGGGCAAGCGCCAGTCCCAAATTGTAACTCAAGGGAGAGGTGGAGAGAAATGGATGATCCAGTATTTGTACTTAACCATGCATTGGGACCCAAGTGGCTGGAGGGCACCGTAATTGGTAAAGAGGGAAACAGGGTCATAGTGGTCAGACTAAACAATGGGCAGATATGCCGCAAACACTTGGACCAAGTAAAGAAAAGGTTCAGCATAGTAACCGATGAGCATGAGATGTCAACCACACCACTGCCAGCGGACGAGCAACAAGGACAATCACCAGCGTGCACAGTCCCTGCGGCCAGCCCGGACAGGCCGGAATCATCTCAGGTGACAGAAACGGATGCCAAGGCTCAGCCACCAGAGCCTCAACTGCGGCGCTCCACGAGAGAGTGTCGACCACCTGATAGACTTAACCTTTGAGTCAAAAAGATGTGAGGGGGGAGGTGTTGTCATGTATGTAACCAGCATACTACTGTAACCCTTATACAATTGTAACCCTCATGTAACCACTACATACTGTACATACTTATCAGAAATGCACACCTTGACCACAGGGGGTGTACTTGTGGGAGACACTCCTTACCTGGAGATTCAGGTATATAAGGGGAGGTCCCTCGCAGGGCCAGCACTCCTTGGTCCAGGTAATAAAGGTGAAGGTCACAGAGTGACTGTGTCTACAGTACAGGCCTCGTGTGATTATGTTTAAGAGTTAAAGACTCAACACCTCCTTTGCTGAATTCTAAAATCATCCGAATTCTTGGGCTTACTGCTCTTTTTGGCAACATTATAACCCTCTTCCTTTGATCTAATACTATTTTTAACTTCTTTTGTTAGCCACGGTTGGACCACTTTTCCTGCGGGGTTTTTGTGCCTTAATGAAATGTATACTTGTTGTAAATTATGTATTAATTCTTTAAATGTTAGCCATTGCTCGTCTACCATCATACCTTTTATTGTAGTTTCTCAATCTGCCTTAGCCAACTTGCCCCTCATACCTACGTAGTTTGCTTTGTTTAGACTTAAGACCCTAGTTTCGGATTTAACTAAATCACTTTCAAACTTAATATAAAATTCTATCATATTATGGTCACTTTTCCCTAAGGGCCCCTTTACTACAAGGTTATTAATTCACCCTTTCTTATTGCACAATACTAGTAATAAGAACATAAGAATTAGGAACAGGAGTAGGACATCTAGCCCCTCGAGCCTGCTCCGCCATTCAATAAGATCATGGCTGATCTAGCCGTGGACTCAGCTCCAATTACCCGCCCACTCCCCGTTACCCTTAATTCCCTTATTGGTTAAAAATTTATCTATCTGTGACTTGAATACATTCAATGAGCTAGCCTCAACTGCTTTCTTGGGCAGAGAATTCCACAGATTCACAACCCTCTGGGAGAAGAAATTCCTTCTCAACTCGGTTTTAAATTGGCTCCCCCGTATTTTGAGGCAGTGCCCCCTAGTTCTAGTCTCCACGACCAGTGGAAACAACCTCTCTGCCTCTATCTTGTCTATCCCTTTCATGATTTTAAATGTTTCTATAAGATCACCCCTCATCCTTCTGAACTCCAATGAGTAAAGACCCAGTCTGCTCAATCTATCATCATAAGGCAACTCTCTCATCTCCGGAATCAGCCTAGTGAATTGTCTCTGTACCCCCTCCAAAGCTAGTATATCCTTCCTTAAGTAAGGTGACCAAAACTGCACGCAGTACTCCAGGTGTGGCCTTACCAATACCCTATACAGTTGCAGCAGGACCTCCCTGCTTTTGTACTCCATCCCTTTCGCAGTGAAGGCCAACATTCCATTCGCCTTCCTGATTACCTGCTGCACCTGCAAACTAACTTTTTGGGATTCATGCACAAGGACCCCCAGGTCCCTTTGTACCTCAGCATGTTGTAATTTCTCCCCATTCAAATAATATTCCCTTTTACTGTTTTTTTTCCCCAAGGTGGATGACCTCACACTTTCCAACATTGTATTTCATCTGCCAAACCTTAGCCCATTCGCTTAACCTATCCAAATCTCTTTGCAGCCTCTCTGTGTCCTCTACACCGCTTTCCCACTAATCTTAGTGTCATCTGCAAATTTTGTTACACTACACTCTGTCCCCTCTTCCAGGTCATCTATGTAAATTGTAAACAGTTGTGGTCCCAGCACACCACTAACCACCGATTTCCAACCCGAAAAGGACCCATTTATCCCGACTCTCTAGTCTAAATCTAAATCCCGATCTAAAATAGCCTGCTCCATTGTTGGTTCCTCAACATACTGATCTAGAAAACTGTCTTGTATACATTCTATGAATTCATCCTCCACATTATTACTGCAAATTTGGTTTGCCCGGTCTATATGTAGAGTAAAGTCCCCCATGATTACCATATTAACCTTGTTACATGCAACTCTAAATTCCTGATTTATACTCTGCCCTACATTACAACTACTGCTTGGGGACCTATAAACAACTCCCACCAATGTTTTCTGCTCCTTGCTGTTTCTTAGCTCCAACCAAACTGATTCTACTTCTTGATTTTCGGAGTTAAGATCTATTCTCTTTACTGTCTTTATCCCATCCTTTTTTTACCAGTGCTACCCCTCCTCCTTTTCCAATTTGCCTATCTCTTCAAAAAGTTAAGTATCGTGGAATATTTAGTTCCCAACCTTGGTCACTTTGCAACCACGTCACTGTAATGGCTATTAGATCAAACCTATTCATTTCTATCTGCGCTATTAATTCAGCTATTTTGTTGCGAATGTTTCGCGCATTCAGATATAGCGCCTTTAGCTTTGACTTTTTTCTATTTTTCCCCGATGTCACTTTAATCACTGATGCCCTATTACCTTTTTTACTCTCTCTCTCTCTCTCTCTGGAAGCAAGGGATGATCTGGGCTTTTCCATGACTTCCATTAGTGCAACTCTGATCGTGTAACCGGAATGTGTTAATTGATATCAGTTCTTCCCTCGCTCCTCACTTCAATCTTTCACTGTCAAGAAACTCTGCTACTTGATGAAGCTCACCCTTTCAGTGACAGGTTGCCATGGCTCTTGTACTTCTAACTTTTTGGCTGGAAACACTCAATTTCTGAACTACAAGGTCACATTTTCTCCAAAATGCATATATTTTTGTATTTAAAGTTAATGAGTATTACATAAAGAATAGAAAAATGTTTTGTGGTGATGGATTTAGATTTCAAGTTATCTATAGTAAAGGGGAAACACAAACCCTTCTCCTCATTCTAGTGTTGCTGGATAATGAGACAGCTAGATAATATTTCTTTACCTCTCGCTGTTCTCTGCCAGACTGTTTCCAAGCTACTGATGTCTTTTTTCCCCCAAGATCTTATTTCACATTGTCCAACTTTTCTTCCTATTGTGTTTTCCACAACAACATTGCCAGTTTAAAGGAACTGTTCAGCTTTATTCACAAGCAGACATGTCTATCTTATTTTGTAGTAGAAATAGAATACAATTCACATTCACCTGGTTATATTCTTATATTCTGAAAATAGACTGTAAATATTCTGCATGCTTCATCTCTCTTTGGAGTATGGTTTAAATACACAGAAAATATCCAACAAATACAAATTATTTTCTATAATATCTGTATATAAAAATACATTATCAAAGGCCTTACGATGCAATAAACCACATCCCTTTTGTAATTTCAGCAGCCTTCAAAATAAAATTATTTTGCTTGGGGAATGTGCTGTTACGTGTTCTTCTTTGACATAATTCAACCAATGATCATTTTTGTACCCAAGTATTCATTCGTTCAATACACATGTATCTGGAAATTCCACAATTGCGTGTTAACAGGGGACCTGCTGGAGACCGAAAGCAAGGTGTCTCGGCTTTGATGAATTTCTAGTAAAATTAATGCCGCCATTTAGTTACCTGCATGCAATGTCTGTAATCAGGAAAAAGAGTGGGAGAGCGATAGTGATAGGGGATTCAATTGTAAGGGGAACAGACAGGCGTTTCTGCGGCCGCAACCGAGACTCCAGGATGGTATGTTGCCTCTCTGGTGCAAGAGTCAAGGTTGTCTTGGAGCGGGTGCAGGACATTCTGAAAAGGGGGGGGAGCAGCCAGTTGTCGTGGTGCATATAGGTACCAACGATATAGGTACAAACGGGATGAGGTCCGACGAGACAAATCTAGGGACCTAGGAGCTAAATTTAAAAAGTAGGACCTCAAAAGTAGTAATCTCAGGATTGCTACTAGTGCCACGCGCTAGTCAGAGTAGGAATCGCAGGATACTCAGATGAATATGTGGCTTGAGGAGTGGTGCAGAAGGGAGGGATTCAATTCCTGGGGCATTGGAACCGGTTCTGGGGGAGGTGGGACCAGTACAAACCGGATGGTCTGCACCTGGGCAGGACTGGAACCAATGTCCGAGGGGGAGTGTTTGCTAGTGCTGTTGGGGAGGAATTAAACTAATAAGGCAGAAGGATGGGAACCTATGCAGGGAGGCAGAGGGAAATAAAAAGGAGACAGAGGCAAAAGATAGAAAGGAGAATAGTAAAAGTGGAGGGCAGAGAAACCCAAGGCAAAAAACAAAAAGGGCCACATTACAGCAAAATTCTAAAGGGGCAAAGTGTGTTAAAAAGACAAGCCTGAAGGCTCTGTGCCTCAATGCGAGGGGTATTCGGAATAAGGTGGACGAATTAACTGCGCAGATAGCAGTTAATGGATATGATGTAATTTGCATCACAGAGACATGGCTCCAGGGTGACCAAGGCTGGGAACTCAACATCCAGGGTTATTCAACATTTAGGAAAGATAGACAGAAAGGAAAAGGAGGCAGAGTGGTGCTGCTGGTTAAATAGGAAATTAATGCAATAGTAAGGAAGGACATTGGCTTGGATGATGTGGAATCGGTATGGGTGGAGCTATAGAATACCAAAGGGCAGAAAACGTTAGTGGGAGTTGTGTACAGGCCACCAAACAGTAGTAGTGAGGTTGGGGACAGCATCAAACAAGAAATAAGGGACGTGTGCAATAAAGGTACAGCAGTTATCATGGGCGACTTTAATTTACATATAGATTGGGCTAACCAAACTGGTAGCAAATCAGTGGAGGAGGATTTCCTGGAGTGTATTAGGGATGGTTTTCTTGACCAATATATCGAGGAACCAACTAGAGAGCTGGCCACCCTAGACTGGGTGATGTGTAATGAGAAGGGACTAATTAGCAATGTGCGAGGCCCCTTGCGTAAGAGTGACCATAATATGGTAGAATTCTTTATTAAGATGGAGAGTGACACAGTTAATTCAGAAACTAGGGTCCTGAACTTAAGGAAAGCTAATTTCGACGGCACGAGGCGTGAATTGGCTAGAATAGACTGGCAAATGATACTTAAAGGATTGATGGTGGATAGGCAATGGCAAACATTTAAAGATCACATGGATGAACTTCAACAATTGTACATCCCTGTCTGGAGTAAAAATAAAACGGGAAAGATGGCTCAACCGTGTCTAACAAGGGAAATTAAGGATAGTGTTAAATCCAAGGAAGAGGCATATAAATTGGCCAGAAAAAGCAGCAAACCTGAGGACTGGGAGAAATTTAGAATTCAGCAGAGGAGGACAAAGGGTTTAATTAGGAGGGGGAAAATAGAGTACGAGAGGAAGCTTGTCGGGAACATAAAAACTGACTGCAAAAGCTTCTATTGATATGTGAAGTGAAAAAGATTAGTGAAGACAAACGTTGGTCCCTTGCAGTTTGATTCATGTGAATTTATAATGGGGAACAAAGAAATGGCAGACCAATTGAACAAGTACTTTGGTTCTGTCTTCACGAAGGAAGACACAAATAACTTTCCATTTGTACTAGGGGACCGAGGGTCTAGTGAGAAGGAGGAACTGAAGGATATCCTTATTAGGTGGGAAATTGTGTTGGGGAAATTGATGGGATTGAAGGCCGATAAATCCCCGGGGCCTGATTGTCTGCATCCCAGAGTACTTAAGGAAGTGGCCCTTGAAATAGTGGATGCATTGGTGATCATTTTCCAAGACTCTGGGTCAGTTCCTATGGACTGGAGGGTAGCTAATGTAACACCACTTTTTAAAAAAGGAGGGAAGAGAGAAAACAGGTAATTATAGACCGCTTAGCCTGACATCAGTAGTGGGGAAAATGTTGGAATCAATTATTAAGGATGAAATAGCAGCGCATTTGGAAAGCAGTGACAGGATCGGTCCAAGTCAGCATGGATTTATGAAAGGGAAATCATGCTTGACAAATCTTCTGGAATTTTTTGAGTATGTAACTAGTAGAGTGGATAAGGGAGAACCAGTGGATGATGTGTATTTGGACTTTCAAAAGGCCTTTGACAAGATCCCACCTAAGAGATTGGTGTGTAAAATGAAAGCACATGGTATTGTGGGTAATGTACTGGCGTGGATAGAGAATTGGTTGGCAGACAGGGAGCAGAGAGTCGGGAAAAATGGGTCCTTTTCAGAATGGCAGGCAGTGACTAGTGGAGTGCCGCAGGGCTCAGTGCTGGGACCCCAACTCTTTACAATATACATTAATGATTTGGATGAAGGAATTGAGTGTAATATCTCCAAGTTTGCAGATGACACTAAACTGGGTGGCGGTGTGAGCTGTGAGGAGGATGCTAAGAGGCTGCAGGGTGATCTGGACAGGTTAAGTGAGTGGGCAAATGCATGGCAGATGCAGTATAATGTGGATAAATGTGAGGTTATCCACTCTGGTGGCAAAAACACGAAGGTAGAATATTATCTGAATGGCGGCAGATTAGGAAAAGGGGAAGTGCAACGAGACCTGGTTGCCATGGTTCATCAGTCATTGAAAGTTGGCATGCAGGTGCAGCAGGCGGTGAAGAAGGCAAATGGTATGTTGGCCTTCATAGCTAGGGGATTTGAGTATAGGAGCAGGGAGGTCTTACTGCAATTGTACAGGGCCTTGGTGAGGCCTCACCTGGAATATTGTGTTCAGTTTTGGTCTCCTAATCTGAGGAAGGACGTTCTTGCTATTGAGGGAGTGCAGCGAAGGTTCATCAGACTGATTCCAGGGATGGCTGGACTGACATATGAGGAGAGACTGGATCAACTGGGCCTTTATACACTGGAGTGTAGAAGGATGAGAGGGGATCTCATAGAAACGTATAAGATTCTGAAGGGACTGGACAGGTTAGATGCGGGAAGAATGGTCCCGATACTGGGGAAGTCCAGAACCAGGAGACACAATCTTAGGATAAGGGGTAGGCCATTTAGGACTGAGATGAGGAGAAACTTCTTCACTCAGAGAATTGTTAACCTGTGGAATTCCCTGCCGCAGAGAGTTGTTGATGCCAGTTCATTGGATATATTTAAGAGGGAATTAGATATGGCCCTTATGGTTAAAGGGATCAAGGGGTATGGAGAGAAAGCGGGAAAGGGGGACTGAGGTGAATGATCAATCATGATCTTATTGAATGGTGGTGCAGGCTCGAAGGGCTGAATGGCCTACTCTCGCACCTGTTTTCTATGTTTCTATGTTTGTAGCTCCACACTGTGGATGTGGATGTATTGTGTACTGCAGTTAATAATAAACAGAACCAGGCTTGTTCCGGAGGCTTCCAACAGAGCTGCCTGCCATGTTAGAAGCTGTGTGTGCTGTGCTCTGTGAAAATATCACATTTGGCAGTGAGATGGGATTTTTTGGATGATTTAAAGCTGAAATTTTGTTGGTGAAGGATTCAGCCAGCTGACAGAGAAAGTTTGAAAGCTTCTCTGTCTTTAGAAAAAGATACAAAATCCGAGGTAAAATACAGCACACTAGAAATTAAAATGGCAGCATCCGTAGGTATAATGGGACATTTGGGTGAATATAGACATGACCAGGAACGTTTTAAAGCGTATGTGGATCGGCTAGAAATGTATTTCACTGCAAATAACATAATCGAAGATCCAGACAATGCAGTCCAGAATCAGGCGATATTGGAATGGAAGCAAGCTATCTTCTTATCAGAAGCTGGACCGGAATTGTTTGAAACACTGATAAATCTTCTTGTGCCTGCCGAGCCAAAGGACACAACGCTTAAAGAGATTTAAATGAAGCTGGAGCAGTACTATAAACCCATACCGTTAGAAATTGCTGAAAGCTATCGTTTCGGAATTCGGAATCAAAGGACCGATGAAAGGATCAGTGATTACATTGTAGCATTAAAAAAGCTATCAATTCACTGTAATTTTGGAAACTTTCAAAATCGAGCATTGCGGGACCATTTTGTTTGTGGGGTGAAAAATGATGCGCTCAGAAGAAAGTTATTGATGACGGATGACTTGACTTTTGAGCTTGCTTGTCAGACAGCAAGGTTGATGGGCATGGCCGAACAATATTCCCGAGAATTTCATAATAATTACGGTCGTCGGTCAACCAAGGTAAATTGCCTGCAGATTCAAAGTAAAAGGCAGTGGGGGCCCAAAGTCTCAGAAACTGGAAATTCTAACAGAGCGTCGAAGTCGTGCTATAGGTGCCGGGGACAACACATTGCTCAAAGTTGTCCATGTGTGAAGGCAGAGTATTTCGTCTGCAGAAAGACTGGCCATCTTGCGAAGGCATGCCGACTGAAGGGTAAATCAATTTTCAAAGCTATGAGTCCAGCGTTAAAAGCTATGAGTAGAAATCCCCAGAGACTACATAACATGGAAGAACAACAACAGGACGTGGAGAGGTTAGAGATACACGTCATCAGGAGCACGAGGTTAACGGACAGCGATTCAAAAAGTATCAAAATCCACATAGCTGTTGCTGGATTCAAGATACCAATGGAAATCAACACAGGTACATTCGTGAGTGCAGTACCGGAGTCACTATACCTCGACAAATTGCGTGATTTCCCATTGGAGAAAGCCAAGATAGAGCCGTGAGGCTACTCGGGAGAGAAAATTCCTATGGTAGGTCGTATCACCGTACCGGTGAAATATAAGGATCAATTTCAGAACTTGCCTCTAATATTAGTGAAAGGAGACAAGCCTGCCTTACTAGGAAGAAATTGGTTGAGATCATTGAAGTTGGATTGGAGTGAGATTTTCCATGTGGAAACGGGATTTGCATCAACGGATGATGTTATCAAGAAGTATCCGAAGATGTTCTGCGAAACGGGCAGTCCAATCCAAGGCTTCAAGGCGAGTGTCAGGGTACAGAAGGACACTAACTCGGTTTACTACAAGCCACATTCCGTACCATATGCACTCAAGGAGAAAGTTGAGCAAGAACTCAAAAGACTAGAGACTGAGAACATTATTTGTAAGATGGATCGATGTAATTGGGCTACACCCATTTTTGTTGTACCTAAGTCCGATGGTAAGGTAAGATTGTGTGGTGATTATAAAGTAACTGTAAACCAGGTTGTAGAGGGTAATCTCCCCAATACATTGCCGAATATAGAAGATTTGTTCACAACACTGACAGGTGGTCAGATTTTCTCAAAACTGGATCTTACGAATCCGAGTCAGGAAAACAAGTAGTCTGAAGTTAGAGTGAGTTCAAATGAAAATCAAGGAAATTCCGTGGAGGAAAACGTTCCTCAGGATGAGCCTCGAATGAGTTTAAATTCGACACCATGTTTGGAAGGTTCTGTTCCTCTTTGAAACAGAAAACAAGTGGTTACGTTAAATTTGTAAATATAAAAAAAAATAAGTCTATATCCTGTGTTATGTATAAACATGCAAGTTATGTATGATGTTTGTTATAATAACTTCTTCATTGAGGGAGGGAGAAGTGTAATGTCTGTAAGCTTGTAATGTTTGTAGCGCCACACTGTGGATGTGGACGTATTGTGTACTGCAACTACAGAGTTAATAATAAACAGAACCAGACATGTTCCGGAGGCTTCCGACAGAGCTGCCTGCCATGTTAGAAGCTGTGTATGCTTGTGCTCTGTGAATATATCTCCAGCGTTAGTGTCTGTAATTCAAGTGGTCCCAGAATGGTTTCCATACCCGAACAGTGATATTGCCACACGATTTACCAGTCATTTCTCAGCTTTGGAAACATTGAGAATCATTAATGTTTTGTTTAAAAGAAACACAAGCACCTGAAGTGATTTGCTATAGTGTCATATGGTGTAATTTTTCTCCATATTTGTACTACATATGTAATGGTTCACTGAAATTCTAAACTTTAAATCAATGAGTCCATGTTTGTGAATTTAAAACTAATAGAAATATAATGGGGCGAAGCGCTGTTCTTGTTCTGTAATCACCAAGTCTCGAAGTCAGTTCTGGACATAAGAACATAAGAATTCGGAGCAGGAATAGGTCATACGACTAACTCCACCTTCCCACCCGACCCCATATCCCTTGATTCCCCGAAAGTCCAAAAATATATTTACCTCTCAACGACTTGGCATCCACAGCCCTCTGGGGAAGAGAATTCCAAAGATTAACAACCCTCAGTGAAGAGATTCCTCCTCATCTCTGTCTTAAATAACTGACCCCTTATCATGAGACTATGCCCCCCAGTTCGAGACACTCCAGTCAAGGGAAACAACCTCTTAACAACTACCCTGTCAATCCCCCTCAGAATCTTATATGTTTCGATGAGATCACCTCTCATTCTTCTGAACTCCAGAGAGTATAGGCTCAATCTACTCAATCTCTTCTCAGGACAACCCTCTCATTCCAGGGATCAATCTAGTGAACCTTCGTTGCACCGCCTCTAAAGCATGCATGTCCTTTTTCAGATAAGGAAACCAAAACTGTGCACAGTACTCCAGGTGTGGTCTTATCACAGCCCTGTACAATTGTAGTAAGACTTCCTTACTTTTGTACTCCAACCCCTTGCAATAAAGTCCAGCATGCCATTTGCCTTCCTAATTGCTTGTTGTACCTGCATGCTAACTTTGTGTTTCCTGTACGAAGATAGAACCTAAATCTCTCTGAACACCAGCATTTAATAGTTTCTCACCATTTAAAAAATATTCTATTTTTCTATTCTTCCTACTAAAGTGAATAACCACATTTCCCTACATTATACTCCATCTGCCACCTTATTGCCCACTCACTTAATCCATTTATATCTCTTTGTAGGCACTTAGTGTCCTCCTCACAGCTTATATTCCCACCTAGCTTTGTATAGTCAGAAAACTTGGGATACATTGCACTCGGTCCTTTCATCTAAGTCATTAATACTGATTGTAAATAGCTGAGGCCCAAGCACTAATCCTTGCAGAATCCCACTAGTTACAGCCGGCTGCCAACCGGAAAATGACCAGTTTATCCTTACTCTCTATTTTCTGTCTGTTAACCAATCCTCTATCCACGCTGATATATTACTCCCAACCCCATGAGCCCTCATCTTGCTGAGCAATCTTTTATGAAAGGCGTTTTCAAAGGCGTTTTGGAAATGCAAATGGACATCTCACTAAAAAGAGGCTTCAAAGTAGATGCTGATAGAGACCACAAAGAAGTTTTAAGAAATGTACTTTGGATGCAGTTAGAGAAGAGGATAATTGGGAGTATATAAGTATTAATTGCTTAGTGGCAAATGGCCTGGGGTCAAACTGAAATTGATTTCAAAGCATTAATAATTAGAAAGGACAGGAGGCACTGGAGAGAGAGAGATTGGGAATCAAAAAGAGGATTTTGGCAGACAAGTTTTCTGTTACAACTTTCAGGAAACTTTAAGGATTACTGACCAATGCTCTGAGATCAAAAAGCAAGGAAACGGCTGAAAAGTTAGAGGCTACAAGATGATGTTCAGCACAAGCAATTATTGGTGGGACGATATACTGTAAATGTGAGTTGTTTTAAATGGAATTCTTTTTAAATTACCTACCTAGAAAACAAAGTTACATACCTGCTCGCTTTCAATTTCACCATTTTCTTCCCTTTAGCCTTTAAGCCTTATGCTGGGATATAATCCCACTGGTGCCAGTACCCTTCGTGTCCATTCTTCATGCATGAGCCAAGACAGTGAGTGGTGGTAGGCTATTCAACAGTGGGATCATCACAGCTAGGTGGGAAGGTAAGCCGTGATGAGGACGCAAAGATGCTGCAAAGGATTATAGACCGGTTAAGTGATTGGGCAAGAAGGTGGCAGATGGAGTATAATATGGGAAAGTGGGAAATTATCCACTTTGCTGGAAGAATGGAAAAGCAGAATATATTTTTTTAAACAGTTGAGAGTCTAGTAAATGTTGGGATTCAAAGAGATTTGGGGCTCCTTGTACACGAATCACAGAACGTTAACATTCAGGTACAGCAAGCAATTAGTAAGGCAAATGGTACATTAGCCTTTATTGCAAGGGGGTTGAAGAACAAGAGTAAGGGGCTGGCGACAAAATTTGCCTCCTGTGTGCCTGCCGTTAGCACCTCCGGAGGGCGCAACTGGTTTTTCACCTGGGCCCGCCTCGGAATTGAGTGGCAGTTTTGCGGAGGTGCTCCGTTACTGCTCCATAAGATAAATTCAGCCGTGCCCCCTGACTTACCTTCTGGCGCTGACAACGGCAGTCGGGAGTCGGCTGGAGGAGCGCTGTTTAAAGGCGCCATCTTTACTAACAATTTTTGTAGGCCATTACTCTGTGCAGCTTGCATATAGGCAGAGTGGCTGGTGGAAAGATTGCAGCAATTATCACTGTTCTGCCTCCTAACTATTCCCTTGTATCATTGAGGACAGATTTGAAACCACAACATTTATATTGTTTTATGGGGGCTGTGTTGGCACTCGACCTCCTGCTCGAACATCCCCGTGGAGGCTACTTGGGTGGAGAGAAGGACAGGGTGCAGGACAAGGAGAAAGGCAGCAAAATGTGACCAGAGAGAGAAAGCCCAACAGGGCTGGCAACAGGAGATCTTACTCTCTCTCCCAGGGTATTGCGGCAGCAATTCTCCGATATCAATTTCACTGAGGAACAGTGTGTTCGAAGGCTGCGCTTCAGCAAGCACTTGGTCACAGAGCTCTGCCACCTCCTGCAACCAGACCATGAACCTCAGACCAGGGTCAGTCAAGTTCACCATCTCACTCAATCTCTACACAAATCAATCCTTCCAGGGTGCGACAGGAGACATCTACCAGTTTGCCATCCATCGCTCCATCTGCGAGGTCACAGGTGCTCTGTACAGAAGGAGAAAGGAATACATTTCCTTCCCATGACAATAGAGAAACTGCACAAGCATGCACATGGATTCATCAGGATAGCAATTGACTGCACCCACGTCGCTTTGTGGGCACCGTATTACAATCCTGAGGTCATCCATAACCAAAACGGCTACCACTCACTGAATGGGCAGCTGGTGTGCGACCACACACGTAGAATCCTCACCGTCAATTCCCGCTATCCTAGCAGCAGCCACGATGCCTTCATCCTGTGCCACACCGGTGTGCCAGATCTCTTCCAGCCATAACATCAAGTCTGCTTAGAAACAAGGGCTAACTGCTCTCCACCTGACTCATGACTCCCCTCCTCAACCCCCACACTCCTGCCCAGCTCTCATACAATGAGAGCCATACTGCCACCAGAAACATCATTGGTGCAACGGTTCCGCTGCCTTGACCGCTTGGGAGGAGTCCTCCAGTACTCGCCTGAGCGGATGTCCCTATTCGTCATCATTTGCTACATGCTGCACAACCTGGCCATCATGAGGACATAGCCATTGCCACCAGACACAGCCACACCACCTGAACAGGAGGAGCAGGAGGCAGCGAGTCCATCGCGATTCTGCAAGAGCGGTACGCAACCGTCTCATCAGACTTCGGTTCCAGTGAATTCCATCCCACTTCCCAGTTCCGATCACCACCTCAATTTGCTCTTCCATACCAAAGCCCCAAAATTGAAATGTGACACAACAGCAAAAATGAAACATTGCAATCAAAATTTATATAACAATAAACTGTTTCATAATGTATTTATTCATCACCCTTGTGCATTTCCTTATATCCTCTCATTGCTTTAACTATTCTCGTGTTCCTCCGCAGTGTGTCCCCTGTGGCTGCAGCATGGCTGGTGGAAAACTGCTGTGTATCAGAACCAGAGACACCTTGCAGGATGCCCTCGACCAGCCATGGGTCTGGAAGGCCCGGCTGTAGGCTGCACCACCTCAGGCTGGGCTGGCTGGGTGACAGGCAGCGACAAATGCAATGGTGGAGTGGCAGTGGTGGGATCAGGAATGCTGTCATCCTAAGAGAGGACAGCAGGATCCTGCTTCACCGATCCAGTGCCAGGGCAGCAACTCAGCATCCCCACCAATCTGCTGGAGCAGTTTGGTGGGCTGCTGCGACACCATGAGATCCCCGGTAGACTGAGGTGGATCCAGCGTTGATGGCATCCGTCAGAACACACGTGGCATCCAGTTGAGATTGCGTGAGAGCAGTCTGAGACACGATGCCACCAACCATCGACTGCATGACAGCACTAAGACATTGCGTGACATCCAGCTGAGACTGCATGAGAGCAGTCTGAGCTTCCATGCTGCCAACCGTTGTCGGCATTACAGCACCACAACATTGCGTTGTTTCCGCCTGTGCTGTAATCGAAGCTGCCACCTTGCCCATAACACATGTCAAGAAGTCTGGATCCACACGGTTTCTCTGAGAGTTCACCATCGTCAACAGACATGGTGTGCACAGAGCTCTCTGCAATGCTGGAGGCGGGCCCCTCCATGCTCCGTACCATTGCCAAGAGGCTCTCAGGCACTCGTGCCATTGCATCTAAGATGTCAGAGTGCATGGCCATCACCCTTTGTGTGAATGCTTCCCCATTGAGGTCCGCATCTGAGTCCTGTGGAGCAAACTACTGTGCGAACTCGCCCTCCGAGGAGATGGCTCCCGAGTTTCCCTTTCCCCTTGGTCTTGCTGCAGCCTGCGAGGCCCCAGTGTAGACCCCTCTACTAACCCAAACTCTTAACAAACGTGCAGTGCCAGTATCTGACCTGGTGCCTGCGGGTGAGATGCAGTGCTTGGCTCCTCCTCCTCCTGCTCTTCCCCTCCCTTCAGACTCTGTTGGGGGGACTCGGGTGCAGGCTCCACAGCTGCTGCCTGCATAAATGGCACAAGACTCGCATTAAGGTGAGGGCAGTGGGGCAGGAATGGAGCAAGGAATGCAGACCGGGTCAGGAGCTGGAAAGTGATTAAGCCTTCTGGTTTGAGGGGGAAGTAGTATGAGAAAAGGAGAGGGGATAAATATACCGTTGTTACCCCCAGCGGGGTTGCGTCTCCGCCGGCCACGAGGCCCACCACATGCGGGCCAATGAGCCGCAGCATTCCCTGCTCAAGGTCACTCAGCTCGCGCAGTTCAGGTTCCCCTCCCCCAATCCGCAGCTGCTCCGTTATGTGCCATCCTGGGCTGCAAAAGAAAGGAACATGTGTGAGGAAGAGTCCAGCTATGTATGTGGAAGACATGCCTGCCATGGTTGAATAGCTGTGAATGTAGGCAAGTCAGGAGATAAGGATGAGTGTGAGTAGCTGCAGATGCTTGGTGGTTTGCACAGTGTGCACAGTTAGGGGTTCAGAGGTTGGAATGTGGGAGGTGTGGAAACATGTACTCACCTTCATCTGCCGACTGAGGTCGTTGAATTTCTGCACTGTGAGAGGGTCCTGTCCACCACTGTGCTGGCCTTCACCTCATGGTCCACCTCTCACCACATGGCCCTGAAAACCGGTGCAATAGCCTCCTTCCAGATGGAGGGAACAACGATTCCCTCCTTCTCTCCACTGCTCCAACCAATGTCTCCAGCGCCATATCATTAAACCGTGTGGCCTTCTCCCTTGAAGTGGGATTTGCAGAAGCCATTTCACAAAAGGTTTCTCAGTTGCTGAGATGCACAAATGACTGACTCAAGTGCAGTAATGCTGAAAATGAGCAGCTGCAGGTCAAAATGACTTCCCCTTTAAGAGCTAGATCGAGCAAGGATTGAAGGCTGATTGCTGAATGCAAGTCAGCTGAAATTGGGTTAGCACCCCTGCAGCATCCAGCTGAGGCTATTAGCACCTCATTTACTGCCCCCTTCATTCCTGGGGCAAAAAGGATGTGTTTATTTTACTGTAAAAATGGCCACCATGCTCCACCCTTTGTCTATGATTGGTTCCTTTGGAGGATAAACCACACCCTGAAGTTTCACAGGAATTTATAGCTGGAACCACCCATCCCAAGGTCTCACTGACTTTGCAAATTGTGACTCAATCCACTTTGACTTCCTGAAGCGACAGAGGACAGAACGCTCCAGAAGACAGCAAGGGCTAGCCAAAGTGCCTTACCCCAGTCCAAGTGCATGCCTACCCCAGCCAAAATGTCTTACCCCAGTCCAAGTACATCCCTCCCCCAGCTGAAGTGCCTTACCCCAGCGCAAATGCATCCTCCTCCCCACCATGGATGGGGCAGGCATTGTGTATGGATTGTTAACAGGTTTATTGGGTATGAAGTGAATAGTGACAGTTTCGTGACTTCTGGATATCATCCACTCCAATGATGTCCCTAGTAGGGAGTTGTAAGAACGTGATCCGTCTTCCACCCATCCGTGTTTCGTTCTCTCTCCTCCCAGTCTCACTCTCCATCCCTGCCTCTCCCCCTGGGGGGGGGGGGGGTCGGCTGGGCAGACGCCTGTCTGTCAAAAAAAGTGCAGTACAAATCATTACATCGGGGCAAAAACGGCCAATTTCACACAATTTGGCAAGGCATCTCGCCAGGCACGAAATTCTCTAAAAGTTAAAAGTTACCATTCCAATTGGGATGCTACCAAATTTTGTCCCCAGGAAGACTGGCTGTAATTATATAGGTCTGTGATGAGACCATACCTGAAATGCTGTGTACAGTTTTGGGCTCCTTACACAAGGAAGAATATACTTGCTTTAGAGGGGTACAACAAAGATTCACTAGATTGATTCCTAGGATGAGAGGGCTGTCCTATGAGGAGAGATTGAGTAGAATGGGTTGATATTCTCTCAGGATTAGAAGAGAGGTGATCTGATTGCACCATATAAAATTCTTAGAGGGCTTGACAGGAAAGATGCTGAGAGGCTGTTTCGCCTGGCTGATCTGTCTAGAACTAGGGGTCATAGGGTCAACCATTTAGAACTGAGATGAGGAGAAATGTCTTCACTCAAGGTGTTGTGAATCTTTGGAATTCTCTACCCCATAGGGTTGTGGATGCTCAGTTGATGAATATATTCAAGACTGAGATCGATAGATTTTTAGGCACTAAGGGAATCAAGGGATATGAGGATCGGGTGGAAAAGTAGAGTAGAAGTTCATTCATGATATTGAATGGTGGATAGACTCAATGGCCGTATGGCCCACTCCTGCTCCTATTTCTTATGTTCTGAGCCCAATTCTGTCTTTAGCCGACATCCGCACAAGTACTTTCCAGCAGGGGTGACCTGACAACAATCAGGAATTTTCCCTCCGATGTCAAGGGTACTAAAGCCAATTGTAACACTTCCCTGATGCTCTGACTAGGATCAACCTGCACAACACATACTGGCAATTGAACCTGGGGTCTTCACAATCTGTGTAGCTTAGATTCTCTTTTACTTAGAAATATATTTGCTTATCAATACTCTGGCCAATCTGTGGTTTCTCATTAAAATTCTTGATAAAATTCCAAAATGTGACTACAATTTTTTCATTGTAAAAAATTGCAATTAGATCGTTTGCAAAAAGACACCTACACTTAAATTACACTACAGCTTTAATGAGCAAAATTTTTAAGCTACTGAAATAATTACAAATAATGTTATGCATTTTCTGCCATACATTTGTCTAGTTGTTGATGACAAACTCTGTGCTAAAGACTGAGCCTATCATTGTAAGATATTGGCTTTAGTTTAAACTGCCTTTAAATAATGACTCATGGCATCTTGATGCAGCACAATGGGATATGAAAAAATATGGTACCATTTTAAAGCTCAGAAAGATGGATTTTTAAAACTATGTTCTTTTGAAATTACCAATATGGCTCGGTAAATACAATCAGAAGCAGTGCGAGCTCAAGCGGGAAACATTGATGTATATTTTGCAGGAGAAAATTCAAACCAGTTACAGACCACTGAAACAAAAAGAATCTGACCAATAACGTAGATAGCTAATTAGTAATTCAGTTTGATTCTAGAGTGACAATGGATCTTTTGCTTATATAATATGCATGAGGATGGAAAAGTTTGACATGCCAAATACACTTGTTTAGAAAGGTACATTTTCAAAACAATAGTCAAAAGCAGCTGAAGAATAAAGTATTAATGTGAAAACTGGGTGATCTACTGTCACAGTGAGGGGTGTGGGTGCATTCGTGCTCATTCAGGATACAAGAGCAGGGAGGTTATGCTAGAAATGTATAGAACACTAATATTTTCACGGTGCAATAGACCAACTCACTGTACCAGGACATGGATCGTCCTGCACAAATGTATTCCCACTTTCAAATCACTGTTAAAGTGTCACAGGCAGGATTAAATTATGTTTCCCTTTGATAGCAGAGAATTAAACCAGTAAGGCTCCATTGCAGTATTCTTGTATTGATCCTTCTAAATTTCTCCAATTAGACTAAAAAAGCTGAAGTGCTTCTCTAAGTGCAAAGTACCACTTTTGTGAAAGCTGTTAACAATTCAGTGGAACTATATGAATGGGTTCTAGAATGTGTTTGATCGACCTGGAGGGAGATAAAATAAAATATTTTGGACAATGGGCACTCACTTCATCCAAACGTGGGAACGAATAGTAAAGCTGTAGTATATCTTACGTACTTTGCTAATGCCATGAACACAAAAGTAAATATGAGATGTAATAATAAACTTTAACTCGCACTACCTAACATTAAGAACGTAAGAAATAGGAGCAGGAGTAGGCCAATTGGCCCCTTGAGCTTGCTCCGCCATTCAATAAGATCATGGCTGATCTGATCATGGACTCAGCTCCACTTCTCTGCCTGCTCCCCATAACCCTTTACTCCCTTATCACTCAAAAATCTGTCTATCTCCACCTTAAATATATTCAATGACCCAGCCTCCACAGCTCTCTGGGGCAGAGAATGCCATAGATTTACAAGCCTCAGAGAAGAAATTTCTCCTCATCTCAGTTTTAAATAAGCGGCCCCTTATTCTAAGACTATGTCCCCTAGTTTTAGTTTCCCTTATGAGTGGAAATATCCTCTCTGCATCCACCTTGTCGAGCCCCCTCATTATCTTATATGTTTCGCTAAGATCACCTCTCATTCTTCTGAACTCCAACGAGTATAGGCTCAAACTACTCAACTTATTTTCATAAGTCAACCCCCTCATCTCCGGAATCAACCTCGTGAACCTTCTCTGAACAGCCTCCAATGTAAGTACATCCTTCCTTAAATACGGAGACCAAAACTGTACACAGTACTCTAGGTGTGGTCTCACTAATACCCTATACAGTTGTAGCAGGACTTCTCTGCTTTTATACTCTATCCCTCTTGCAATAAAGGCCAACATTCCATTTGCCTTCCTGATTACTTGCTGTACCTACATACTAACTTTTGTGTGTTTCATGCACAAGGACCCCCAGGTCTCTCTGTACTGCAGCACTTTGCAATTTTTCTCCATTTAAATTATAATTTGAATAACCTCACATTTTCAGACATTATACTCCATCTGCCACATTTTTGCCCACTCACTTAGCTTGTCTATATCTCTGCAGATTTTTTGTGTCCTCCTCACAATTTGCTTTTTCACCTATCTTTGTATCATTAGCAAACTTGGCTACATTACACTCGGTCCCTTCATCCAAGTCATTAATATAGATTGTATATAGTTGAGAACCCAGCACCGATCCCTACAGCACCCCTCTAGTCACTGCCAACCGGAAAATGACCCATCCCAACTCTGTTTTCTGTTAGTTAGCCAGCCAATCCTCTATCCATGCTAATATATTATCCCCAACCCCGTGAGCTTTTATCTTGTTCAGTAACCTCTTATACGGCACCTTATCAAATGCCTTCTTGAAATCCAAATACACCACATCCACTGGTTCCCCCTTATCCACCCTGCTCGTTACATCCTCAAATAACTCCAGCAAATTTGTCAAAAATGATTTCCCTTTCATAAAACCATGCTGACTCTGCTTGATTGAATCATGCTTTTCCAAATGTCCTGCCAATGCTTCCTTAATAATGGCCTCCAGCATTTTCCCAACGACAGATATTAGGCTAACTGGTCTATAGTATCCTGCTTTTTGTCTGCTTCCTTTTTTAAACAGGGGCGTTCCATTTGCGGTTTTCCAATCTGCTGGGACTGCCCCAGAATCCAGGAAATTTTGGTAGATTACAACCAATGCATCCACTATCTCTGCAGAAACTTCTCTTAAGACCTTATAAGCCATCAGGTCCAGGGGACCTGTCTGCCTTTAGATGTTCCCGATGTTGGGGAAGTCCAGAACCAGGGATCACAGTCTAAGGATAAGAGGTAATCCATTTAGGACCGAGATGAGGAGAAAACTCTTCACTCAGAGTTGATAACCTATGGAATTTTCTTCCGCAGAGTTGTTGATGCCAGTTCGTTAAATATATTTAAGAGGGTGTTGGATATGGCTCTTACAGCTAAAGGGATCAAGGGGTATGGAGAGAAAGCAGGAAAGGGGTACTGAGGTGAATGATCAGCCATGATCTTATTGAATGGTGGTGTAGGCTCGAAGGGCCGAATGGCCTACTCCTGCACCTATTTTCTATGTTTCTAGTCCCGTTATTTTACCTAGTACTACTTCATTAGTGATAGTGATTGTATTAAGTTCCTCCCTACCTATAGCCCCTTAATTATCCACTTTTTAAAAAATTGCCTTTACTGAACACAAGGGACTACTGTGATAATATCTTGAGAAATGGATAAAACAAACGAATAAAAGCAAACTCACTGGGAAATAGTGAGCCTATTCTATATTGACAAACTAACAATGTTTCAAAACATCAATAAATTGAAGTATGTAGAATACATCGTAAGATGAAAGAACAAAGCTCGAGTAGTTTTGTTCATATGATTCTTTGATGTTACTATCGTGAAATTAATTTGTACATGTTATTTTGAGATACATTTAAAAAAAATGTTTTATAAAAAATCTAGTTGAGTGCTAAAATGTTTTTACAAAAATCTAGTGAAGCGCCTTGCGATGTTTTACTATGTTAAAGGCGCTATATTGTTTGTTGTCGCAGTAACTTTCTAAAAAGCAGACACCATTACTTGCATTATGTCCCTATAATGTTTTGGGATTTCATTTTTGACCATTTTTATTCCTATTCCCCATTTCGCTTTATGTAAACATTTAAGTGGTGTGCTTTAAATTATAAAAGTGGTTTTGCACAAGTTTAAACTTCTCCTTAAGCTATATGTTGCAGCTGCTGAATCAAAGTGTTAATGAGCCAGCCATTGAAGATGTGTTTACACGAGTGAGGTCGCGGTACCCAGTTTTACTGACAGGTGAGCCACTGAAGGGGAAAGAAGTCAGAGGAACAACTTCTCCAATTCCTATGGCCAAAAGTAAAATAAAAGCAAGAAAACCTCAGGTTCAAGATCAATCTGTCCAGGTAGGTGTGGGTAGGGCCCAACCTAGTGAGGGAAAACACACATGGCTTAAACTTGCAGGCATTCACAAGGCTGACAAGGAAAGGCTAAGAGAGCGCAAGCTGATTACAATTGTTACTCTCATGTTTACTTGTCTGCAAAATAAAGCAGCTTATTGACTTGTATCTGAAAGCAGCAAATTTGAGCTCACATGTAAAAGACACAATATCCAAATTCCTATCACAAGTGGTACTAATGTTAAAGACATCTATTTACAGTATCATATGGTTAAATATTGGCTGGTACAGCCAGACTCCTAAATGTAAGATGTGGAGACTGCTTATCGGTGACAGATAGACTATCCAAGGCAGACCCAAAATTTGTAATAGTTCACTTCATTTATATTGAACTACGACTGTACCAAATAACTGATTCTGCTGTCTATGCATTTCTACTACACCTTTAACATAGAAAAACATCCCAAGGCACTTCACAGAAGAGTAATCAAAAATAAATGGATGCCAAGCCAAAGAAAGAGACATTAGGAGAGATGACCAATTAACTAAAAGTGGTGGGTTTTAAGGAGGAGGAGGTGGTAGAGAGCCTTAAGCACGGAATTGAGTATATGGGGCCCGGGGTGGGGAGCAAGGAGAGGGGGAATTATACAAGTCAGAATCGGAGGAAATATAGACTTTTCCACTAAATATTATGGAGATATATAGCATATGTACATTATATAACTAACAGTCCAATCAATATGTTACAAGGCACATCAAGAGCCGGAGTTAAAATCTTGAACCAAAGAATGGAGCTTGAATAGCTTCAAATTATCTCAGTTCGAAGGCACTGTGGTTACCTTGTGACACAATCCCAGCTATGCTAATCTTTATAATCCATACAAAGGGAAAATTTTCATATTATATTTAATTGCAGTAATAATGTTAGTATTCAAATTTGAAAATCATATCGAAGGCTTCCCATAATTTGACTAGAAATTATAAGGGACTCATTTTTTATTGCATACTATTTTCTAACATTATACTTTCTTATCCACAAAAAAGAACTAATCAAATCCAGCCAATTACCTCTATCATCAATAAAATAATTGAAGGAATCATCAAAAGTACCATCAAGCAACACCTACTCACGGATGCTCACTTCAGGTTCCACCAGAACCACTTGGCTCTGGATGTCATCATAGCCTTGATCCAGATATGGACAAACGAACTGAATGCCACAGAAGCAAAAATAATTGCCATTGACTTACTTCGACCAATAAGGCACCAAGGACCCCTAGCAAAGCTGTGGTCAATAGGGGTGAGAGAGAAAACTACCTGACACAAAGGAAAATGGTTGTGTTTACCAGGACATTGCCGCAGGAATTCCTCAGGGCAACAACCTTGGTCAAACCATTTTCAGCTGCGTTATCAATGATCTCCCTTCTATTATAAGGACAAGACTGGGACTATTCATAAGGATATAAGAAATAGGAGCAGGAGTAGGCTATTTGGCCCCCCGAGCCTGCTCCGCCATTCAATAAGATCATGGCTGATCTGATCTTGGCCTCAACTCCACTTCCCTGCCCACTCCCCATAACCCTTGACTCCCTCATCATTAAAAATCTGTCTATCTCCACCTTAAATATATTCAATGACCCAGCCTCCACAGCTCTCTGGGGTAGAAAAATCCAAAGATTCACGACTTTGAGAAGAAATTCTTCCTCATTTCCATTTTAAATGGGCGATCCCTTATTCTGAAATTGTGCTCCCTAGTTCTAGATTCCCCATGAGGGGAAACATCCTCTCATTCTTCTAAACTCCAATGAGAAAAAGCCCAACCTTTCTACACAAGACAACCCCTTCATCTCAGGTATCAACCTCGTGAACCTTTTCTGAAATGCCTCCAATGCAAGTATATCCTTTCTTAAATATGGAGACCAAAACTGTACGCAGTAATCCAGGTGTGGTCTCACCAAAGCCCTATACTGTTGCAGCAGGACTTCCCTACTTTTATACTCCATCCCACTTGCAATAAAGGCCAACATTGAATTTGTCTTCCTAATTACTTGTTGTACCTGCAAGCTAACTTTTTGTGTTTCATGAACAAGGACCCCCAGATCCTTCAGCGTTTTGTAATCTCTGTCCATTTAAATAATAATGTGCTTTTTTGTTTTCCTACCAGTGGATAACCTCACATTTTCCCACAGTATACTCAATTTGCCAAATTTTTGCCCACTCACTTAGCCTAGCTATATCCCTCTGCAGATTCTTTGCGTCCTCCTCACAACTTGCTTTCCCACCTATCCTTGTATCATCAGCAAATTTGGCTACATTACACTCGGTCCCTTCATCTAAGTCATTAATATAGATTGTAAATAGTTGAGGCACTGATGTTTTCAGTGTTAAGCTCCATTCACAGCTCTCTGATAATGAAGCAGCCTGTGCAAACCTACAGCATGACCTGGACAACATCTAGGCTTTGCCGACAAGTGACAGGCAACATTCATACCATATTAATGCCAAGCAATAGTCATCTCTGATGAGAACAGGCCCGCCCACCCACCTCTTCCTGACTGTTAATGGCATTACCATCACCGAGTTCCCTGCCCATCAAAATATTTTATTTTGGGCCGAGGAGGGGGGTGGGGGTAGGGTCACCATTGACCAGAAGCATAACTGGGTCACCCATATTTCCTTTAAGTCTACACGATTGGGGACAGGCTGGGTAGAGTGACATGTGGTTCACCTCCCACATCTCAAAGCCTCTCCACCATCTACAAGGTTTGAATTAGAAGTGCAATGGAATACTCACCAGCCACAATATTCAGGACGTTCAACCTTCTCTGACTTGCTTTCTGTTTGTTATCATTCTACTGGCTTTGTTGGTTACTGCTCGGCATTGGTTGGACATATTGAGTATTGAGCCTAACACTACTCCGTCCCTTTCCGCTTCAACTGCAGCTACTTCAACACCATTCATGCAGTACTTATGTCCCCTATTTTTCCTTCTTATGTGCAATACTTTAAATTTCATTTGCCATTGTTCTGCCCAATTATTGTCCAACCCAATCTGTAATTTCTAAGCTGCATCTTCCAATTCCAGTGCCTCTCCCAGTTTGGTATATTCTGCAAATTATTTTGCATTGAGTTTCTAGATCCAGATCATTTATGCAAATTAATAATAGTGGTGGGTCCAGCACCGAGCTATGCGACATCTCACTTTCAACTTCTACCCACCCTGAGTTAACTCATAACGATTGTTTATTGGTTTCCATTCTACAGCCCAGTTTCTTATCGATTCCCTGGGTTTACCCCAAATCCCCACAGCTTTCAATTTAACTGATAGCACTTGGTGCGGAACTTTAGAATCATAGCACAGGAGGCCTTTCGGCTCCTTATGCCCGTGCCAGCTCTTTGAATGAGTTGTCCACTTTAGTTCCACACCTCAGGTTTTTCCCTATAGTCATGCAAGTTAGTCTTCTTCAAGTACATGTCCAATTACCCTTTGAAAGTTCCCATGGAATCCACTTTCAGGTAGTGCAATTCAGATCATAAAAACCCTGAGAGAAAAAATGCTCTCAAATTTCTCCCTAGTTCTATTTCCAATATTTTAAATTTGTGACCTCTGGTTAGTTTCCAGAAGAAACAGTTTCTCCCTACTTACTCTAATAAAACACCTCATAATTTCAAATACCTCTATTAGATCTCCCCTTCAGCTTCTCCGCTCGGAGGAGAATAATCTCAGTTTCTCCAATCTCTCCATATAACTGAAGTTCCTCATCCCTGGTATCATCCTGGTAAATCTCCTCTGCATCCTCTCCAAAGTCTTCACTTCCTTCCTAAAGTCCCAGAATTGTACACAATACTTCAGCTGAGGCTTAACTAGTGATTTGTTATGCTTTAGCATGACATTTTTGTTTTTATCTTCAATGTCCCTATTTACAAAGCCAGGTATCCCATATCAAAAGCCTTTTGGAAGTCAAGGGTACAAATTAGTATACAAAATAAACAGGACAGATAATTTTCAGTCCTTGAAAATATTTTACCCTGCATCAAGGCACGCCTCGATGCCAAGTACAGTAAATATTAACAGTTATAGAAAATCTGAAAATGACCAGTCCAATGCAAGATACAGCTAAAACTTACACTAGGCAAAGGGACATTTTTCTTTACAAAGTGAACTGACGTGACATGTGACCAGTGTTTAACTTGCAGTTAACAGCTTATATTTTGCCAATGATATAGTATAAACCAGAAACGAATAAAGTAGTTTAATACAAAATTTTATTTAATACATTTTAGTCAACAGCTCTACAAATAAGGACACAAATGAAAATTTGCAACTACTACTCGTTTATACTGCACAGTAGTTAATGTAATAACCTACTGCTTGCTTGCTGTTGAGCTAACACAAGGAAAAATATAAACATTTTACAATAAAATGCAGTACACCACTTAAAAAGGGATGGAAACTTGCATACAGATAAGTGGTAGATCTTCTTAGATCACCTGGGTATCATCAGCACCTCTTGTGGATAGCGCCAAGTCCCACAGGAACATTCCAATGTCTTGGAATAGTTGCCTCTTTTTTGTATAAACTATCTCTCCCACCCAAGTCTTTTCTCCCATCCACATTCTTTAGACTTTTAAAACACAAACTCAACAGTGTCCTACAAAATACGCTGGTTTTTCAATTAAAAAAAATGAATTCACTTCAATTATTTACCAAGGAAGAATTTCACAAGAAAATTATAATCTTATCTGAATACATGTTTTATCTGACAAATTCTTTCCTGAATGAGTGCTACTGGAGCAGCATAATTGCATTGCAAGGGTCGACAGCCACATCCAGTTTTTAATAATTATTTATGCCGGTGTATAAATACCATATTTGGTCATGTTTACACTTTTTAAATTATTTATGTCGGTTTGTAACGTCGACCAAACATCACTGGTAATTGCATTAAGTATTTACCTCTAAGCAAAATTAAGACTTACTGCTATGGTACACGACACATTGCAATGAATAAAACAACTGAGATGTTTAAGTTAAAATTTTCTCCTTGAGAAAAGAAAATCAAACAATGTCTAGGTGGCAGTGATCCCATTCCTCTTTCTGGATGATTGAAGAGGCTCAACCAACAGTTATGCAGTTATGTGTCCTTCTCAACCCGGAGCTAAATTTCGCACCTCAGATCCAGTTTATCATCAAGACTGCTTACTACCACCTCTGATTTAGTGTCAGCCTCTTCCTACCTCACTCCCACAGAAGCTGAAAACTTTGTGCACTACTTCATTGCCTCCAGATTCACCATTTCAAAATCCCTTGCATTCTCCACGCTATACAACTCAAGCTTATCCAGAACTAGGCTGCCATCATCCTATCTCGCACTACATCTATCAGCCCTGTCTTGGCTCCCCAATGCTTAGCATTTGGACTTCAAAATATCCATCTACAAATGTCTCCATGGTTTTGTCTCATCCAGCCCCAAGTCTCTACTTGTACCCTCTACGCTTCTGACTCTATTTTACTCTGCGTTCACTCCTCTCTCCATTCCATCAGTGGCAGAGACTCTTGTCACTGTTGTCTCTCATTCAAATTCACTCCCCAAACTCCTCTGCCTTGCTACATCTCCCCATCTTCAAAACTCTTTTAAAATCTACCCTTCCACCGTGCCTTTGGTCACTTCCCCGCATTCCTTCCTTTTCCTTTACTAGAGGGTAGAGGGAGGAGTGGCAGAGTGGGATTAGACTAGGTGGCTCATGTGGAGAAAAGCACAGATGCATACTAGATGGACTGAATAACATGTTTCTGTGCTGTAATTATATGATTTTATTCCTACTCCAGTCTAATCCTCAACTGTGAAGCATTTTGTTATGTTAAAAAATCCTATATAAATGAAAGTCATTGTATTCAAATAAAAATAAGACAGATAAACTGTATATAAACTTTAAGTGACCTGTGAGGTAGAAAACATCAAAAAAGTATTTTAATATAAATGTCTTTTTTTTTTATTTATAATACATTTTGGCCAATGACATCTACAGATCTATAGGCAATACTGTACAATCAATACATGTTCAAACAAGATCATTGATATGGGACTTTATGAACCAATATAACTGCTTTGCTGCTGTTAAAGAAAAACAGCATAAAGAACAACATTTTTGGTGGTAGTGGGGAGGAAGAGGTTAGAACCCAGTATAATTCTTTACTTACCCACAATATAATGCACTAAGGGAAAATTTATCTTGCATGTTTTCACTAAAGGGTTTCAAAAGTATCCATCATAGAACACAATATCCAGGAAATCATGTCCAGAACAAGAAAATATTTCAAAAACTGCTTTTCTTCAGTAAGCTAGTACAAATTTGAATAAATTATTTGTCAACCAGGAAAAAGCCGCTCAATGTTGTACTTATCCTTAGTGTATATAGAACATAGTGTAATCACTGCATAAAATAAGGGAGAAATTGTTTAGCTGGGGTTTAATAAAAAGGATGTGTTGCAAAAGAAGTACAATGGACAACTTACAAGTTCTGAAAATAAATTGTACAGTCAGCAAAATTTAAAATGCAAGGTTCTGAAAACTATAACATTTGCTGCTTTGCAGAAAGGTTACACTAGTTTTAATACTAATTAAATATATAGGCTATAAAGAAAGTGCTTAAAAAGTAACCAAAGCAAATCACATTCTTGGGTTCAATGATCACCGACAGCATTAGCTGCCAGTTTCTGCCAAGTGAAAGTGCTTTATTTTACTTCTAAAAAAAAATGTGTACATTAGTCTGCACCAGCAGCGTACCCACAATACCATATAACAGCACAATTTGATATGACCAATAATGCACAACTGCTAGATAAGAATGATAGCATATTAACCAGGCTGCACACAAGACTCTTCTCAAGCCTCCTCTTCTGGAAAATTCAGTATCTTTCGGTGGGCCTGGCGCAAATACTGTTGCTGCTTGAAGTACACTTTAAAAGCCCCTTTGATGGCTACAAAAGCAATGCCACCCTGTTAAATGAATAGAGGAGAATATTTAGTCCACAGTCAAATAGACTCCAATGTTAAGAGTATCATATTCCAAATAGATAGCTATATCCCCTCATTTTATAGGACACTGTTGGGTTAATAATATAGTTATAACAAAGCCAGGATTATGAACTTCAAAACTAAATGTATGTGCAACACTGACACTTTGACTGACATTTTCAATTAAAATAGAATTTAGCAGGCAATAAGGCTTGCAGGCAGAAAGAATTGATTCAGAATAAGTTAGACTGAGGTCAAAGAGCAAAAAAGCTTTGAATGCCTGTGCAATGACCAGAAGAAATTAAAATAACGCAAACGCTAAACCTTTGTTTTGAAACAAAAATTTTAAATACCGAGCCAAATAAATTCTTCATATAGGGTACAAGACTGGTCAAATATTCAGTTAACTCACTTAGTGGTTTATTTTTTTGGTGAACCAAGCAGGTATCTTATTTATACAACAAAAATGTGTAATGTTAGCATTTTGGTGAATTTTATGCTAATCAAAAAGGAAGAATAATCAAAAGGGAAGAATGCCAACATTAGAGAATGGACTCCCTACCTCACCACCACTCTGACAGTATGAAACTGTCCCAGGTCAGATGATGTGTGGTGGCCAGATGCTTCCTGTAACCTGACCCAACATTGCTTCGTTCCAACAGAAGATCACTACCAACTGCAGCACTTTGAATATTCTATTGCCAGCATCATCCATCCTTCTGTACTGAACGAGTGAACCTGGTACCCAATAGTGCCAGAAGCAGAAATAGTTTGGGTTGTGGATTTGTGCCCACGAAGAATAAGGTTGAAAATGCTCAATCTCATTTGACAAAATTCAATCCTTAAAACATTCAAAAGGTTCATATGTATATACAACTCAAGAAGCTATGCAACAAGAAGTCCACAGACCATGTATAATGGATCACTACCAACTTCAACCAATTTAATCTCCTGAAGGAGCAAAAACTCGATGTATGTTCTTCCTAACCTAGTCTCCCTGGATAACTGAAAGAAACTGGAGGGTATCAATATAACATTGCAACCTATATTATTCAATCGTGTCCAGCTTTAATCCACAGGTGGCAATGTCATGGTGCCAAGCAGGACACAAAGAATTGTATTTCATTCAGTATTTGACATGTATGGATATCTATACTTAGTAGTCTTCAATTCGGTTTGTAACCAGATATTTGTTCACTATATTTTTAAGAGTGAACTAACACACCATTGACGACTTTTGTTAGAGTCCATTCAACAGGTCTACTATATAGGAAAATCGAATTTCTAGTTTGTTTGAAATGTGTTAGTTCTGCAGCTATGTCATTCCTTTGCCAATGGATAGCCATTCTTTCATTATATAGTTCACATTTTTTGGTTACAATTGTCTCTTAAAATTAGTTTGGACATTTCTTAGTCTACCTATACAATCTGTTCACATTCCTTCTACTTACACTCATCACACAATTGTGCTATCTGAAAATTGTATTACAGAAAGTGCACTTTTCCGTATCATTCATATATTATGTAAACAGCAAGAAATCTAGAACACCCACTGTCAAACGCCATTGGCTCTGCTCTCTAGACAAAACCTTGTTCATTTACCACTAACTTTTGGTTTAAATTGTCCAAGCCAATTTTCAATCCAGTTTGCTAATTTGCAATTAATGTCACAAGCTTTATTCTTCTTTAGCAGCATGCAGAACATCAAATAATTTCTTAAATCCAAGTAAATTATATCCACTAGTGCTCAACAGATGCCCTGTTGAAATTGCGTTTTTGTCACTAACATTTTACTGACCTCTACATGTTGTAGATTTCTATAGTAACCTGATCTGTCCAGTCATCAGTGGTGAAAACTGATGTAAAGAATTCATTTCATAGTTGTCATTTCATGATTCTCCATATTATCTAGCTTTTCCCTTAAAGGACTTTTGAACTCAGGCTATAAATAATTGGAAAATCTAGCCCAAACGAGCAGACAATCTATCACTCTACTTCTTAAACATTAAACACATTTTTAGATCCTCGTCACTCCCGCCTGAACGCAGTCTTTGTACTGTCCTCCCCCCACCCCTTTCAATACTCATTTAATAACCTTCTAGCAATAGATTTTAGAAGGGAGAACAATCCATGGCTAACTAAGTAAGTAAAGGATGGTATCAAATTGAAAACAAAGGCATACAATGTTGCAGAGATTTGTGGTAGGCCAGAAGATTGGAAATTTTTTAGAAACCAGCAAAGGACTAAAAAAAATGAGAGAAGATGGATTATGAGAGTAAACTAGCAAGAAATATAAAAACAGATAGCAAGAGCTTCTACAGGTATATAAAAAAATAAGAGGGTAGCTTTGGTCCCTTAGAGGATGAGATTGGGGAATTAATAATGGGAAACAGGGAAATGGCAAAGACTTTGAATCGATCTTCATGGTAGAAGACACTAAAAACATCCCAATAATAGATAATCAAGGGGCTATAGACAGGGGGGAACTTAAAACAATCACTATCACAAAAGAAAAAGTACTCGGTAAAATGTGACTAAAGATGGACAAGTCCCCTGGACCTGATGGCTTGCATCCTAGTGTCTTAAAAAAAAATGACTGCAGAGATAGTGGATGCATTGGTTGCAATCTACCAAAATTCCCTGGAGTCTGGAGAAGTCCCAACGGATTGGAAAACTGCAAATGTTATGCCCCTATTTAAAAAAGGAGACAGAAAGCAGGAAACTACAGACCAGTTAGCCTAACATCTGTCACTGGGAAAATGCTGGAGTCCATTACCAAAGAACATTTGGAAAATCATAATGCAGTCAAGCAGAGTCAGCATGGTTTTATGAAAGGGAAATAATGTTTGACAAATTTGCTGGAGTTCTTTGAGGATGTAACGAGCAGGGTGGATAAGGGGGAACCAGTGGATGTGGTGTATTTGGATTTCCAGAAGGCATTCGATAAGGTGCCACATAAAAGGTTACTGCACAAGATAAAAGTTCATGGGGTTGGGAGTAATATATTAGCATGGATAGAGGATTGGCTAAATAACAGAAGACAAAGTCAGGATAAACGGGTCATTTTCCGGTTGGCCAACAGTAACTAGTGGGGTGCCACAGGGATCAGTGCTGGGGTCTCAACTATTTACAATTTATATTAGTGACTTGGCTGAAGGGACCAAGTGTAATGTAGTCAGGTTTGCTGATGATACAAAGATGGGTGGGAAAGCAAATTGTGAGGAGGACACAAAAAATCTGCAACAGGATATAGACAGGTTAAGTGAGTAGGCAAAAATTTGGCAGATGGATTATAATGTGTGAAAATGTGAGGTTATCCACTTTGGCAGAAATAATAGAAAAGCAAATTGTTATTTAAATGGAGAGAGATAACAAAATGCCGCAGTACAGATGGACCTGGAGGTCCTTGTGCTTGAAACACAAAAAGTTAATATGCAGGTACAGCAAGTAATCACGAAGGCAGATGGAATGTTGGCCTTTATTGCAAGGGGGATGGAGTATAAAAGCAGAGAAGTCCTGCTACAACTGTACAGGGTATTTCTGAGATCATACCGAGAGTACTGCGTACAGTTTTGGTCTCCGTACTTAAGAAAGGATATACTTGCATTGGAGGAAGTTCAGAGAAGATTCAATAGATTGATTCCTGAGATGAAGGGGTTGACTTTATGAAGAAAGGTTGGGCCTATAATCATTGAAGTTTAGAAGAATGAGAGGTGATCTTACTGAAACTTACAAGATACTGAGGGGGCTTGACAAGGTAGATGCAGAGAGGATGTTTCCACTCATGGGGGAATCTAGAACGAGAGGGCAGAGTTTAAGAATAAGGGGTCACCCATTTAGAACTGAGATGAGGAGGAATTTCTTCTCGGAGGGTCGTAAATCTGTAGAATTCTCTGCCCTAGGGAGCAGTGGAGGCTGGGTTATTGAATTTTTTTAAGGTGGAGATAGATAGATTTTTGATTGATAAAGGAGTCAAGGATTATGGGGAGCAGGCAGGGAAGTGGATCTGAGCCCAAGATCAGATCAGATCAGCCATGATTTTATTAAATGGCGGAGCAGGCTTGAGGGGCCAAATGGCCAACTCCTGCTCCTATTTCTTGTTTCTACTGACTTCTGGATGGCTATCAATTCTCATTCATTTTCATTTCCTCATCAAAAAGTAACTGCATTTTTTCAGTGCTACACAGCTTTCAAGATCTGCTGATGCTGTTAACAAATTTATGTATTCCTTTTTGACTATGGGCACTTTGCATTTAATTATACATTCACAACCTATAAAAAATGGTCCACTTCTTTTTATGTATGTCAATATTTAAATTAAAGACTAATTTTCAAATGACAGAAATGCTCCAAAAATTATGTTTTATAATTTGACACGGGGCTCATCTCTAGGAGTCATTGGCATCATAACTAAAATTGTATTCAGAAAAGAAATAAACCAGGACTTTATTGCTGTTATGGTTTGTGGCAACGGTATATGCTACCATGGATTGAGTAGTGATATTAAATGATGTAAATCCAGAAAATAAAATTGGATCTATGAAGTTATTTTTTTGGTTTACAATAGTTCAGACTAAAATAATACTTGCTTCTACCATCATAGTTGCATTAGAGGAATAATTGATAGTAAGCCATGAAATATTGAATTTACCAGTCTTGACTGAGTTTACTGCACTCTGGACTGACTGAACTCACTGGCATCTGGAGTGCTCAAGTTTCCTTCAGTGGATAGAACATATTGTCACTGAGTAACGTACTGCATGTGTGTGCCCATTACATAGAAAGAAAGAACTTAAATTCATAGTGTGATTTTTATGACCTTAGGACATCCCAAAGCCCTCAACAGCGTAAGGAAATGAGGCAGCCAATTTGCACACAGCAATGCCCCACAACAGCAATGAGATAATGACCAAATAATCTGTTTTAGTGATTTTGGTTGAGCAATATATTTCGGCCAATATATCAGGGAGATGTCCCTTGCTCGTCTTCAAATAGTGCCATGTGATCTTTTACGTCCACCCGAGAAGGCAGATGTGGCCTCTGTTTAACGTCTCATCCAAAAGACAGCACTTGCGACAGTGCAACACTCCCTCAGTACAGCACTGAAGTGTCGTCCTAGATTATGAAGTCATGTTTCTGTAGTGGGACTTGAACCCACGACTTTCTGACTCAGAGGCAAGAGGGCTACTACCCACTGAGCCAAATATGTATATCTGCATATTTTGGAAAATCCTTTACTATTGCTGTAAATATTAACAATGGAAGTTATTCCACTAATAAGAATATCTGCAAGACCTTTGAATAGTCAATGATAAACAAACATACAGGGCCCAAGTTTCCACACGCGCCTAGAACGGCGCAGTCCCGACCTGGACGCCCATTTTTCGCGCCACAAAGTGCGCCTAAAAAAATCCTCCGTATTCTCCACCTCCCTGCAGGTCCTCTGGCCCTCGGCGCAGCGCAGCACAAGCTGTGGGGGGGCGGAGCCAGGACCCTGAGCTGAAAACAGTGCCGGGATCTCTGCACATGCGCGCTACAGTGGGCACGCAAGTGCAGTAGCTCCAGGCGCCCGAAACTGTGTGGGAGGGGCTCGAAGCACGCAGCCCCTAGCCCTGGCCGAATGGCCTCACTGGGGCTGCGTGAATAAGGCTCCTCCCATGGCCAGCTCCTGCCGCCCCCCCCCCCCACCCCACGACCAGACCCGACACCCGTTCCCCCCCCCAACCCCCGACTGGACCCGACCCGCGCTCCTGCTCCCGCTCCCCCCACCCCCGGACTGGATCCAACCTGACCTCCCTCTCTCTCCCCCCCTCTCTCTCTCCCTCCCTCCTCCCTCTCTCTCTCTCTCCCTCCCTCCTCCCCCCCCTCTCTCTCCCTCCCTCCTCCCCCTCCTCTCTCTCCCTCCCTCCCTCCCTCCTCCCCCCCTCTCTCTCCCTCCCTCCTCCCCCCCCTCTCTCTCTCCCTCCCTCCCCCCCCCCCTCTCTCTCTCCCTCCCTCCCCCCCTCTCTCTCCCTCCCTCCCCCCTCTCTCTCCCCCTCCCTTCTCCCCTCTCTCTCTCCCTCCCTCCCCCCCTCTCTCTCTATCCCTCCCTCTCCCCCTCCCTCCCTCCCTCTCTTACCCCCCCCCTCTCCCTCCCTCACCCCCCCCTCTCTCTCCCTCCCTTCCTCCCCCCCCCTCTCCCTCCCTCACCCCCCCCTCCCCTCTCCCTCCCTCACCCCCCCCTCCCCTCTCCCTCCCTCACCCCCCCCTCTCTCTCCCTCACCCCCCCCTCTCTCTCCCTCACCCCCCCCTCTCTCTCCCTCACCCCCCCTCTCTCTCCCTCCCTTCCTCCCCCCCTCTCTCTCCCTCCCTTCCTCCCCCCCTCTCTCTCTCCCTCCCTCACCCCCCCCCCTCTCTCTCCCCCTCCCTCCCCCCGACCCGAACCAAACCGAACCTCCCCGACCCAACGCCACCTACTTGTAAATCTGGTGCTGGGGACGGGCCCTGCCCGAAGTCTCGGGCCGGCCCGTTCAGCCTTCGGTCCCGAAAGGCCTGCCTGAAGCACTTTCACACAGGTAGGAAGATGGTTTATTTAATCTTTTCTTTGCTTATAAATGTTTATTCAGATTGGATTTATTTGTATAATATTTGTATAAGTATAAATAAGGATTTATTATAGAATTTAATGACTTCCCTTACCCCCCCTCATTCTGGACGCCTAATTTGTAACCTGCGCCTGATTTTTTTAATGTGTAGAACAGGTTTTTTCAGTTCTACAAAAATCTTCACTTGCTCCATTCTAAGTTAGTTTGGAGTACGTTTTCACTGTGGAAACTTTGAAATCAGGCATCAGTGGCCGGACACGCCCCCTTTTGAAGAAAAAATTCTGTTCCAAAGTGGAACTGTTCTACCTGACGAGAACTGCAGAAAAAAAAATGTGGAGAATTGCGATTTCTAAGATAGTCCGTTCTCCACCAGTTGCTCCTAAAAATCAGGCGCAAATCATGTGGAAACTTGGACCCATACAGTCTGAATTTCAGTGTGAAAATATGCTTCAATAGTAGGCTTAAACTGCGTATTTAAGAATATTTCTCACCAAAATAGTCCTTTGCAGGTTTGAGTTGACACTGCTGAACATTAATTTACCAACTATAGTGGCAATGGTAGGAAAAACCAAAGCCCCACAAAGAATGCGAGTAGCTGACACATGATCTGCTAGTGGGCTGGCCTCGGCTGGAACACGAGGAACAGGGCAGCCTATTCCTATAAGAATAAAAAGAGAAGGAAAAAGATCATCAAAGAAAATTCACAAAACAAAGTAAACACTTCCTTTTTGTTTAGCAGGAGGGGATAGAAAACATTCACCCACTATAAGAATAATATCTTGTGAGGAAATATTCTTCAATTAAGTAGTCAGCTATACTTTGCAATGATTATGCATGAATCATGCTCCAGGTTTTTATCACTGAGATTAGCCAAATGTGTACGCATACGATATAAAGTAGGATTAAAAGCCAACAAACAACAATTGACAAACTCTCTTATTCAAGAAAGCTATTTTATGTTATTCCTAAATACTAATTCCATAATCATATTTGGCAAAGTATTCCAAAGTAAGCCTTTTGTGTCTTCCGCCAAATTATTACAATTGTCTTTCTTGGTCCCCCGGGCACAGGATATTGTAGAAGAATTTGTTGAATTCTTGATTTAGTCTGTAAAATAAGCCGATTTCATAACTTAAGTGATAAACTCTTTCTTGTGCAATGTTCTATTACATGCATGTTCCAATTGATTTATTTTAAATTTTTTTTTTAAAGAGGGCTAAAATTAGCTTACTTTTTTTTTTACTGAATACAGTTTTTGAGTATCATCTTTCCTCTTACAAAAAGGCCAACACTATGAAGCAACGCTAATCATGGCAACATATACTGAAAGCCATCATCAACATGCCCATTATATCATGTTAGCTGTGCAGCATGAACATATTTTACTTGTGGCACTGACGCCATAGGAACCTCAATAGCAGTTACCAGCAGCAAGTTGCTAGGGGTTTGGTTATGTGCTTGTTGCCACTCAGCATCAGCCCATAATCATTTATTTTTTTGCCCTTTAACCAGCAGTAGCTTGAGGGAAAGCAAATCTGCCTAGGTTATTATCTCACATAAGCGGAATTAATTCCATATTTTAGATAGATGAGAAAATATCTATCGAATGGTGTTACTGGCTACATGGGATGGCTTCAATTTTGTACTAATACAGCAACACAAATAATGTCACTGATAACTGTAATTCTCTATTGTGGAGCAATTAAAGGATAATTATTTGCAGCATAAAAGACAAGGGTCCTTCATAAAAAATACATTGTTCACGTTTCTACCCAGTGTAGTTGAACATTTGGAGAACAAAATACAAAACTACAGTATATTCAATAGTAGTAATCAGCAAGTTTCCTGCCAAAACTTGAGCAAAAGTCTCTGGTGATTAAAGGGCCTAAAAAATACCATCTCCTGATACTTCTATTACATCAAAGCTAAATGGGTTATTTGCAAAATTAGAGTGCGTGTATATTGAAAATGTTATTACATAAATCATTTAATTTGTTTTTTTCTTCCTGATTGGTTAAGAGGGCTGTAGTAGCTATGTTTTCCTGCTTTGGATATCCCACTCATCATATTCTACAAAAAAGACAACCAATCACATTTGATATAGCAGGCATGACAGTTCACTAACTTCCTCAGTCCCTGTTGCACTGCAGGCTGCCTCCTTAGTCTCCCCACTCTCTCAGAATGTCAGGAAACAGACAAAGCCATTATGACACCTCCTTTGACCCAGCATCATGCCATCTCACACTATAGGGCGCCTACAGGACAAAGGCAAGAACCCGATCCATATTAAAAATTTCTTGGTACACAAAAAGAAAACAAAATAACTTATATTTATATCGTCCTCAGGATGTCATAAATGCTTTACAGAACAATGGATTACTTTTGAAGTCTAGTCACTATTGTTGTGGAGGCAGCCTGTTTTTTTGCACAGTACTACACCACAAACAGTAAATGAATGAATGACTAAATGATCGTTTTTCTCATGGTGTCGATTGTGGAAGCAATGTTGACAGGTCTCAGGAGCACTTTCTGCTTTAATTCGGATAATGCCTTACGATATTTTATATCTACCCGAGCAGGCAGACGGCGCTTCAGTTTGACGTCTGATCTAAAACTTCCCACAATGCAGCATTCTTGTATTATTACACTGAAGCCTTTGCCGAGACTATGGGCCCAAATTTCCCCATGAGTTGTGTCATGGGTTACAATGATAGTTGAATACATGTATAACCTGACCTAAGTTGTACACCTTGAGAACATTGACCACAAGGGGGTGCACTTGTGGGAGACACTCCTAACCTAGACTTTCAGGTATAAAAGGGGAAGCTCCACCCACCTTCATCACTTGAGGTCTTGGTAATAAAGGTAACTGGTCACAGGGTGAACTTCTCTCAAGTATGGGTCTCGTGTGCATTTATACTGTATAGTAAGGACATATCATTGTCGACGAGAAACTGGGATTTAATCCACGCGAGCATGGCCGCTAGCAGCACAGAAGAGAGGTACTGTGTTGGTGATGATTGGGACGACTTTATTGAGAGACTACAGCAAAGTTTTGTCACTAAGGAATGATTGGGACAGGATCTGGCCGACAAATGCAGGGCTCATTTCCTGACGGTTTGTGGATCCAGAACGTACTCCCTGATGAAGGACCTTCTAGCGCCAGAGAAGCCGGTGGACAAGACGTTCGAAGAGCTCAGTAAGTTGATCGGGGAATACCTTAAACCGGCGAGCAGCATGCACATGGCAAGACACCAGTTTTACACGCACCGGCGGCAAGAAGGGCAAAGCGTTCCTGACTTCGTGGCAGATCTCCGGCGACGGGTGAGCCTATGTAAGTTCACAGATGCATGCAGAGCGGAGATGCTGCAAGACTTTTTTTTATTGAGGGCATCGGGCACGCTGGGGTTTTCAGGAAACTGATCGAGACCAAAGACTTGACCTTGGAAGCGGTGGCTCTGATAGCCCAGACATTTATCTCAGTGGAGTCAGAGACCAGAATGATGTATGGCAAAAATCTTGGCTCAAATGCGGCAAACGACCAGGGAGTCAACATTGTTAACGCAGCACACAGTTCACTAGGCAGCAAGGGTAATCGGACATGCCCCAGCATGTAGTCGAACCCAAAGGGGGAATTCAACAGACAATGGCTAGCTGAAAGGCGATTCATGCCATCGCAATGGACAATGTGGCCAGTAATGGGGCCATCATTACCTGTTAATGGTGTGCTTAAGGACAGTTACAGAGACAGTCAGAGACGGTCGACTGGTAATGGACATGTTGTTTCCAACAACGGGGCCTCCAGCTCATGCTGGAGGTGTGGAGGCAAACACCCAGCCAGAGCTTGCAGATATCAGCAATTTACCTGCAGAAACTGCAACGTCAGCGGTCGCTTGATGCGTATGTGCAGGAAGCCTGCAGCCAGGTTTATGTACGAGGAGGACGGGCCCGATGTAAGCCCTACGAGGCCAAATGAATACGGGGGGGAAATCGCTGGAAAATGAAGTTCAGCGAGTTCATGTGGAGCACATATACAGTTCATATACCAGGACACCACCGATAATGATGAAAGTGCTCCTCAATGGCAGCCCAGTATTAATGAAGCTAAACACGGGGGCCAGCCAGTTCCTGATGAGTATCAAACAGTTTGAAAGGTTGTGGGTGTCCAAGGCCAGGAGGCCAAAATTATTGCCCATTGACGCACAGCTGCGGACATACACAAAGGAGATCATTCTGGTGCTAGGCAGCGCCACGGTAGTGCCACGGTAGTCGTGACCCACAAAGATTCGGAGAACAGGTTGCCACTCTGGATTGTCCCGGGGGACAGTCCCGCACTACTAGCTTGCTGTCATGAACTGGAAATGGGGCGATGTTAATGCAATTTCTTCTGTGGAGCGAGTATCATGCTCACAGATCCTGGACAAATTTGACTCATTATTTCAACCCAGCATCGGTACTTTCATGGGGGTCAAGGTAGTGATTCACATAAAACCGGACGCCAGGCCAGTACACCACAAGGCCAGAGCGATGCCGTACGTGATGCGGGAAAAGATAGAATGCGAACTGGACCGTCTGCTGAGGGAAGGCATTATCTCACCAGTCGAAATCAATGACTGGGCGAGCCCAATCGTGCCGGTGCTCAAGGCGGATGGGTCGGTCAGAATGTGTGGCGATTACAAGGCCACCATCAATCGGGTGTCACTCCAAGACCAGTACCCGCTACCGAGAGCAGAGGACCTCTTTGCCACGCTATCCGGTGGCAAACTTTTTTCAGAATTGGACCCGACCTCAGCTTACATGACCCAGGAGCTGGCGAGTGAGTCGAAGAAGCTGACCAGCATCACGACACATAAGAGGTTGTTTGAGTATAACAGATGTCCGTTCTGGATTCGTTCGGCCGCCGTGATCTCTTAGCGGAATATGGAAGGCCTTCTCAAGTCGATTCCAAGGACGGTGGTTTTTCAAGACGACATCCTCATCACGGGTTGTGATACTGAAGAACACCTCCACAACCTGGAGGAGGTGCTATGCAGACTGGACCGGGTAGGGCTGCGACTGAAAAAGGCGAAGTGCGTCTTCTTAGCTCCAGAGGTAGAATTCCTGGGGAGGAGGGTAGCAGCAGACGGGATCAGAACTAGAGGTAGAATTCCTGGGGAGGAGGGTAGCAGCAGACGGGATCAGAACTACTGCGTCCAAAATGGAAGCGATCCAGAGAGCACCCAGACCCCGTAACACGACGGAGCTGCGTTCATTCCTGGGGCTCCTGAACTATTTTGGTAACTTTCTTCCCAAATTGAGCACTCTGGTAGAGCTGCTACACGTGCTCCTATGCAAAGGTCGCGATCGGGTCTGGGGGGACAGCCAGGAAAGGGCTTTTGATAGAGCACGCAACTTGTTGTGCTCCAACAAACGGTTAACGTTATATGACCCGTGTAAGAAACTTGTTCTAACATGCGATGCATCATCCTATGGGGTCGGGTGTGTGTTGCAGCATGTGAATGCCAATGGTCAGTTACAGCCGGTAGCTTATGCCTCCAGAAGTCTGTCCCAGGCAGAAAGGGGCTATGGGATGGTAGAAAAGGAAGCGCTAGCATGTGTATATGCAGTAAAAAAAATGCGCCAGTACCTGTTTGGCAGGAAATTTGAGCTGGAGACAGATCACAAACCCCTAACGTCCCTTTTGGCCGACAACAAGGCCATAAAGGTGAATGCATCGGCCCACATACAGAGGTGGGCACTTACGTTAGCCGTCTACGGCACAGACCGGGCACTGAAAACTATGCCGATGCACTCAGCAGGCCCCCACTAGCCACCACTGAGGGGGCAACTGAGCATGATGCTGAGATGGTCATGGCTGTTGAAGCTTTCGAAAGCGAAGGCTCACCTGTGACAGCCCGTCAGATTAAAGTCTGGACAAATAAAGACCCGCTACTGGGTCTGGGTAGCCACGTACGGGGCATGCCCTGAGGAATTTAAACCGTTTCATAGGCGCAAGGATGAACTCTCGATTCAGGCCGATTGCCTACTGTGGGGAAACCGAGTGGTCATGTCCCAGAGGGGCAGAGAGGTGTTTATCAGAGAACTTCACAATGAGCACACGGGCATCGTCATGATGAAGGCAATTGCCAGGTCACACGTTTGGTGGCCAGGTATAGATGCAGACCTGGAACTTTGTGTTCGCAGGTGCAACACGTGTGCTCAGCTGGGCAACGCACCCAGGGATGCCCTCCTTAGCCCCTGGTCCTGGCCCACCAAGCCATGTCACACATCCATGTGAACTACGCAGGTCCTTTCATGGGAAAAATGTTTTTGGTTGTAGTAGACGCCTACTTCAAATGGATTGAGTGTGCCATTTTAAATTAAAGCACATCCTCTGCCACGGTAGAAAGTCTACGGGCAATGTTCGCTGCCCATGGTCTACCGGATGTCTTGGTCAGCGACAATAGCCCGTGCTTCACAAGCACTGAATTCCAGGATATCATGGCAGGCAATGGAATCAACCATGTCAGAACGGCACCGTTCAAGCTGGCCTCAAACGGCCAGGCAGAACGAGCAATGTAGATAATCAAACGGGACGCTCAGAGGGGTTTCCCTACAAAGCCGCTTAACTCGCCTCCTATTGGCCAATAGATCCCGACCATACTCGCTCACAGGGGTTCCATCCGCAGAGCTGCTAATGAAAAGGACGCTCAAAACCAGGTTATCCCTTATACACCCTACTATGAAAGAAATTGTTGAGAGCAGGCGTCAGTCACAATGTGACCAACATGACAGGAATGTGAGGGCGCGATGTATTGATGTCAATGACCCTGTTTTTGTCCTTAATTACATTGCAGGGCCCAAATGGCTTGCAGGCACTGTGATTGCCAAAGAGGGGAGTAGGGTTTTGGTAGTTAAACTCACCAATGGACAAATCTGCCGCAAACACGTGGATCAAACTAAAAGGAGGTTCAGCAACCCTATAGAAGAAGCAGAGGAAGAACACGACGTAGAGTTAACTCCACCACAGGTGACCGAACACCGGAACCAAGTGGAGGAGAGCCCAGTCACTATGGGCAGTCCGGACAGCCTGAGGCACCGCAAACAGTAGACACTCAGGCCAGCCCCCAACAACCGGAGCCCCAACTCAGGCGCTCTACAAGGGAGCGTAAACCACCAGAGAGACTCAACCTGTGATCCCAATAAGACTTTGGGGGGGGAGGTGATGTCATGTATTCAACTATCATTGTAACCCATGTATAAGCTGACCTAAGTTGTACACCTTGAGAACATTGACCACACGGGGGTGAACTAGTGGGAGACACTCCTAACCTGGACTTTCAGGTATGAAAGGGGAAGCTCCACCCACCTTCATCACTTGAGGTCTTGGTAATAAAGGTAACTTCTCTCAAGTATGAGCCTCGTGTGCATTTATACTGTATAGTAAGGACATATCAAGTTGCACTGTTTTTTTTTGCTGTAACTTGATTTTTCTGGTGTATCTTGTTCGTTGCAAATATGGCCATTTAATTTGCGCCACTGTAAGTGAGTTAGTTAGATTTTTTATTAGGTCAGTTCCCAGCCACTTACACCATTTATGCCAATTTGGCCAGAAAAAAGTTGTACTAAACTAACTTGGGGCAGCGTATGTGTCCACTTTTGTCCGCACAGTTAAGGAATCGGTGCAAGTAACTACGTTTAAAGCACCACCAAGCACCAAAGCACAAAAAGTAATAATCAATTAATTAACAAATAAAATAGAAGCAACCCTGCACCTAAAGCACCAAGACCAAAGTAATAAGCAATCAATAAATAAAAAATAAAAAAATAGAAGGAACCTTGCACCTAAACAATATTTCAAGCACCACCAAGCACCAAACAAAGCACAAGCAGTAATAACCATTCAATAAAAACTAAAGAACTGAGGTAAATAATTAAATCAACAAAATTAACAAATAAAGAGCTGAAGTAAATCCTACCTTCGGCCTGGGATAGGGGAGGGAGAATGCGGCTGCCGCCCCACCGACTTTCAACCCTTTTCGGGTGGGAATTTTTTCTCTTTTTGCTCATTGATATCTTCAAAGAGCTTCACACATAAATTATTTGTAATACAATCTAACTGCATATTGCTGGTTATTTATTGATACACAGGATGGGATGTAGATTAAGCACATGGCTGTCACTGTATATGTGCTTCTTTAACATGACAATATCACCACCCAACCAAACGAACGCAAAGCCAGCCCAGCATGGCAAACGACGTCGCTATACGACAAGCTATCCTCGGTCCAAACCACTAGACTGCAGCCAAAGACGACCAAACCTCTCCCCACTCTCTTGCCCTGATCAAAACTCAGTCGCACCAACCTGTTTCTTGCAGCCCTCAGCGGCCGGCCTGTGTGGCAGGCCATTCGGCCTGGGATAGAGGCTGGACGCGTTCTGCAGGCATCATCATCTTCACTATTATGGGACGGAGCTACTGCGCATGCGCGACCACTCTACTGCGCACGTGCGCAGCTGCCGGCACTGTTTTCAGCGCAGGGTTGTAGCTCTACCTCCCACTCCACGAGGAGCGCCACGCCAGGACTCGGGACACACAGCAGAGCGGCCAGAATCGTGAGTTAGTTTTTCGGCGCCGTTTCCAGCGCACAAAGTCGGCGCATCTCGGGAAAGTGCGCCGAAAAAAGGGGTTGGGGAAATTTGGGCCCTATGTACGCAAGTCCGCAGTGAGCTTCAACCGACAACATTCTGATTTGGATGAGAGTGCTACCAACTGAGCCACCTGACACTAATATGATGACAAACTGGGATTCCACTTTATTCCCATCTACAGTGACATGGACATTTCTGATGTTTTGTTAGAAAACTGGCAGATTTACTGGTCACACACTTCACATTAGCATACGATGAGGAAAGTGTAAGCAGTCAATATTAATTTAAAAAAATAAAGGCATGTTTATATAGAGCCTAAGTTTCTCTAGCCCGACAACCTTTTTCCCTGCTGCACTCTCCTTTTTGTCTCTCACCCCTTGTGCATCGCCCACTCCCTTCGCTCCACCATTGGTAACGCTCCTTAAAATACACCTCTTTAACCAAGCTTTTACTCACCCCTCCTTATCTTCCTTTCTTTGCTTTGGTGCCCATTTCTCCATACAGCTATGTGAAGCATGTTGGGATGTTTTAAAGGCACAATGTAAATGGCATTATTGTTGTTACGGTGTCGAACTTGGTTCACTGGTATCACTCTCACCTCTGACTCAGATGGTCGTGGGTTCAAACCCCACTCGGGTGACACTTCAGTTCAGTGCTGAGCGAGCACTGCACTATCGGAGGCTCCCACTATTCGAACCACAGGAGGAAAGGTCTCACTGTGTCCTGGCCAATATTTATCCCTCAACTAACATCACTATAATAGATCATCTGGTCATTTATCTTCATGCTGTTTAGGGACCTTGCTGTGTACAAATTGGCTGTCGCATTTCCCTACATTACAACAGTGACTACAATTCAAAAGTACTTCGTTGTTGTGAAGCACTTTGGGACATCCTAGGTTCATGAAAGGCCTTATAAAAATGCAAGATCATTCTTTCTTTTCCTCTAGTCAGATTCTGCAGACATGCATTTCACACACCGATGAATTACCATTTGAAATGTTGACAAATGCAGCAGGAAATTTAACACAGCACGGTCCCACAAATGGCAGCGAGATGAATAATGATTTATTTTGTTTAGGGGGCGTTTGAAGGAAGAAGATTAGCCAGGATACCAGGAAAACCCCCTGCTCTTCTTGAAAAAGTATTATGGCATCTTTTACATTCCCATAAACAGGCAGCCAGAGCCTTGGTTTTATAATCTCATCCAAAAGTTGACCTCTCTGATACTGTAGCGCTCCCTCACTACTGCAATAAACTGTCAACTTAGGTTATATACTCAAATGCTGGAAGGGAAGGGGGCGTTGAATCCACAACTTTCTGACTCAGTGGTGAGTGCCGCCTCTTTGCTAGAGCAATTCAAAATAACAACTGCAGCCAAACAGCATAAGTGCTTTGGCAGACAGGGAAGGCCATCTTCCTAAAAAGTTCCAATATAAAAAGACCCAGTCATCAGAGGTGGAGATTGGAGATCAAGTCTAAATTACATGATTGGGAGCAAAAATGAGTTTAGAAGAATGAGAGGTGATCTTACTGAAACATGATACTGAGGGGGCTTGACAAGATAGATGCAGAGAGGACGTTTCCACTCGTGGGGGAATCGAGAACTAGAGGGCATAGTTTAAGAATAAGGAGTCGCCCATTTAGAACTGAGATGAGGAGGAATTTCTTCTCGGAGGGTTGTAAATCTGTGGAATTTTCTACCCCGGTGAGCTGTGGAGGCTGGGTCGTTGAATATATTTAAGGTGGAGATAGACAGATTTTTGAACGAAAAGGGAGTCAAGGGTTATGGGGAGTGGGTAGGGAAGTGGAGCTGAGCCCAAGATCGGATCAGCCATGATCTTTATTGAATCGCGGAGAGGGCTCGAGGGGCTAAATGGCCTACTCCTGCTCCTATTTCTTATGTTTTAAGGAAGAAGAGGATAAATATTTGAAGCAGAACAACGTACAGGACTATTGGAAGAGACTTTTGGATTGCACTAGCAAAGAACCAGCACAGACATAATGGAAAAGAGCCTCCTGTTGCTCTGTAATTATTTGTTGTTTTATTTCTTTGATAGGACCATCTTCCACCAGACCCTGAACCTTATCTCTTTCCAACACAAGGCTCAATACCACTATTCCTCCTCCTCAAAAAGTTGTCCGAGCCAAACCCACAGGCATATTGCAATGTTATGGAACACTATATTTGCTGAAGAACTAATGATTCTCAAAACTTTATTCAGAAGCTTGCGGGTCTCCCTATTCATCTAGTTCATGTATCCCGTTGAATAAGTATTGGCCCGAGTGAAAAGCAGCAAACATATGCCTATCCACCAGAAGGAACAAAAGCCATACTCCAATAATTACAAACCAGTATTCCTTCAATTTTTGCCAAACTTTGCAGTAAAGTAAGTCACAACAAATCAATCTCAAGCTAACTGGTTCACATTTTGCCCTCAGGACAAAACAAAAAAATAATTGAATTAAAAAAAATAGTTGGAAAATTTAAGAACAGTAAAAAGTCACATGTCCAACAACCATGTTGGTTAATCATATGCCTTCTCACCAATGTGTTCCAACCCTCCATTTTTCAGGAAAGTATTGAGCTGCATTTTAGATCTATTCACACTATTTTCTTCTCTTATTCCGTTTGCGTATTTCTTAGCATGAAAAAGCCTTCCTTGAATTCCCTATTTACTCTGAATGTTTAAATTGTACTTCCGTTTTGAACCTTTCATCAGCATGAATAATTACAGGGAACAGTAGCATAGTGGTAATCCAGAGGCCTTGACTAATGAGACTTGAATTCAAATCCCACCACGGCTGCTGGGGAATTTCAATTCAGTCAATTAAATAAATCTGGAATAAAAAGCTAGCATCAGTAATGGTGACCATGAAACTATCGGATTGTCATAAAAACCCATCTGGTTCACTAATGTCGTTTAGGGAAGGAAATCTGCCGTACTTACCTAGTCTGGCACCAGACCCACAGCAATGCGGTTGACTCTTAACTGCCCTCTGAAATGGCCGAGCAAGCCACTCAGTTGTAACAAACCGCTATGAGAAACAATAATAATAATAAAACCGACATACTTCACGGCATCGACCTCGGCACCGGCTATGGACACGACAGCGTTATACCCAGCCCAGTCGACCCTGCAAAGTCCTCCTCACCAACATCTGGGGATTTGTACCAAAATTGAGAGAGCAATCCCACCGACTAGTCAAGCAACAGCCTGACATAGTCATACCTTTCAGCCAATGTCCCAGACTCCTCCATCACCATCCCTGGGTATGTCCTGTCCCACCGACAGGACAGACCCAATAGGGGTGGCAGCACAGTGGGATACAGTGGGGAGGGAGTGGCCCTGGGAGTCCTCAACATTGACTCCGGACCCCATGAAGTCTCATGACTTCAGGTCAAGAATGGGCAAGGAAACTTTCTGCTGATTACCATCGACCGCCCTCTCTCAGCTGATGAATCAGTACACCTCCATGTTGAACACCACTTGGAAGAAGCACGGAGCGTAGCAAAGGCACAAAATGTACTCTGGGTGGGGAACCTCAATGTCAATCACTGAGAGTGGCTCGGTAGTACCACTACTGACCGAGCTGGACGAGTCCAGATAGACATAGTTGCCAGACTGGACCTGCGGAAGGTCATGAGAGAACCAACGAGGGAAAAACGTACTTGACCTCGTCCTCACCAATCTACCTGTCGCAGATACATCTGTTCATGATAGCATTGGTAGCAGTGACCACCGCACAAGCATTGAGGAGACAAAGTCCTGTCTTCACACAGAGGACACCCCCCATTGTGTTGTGTGGCACTACCACCATGCTAAATGGGATAGATTCAGAACATATCTAGCAGTTCAAAATTGGGGATCCATAAGGCACCATGGTCCAATAGCAGCAGCAGAATTGTAGTCCACCACAATCTGCAACCTCATGGCCCAGCATGTCCCTCACTCTACCATTACCATCAAGCCAGGGGACGAACCCTAGTTCAATGAGGAGTGTAGAAGAGCATGTCAGGAGCAGCACCAGGTGTATCTAAAAATAAGGTGTAAACCTGGAGAAGCTGCAACACAGGATTACATGCATACTATTAAACGGAAGCAGCATGCCATCGACAGTCCTGCCACATCCAGTCGTGAATGGTGGTGGATCTTTAAACAACAAACTAGAGGAAGGGGCTCCATGAATAGCCCCATGCTCAATGATGGCAGAGACCAGCACATGAGTACAAAAGACAAGGCTGAAGTGTTTGCAACCATCTTCAGTCAGAAGTGCCGAATGGATGATCCATATCAGCCTCCTCCGGAGGTCCCCACCATTACAGAAGCCAGCCTTCAGCCGAATTGATTCATTCCACGCAAATCAAGAAACAGCTGAGTGCATTGGATGCAACAAAGGCTATTGGCCCCGACAATATCCTGGCTGTCGTGCTGAAGACGTGCTCCAGAACTAGCTGTGCCTCTAGCCAAACCGTTCCAGTACAGCTACAACACTGGCCTCTATCCGACAATGTGGAAAACAGCCCAGGTACGTCCTGTCCACAAAAAGCAGGGCAAATTCAATGCGGTCAATTACCGCCCCCGACTCTCAATCATCAGCAAAGTGATAGAAGGAGTTATCAACAGTGCTATCAAGCGGCACTTAATCACCAATAACCTGCTCACCAATACCCAGTTTGGGTTCCGCCAGGACCACTCGGCTCCACACCGCATTACAGCCTTAGTCCAAACATGGACAAAAGAGCTGCATTCCATGGTGAGGTGATAGTGACTGCCCTTGACATCAAGGCAGCATTTGACCGACTGTGGTATCAAGGAGCCCTAGTAAAACGGAAGTCAATGGGAATCAAGGAGGAAACTCTCCATTGGCTGAAGTCATACCTAGCAAAAGGAAGATGGTTGTGGTTGTTGGAGGTTAATCATTACAGTCCGATACATCGCTGCAGGAGTTCCTCAGGGCAGTGTCCTAGGTCCAACCATCTTCAGCTGCTTCATCAATGACCTTTCCTCCATCATAAGGTCAGAAGTGGGGATGTTCGATGATGACTGCCGTGTTCAGTGCCATTCGCAACTCCTTAGATAATGAAGCAGTCCATGCCCACATACAGCAACACCCGGACGACATTCAAGCTTGGACTGATATGTGGCAAGTAACATTCGCGTCACACAATTGCCAGGCAATGACTATTCCAACAAGCGAGAGTCTAACCACTGCCCCTTCACATTCAATGGCATTACTATCGCCGAATCCCCCACCATCAACATCTTTGGGGTCACCATTGATCAGAAACTTAACTGGACTAGCCACATAAATACTGTGGTTACAAGAGCAGGTCAGAGGTTGGGTATTCTGTGGCAAGTGTCTCACCTCAACTCCCCAAAGTCTTTCCCCTGTCTACAAGGCACAAATCAGGAATACTCTCCACTTGCCTGGATGAGTGCAGCTCCAACAACACTCAAGAAGCTCAACACCATCCAGGACAAAGCAGCCCGCTTGATTGGCACCCCATCCAGCACCTTCAACATTCACTCCCTCCACCACCGGCGTACCGTGGCTGCAGTGTGTACCATCTACAAGATGCACTGCAGGAACTCACTAAGGCTTCTTCGGCAGCATCTCCCAAACCTGCGACCTCTACCGCCCAGAAGGACAAGAGCAGTAGGTGCATGGGAACACCAACACCTCCATGTTCCCCTCCAAGTCACACATCATACTGACTTGGAAATATATCACTGTTCCTTCATCGTCGCTGGGTCAAAATCCTGGAACTCCTTCCCTAACAGCACTGTAGGAGTACCTTCACCACATGGACTGCAGTGGTTCAAGGCAGTGGCTCACCATCATCTTCTCAAGGGCAATTATGGATGGGCAATAAATGCTGGCCTTGCCAGTGAAGCTCGCATCCCATGAACGAATTTTTAAAAATTGCATATAAATCCTCATCACAATACTGAAAACTTATATTTTATTGTAGCTCACACTGAAGTTTCCTCTTTGTCAAAGAGAACAAGCCCAATCACCTTAAATATTCCCCTTAAGTTAGATGAAAGAGATTTGGCATCATCTTTCTTACCCTACAATACATTCTCTCATAATATAATTTCCAATTGAGTGGTGATCAATACAGTACACAGTACTCCAGCTACTCTTATCTTCATGATACAGAAATGGTACTACTCTGTCAAAGAAGCTAGAGTATTAACCATCTACGTTTTAAGAGCATCATATTGGATATGCCATCACAGCTGCAGTAATGACCTGGCCTCTAATGGAGTATTCAATGAACTGTTGGAACTGGGTACACAACATTCTCAGAAAATACAAATAATCAGTCATGAGAAATATCCATTTATTTTTGTTGCAACATCAGCAGAGAGATCTTCAAGGGAAGCATTCCTGTTGGAATTTGGTTTCTTGACTTCAGTAAAGACCTGGTGCTGTTGCCAAAATGGAAATGACTTCCTTTGATGATGACACCACCAACTACAGAATGGTTTAACTCCCATCTGAAAGACGGTGGGATATCTGTAATTATCACATTAGGTCAATGCAGGCAGATATAGACAGAATTGTACAATGGACAAACAAAAGGAATTATCTTTGCATGGAGGATAAACTGTCAAAAAAGATTCAACCATCAAAATAAATCACCTTTGTAAGGCTTTGTAATCACTTGCAATCTATGTTGGGCTTTAAAATAGTGATGATGGTAGAAAAAAAATAAATGATATCGTAGTAAAAGATCCTCTAGGAATGAGTGACCATTATATGGTTGAATTTCAAATTCAGTTGGAGGGTGAGAAAGTTGGTTATCAAACCAGGGTTCTAAGCTTAAATAAAGAAGACTACAAAGGTATGAGGGCAGAGTTGGCTAAAGTGGACTGGGAAAATAGACTAAAGAATGGGATGGTTGATGAGCAGTGGCAGATATTTAAGGAGATATTTCATAACTCGCAACAAAAATATATCCCAATGAGAAGGAAAGACTGTAAGAGAAGGGATAACCATCCGTGGCTAACTAAGGAAATAAGGGAGGGTATCAAATTGAAAACAAAGGCATACAATGCTGGCCAAGACTAGTGGGAGGCCAGAGGATTGGGAATTTTTTTTAAAAGGCCAGCAGAGAACGACTAAAAAAATTAAGAGAGGGAAGATAAATTATGAAAGTAAACTAGCACGAAATATAAAAACAGACAGTAAGAGTTTCTACAGGTACATGAAAATGAAAATAGTAGCTAAAGTAAATGTTGGTCCCCTGGAGGATGAGACTGGGGAATTAATAATGAAGTACAGGGAAATGGCAGAGACGTTGAACAAATATTTTGTATCGGCCTTCACGGTAGAAGATGCTAAAGACATCCCAATAGTGGATAATCAAGGAGCTATAGGTAGGGAGGAACTTAATACAATCACTAATGAAGTAGTACAAGGTAAAATAATGGGACTAAAGGCGGACAAGTCCACTGGACCTGATGGCTTACATCCTAGGGTCTTGAGAAGTGGCTGCAGACATAGTGGATGCATTGGTTGTAATCTATCAAAATTTCCTGGATTCTGGGGCGGTCCCAGCAGATTGGACAACTGCAAATGTAACGCACCCGTTTACAAAAGGAGGCAGACCGAAAGCAGGAAACTACAGGTCAGTTAGCCTAACATCTGTCGTTGGGAAAATGCTGGAGTCCATTATTAAGGAAGCAGTAGCAGGACATTTGGAAAAGCATGATTCAATCAAGCAGAGTCAGCATGGTTTTATGAAAGGAAAATCATGTTTGACAAATTTGCTGGAGTTTTTTGAGGATGTAATGAGCAGGGTGGATAAGGGGGAGCCAGTGGATGTGGTGTATTTGGATTTCCAGAAGGCATTCGATAAGGTGCCACATACGAGGTTAAGATAAAAGCTCACGGGGTTTGGGGTAATATATTAGCATGGATAGAGAATTGGTTAACTAACAGAAAACAGAGAGTCGGGCTAGATGGGTCATTTTCCGGTTGGCAAACAGTGACTAGTGGGGTGTTGTAGGGATCGGTGCTGGGTCCTCAACTATTTACAATCTATATTAATAACTTGGATGAAGGGACCAAGTGTAATGTAGCCAAGTTTGCTGATGATACAAAGATGGCTAGGAAAGCAAATTGTGAGCAGGACACAAAAAATCTGCAATGGGATACAGACCGGCTAAGTGAGTGGGCAAAAATGTGGCAGATGGAGTATAATGTGGGAAAATGTGAGGTTATCCACTTGGGTAGAAATAATAGAAAAGCAAATTATAATTTAAATGGAGAAAAATTACAAAGTAATGTAGTATAGAGACACCTGAAGGTCCTTGTGCATGAAACACAAAAACTTAATATGCAGGTACAGCAAGTAATCAGGAAAGCAAATGGAATGAAGGCCTTTATTGCAAGGGGGATAGAGTATAAAAGCAGAGAAGTCCTGCTACAACTGTATAGGGTATTGGTGAAGCCACATCTAGAGTACTGCGTACAGTTTTGGTCTCTGTATTTAAGAAAGGATATACTTGCATTGGAGGCAGTTCAGAGAAGGTTCAGTAAGTTGATTCCAGAGATGAGGGGGTTGACTTATGAGGATAGGTTGAGGAGGTTGGAGTTCAGAAGAATGAGAGGTGATCTTATTGAAACTTAAGATAATGAGGGGACTCAACAAGGTGGATGCAGAGAGAATATTTCCACTCATAGGGGAAACTAAAACTAGGGGACATAGTCTTAGAGGAAGGGGCCACCCTTTTAAAATGGAGATGAGGAGAAATTTCTTCTCTCAGAAGGTTGTAAATCTATGGAATTCTCTGCCCTAGAGAGCTGTAAGAGGCTGAGATAGACAAGATTTTTGAGCGATAAGGGAGTAAAGAGTTATGGGGAGCGGGCAGGGGGGGTGGAGCTGAGTCCATGATCTTATTGAATGGTGGAGCAGGTTCTAGGGGCCAAATGGCCTACTCCTGCTCCTATTATTTATGTTCTTATGAAAAGTTGGCAGAAAAACAGGATTACTCAACAAAATTCATCCTCCAGTGTGCATCTTGCTGCAATGGCAACTCCTGAAATACCTCTTCTCTGCTCTTTTCAAGGCAGATGATGTCTTGGTAAGAGTCCAAAAATAGAAAATCATGTACTCTCTTCAAGTAGGCTACCCAGACCCTTGTTAATGTGGACTCCCTTCCTAGATTTGGCAAGAACAAATGAAAGGATGACTAGAATAGGCCACAAGAAACAATAAATTTGATACCCAAGACACCAGATAAAACCAAAAATCAATAAAGGAGCTAGGACAGCAGAAAAAACAGTAAAATCGAAATTGGCAAAGGGAAGATGCAACAAATAAGGTGATCACACAGACAAGAAGTAGAATAGTTATCCCTATCCTGAAAAAAGAAAAATATAGCCAAATAAGAGCTATTAGAGGAGTGACAAAGAAAACCAATTTTCCACCTGGATTTAGTAAAGTCAAAACCATGTATACAACTGTGGACTAGAGAATACAACATTACGAATGGAGCACCAACAGAAGAATTGATTTCTTGTGCTTAGGCCAATCCTCCATTACTGCAATGGCAGTTCTTGAAACACCTCTTCTCTGATCTTGAGCCAGCAATGTAACAGTTACTGTCGTTACATCACAAATTCTGTCAATCTCTTTCCTGTGCAACTCTTTCCAAATAATGCAATTGCTTTGAAACTCTGTCCATGGCATGCACAGCATTAACTATTGCTTGATGAACTAGAGTAGTTGAAATATAATGGGCCGTAATTTGCGGCCTCTAAGGCTGTTTATGAGGTGCATACGCGTCCGTAGGGGCTGCGAAAGTTCCGGGTTTTCGCGCGAAGTCCATGCAAGAAAACCCAGAACTTGCAATTGGTTAAAAATTTTGTTGACACATCCAACGCGTCCCCGAAAAAAGGGCATTTGCGGGCGGAGAGTTGGGCCAACTTCTGCCAAGCGAATGCCCATGTAATTCTTACGCCTGGTAAAACACAACAACATAAGAAACAGGAGCAGGAGTAGGTCATTTGGCCCCTCGAGCCAGCTCCGCCATTCAATAAGATCATGACTGATCTGATCTTGGCCTCAACTCCACTTTCATGCACTATCCCCATATCCCTTAATATTCAAAAATCTATCGGTCTCTGTCTTGAATATACTCAATGACTGAGCCTCCTCAGCTATCTGGGGTGGAGAATGTCAAGGATTCACCACCCTCAGTGAAGAAATTTCTCATCTCAGTCCTAAATGGCCGACCCCTTAACCCCTTATTGTGAGACTGTGATCCCTGGTACTAGACTCCCCAGCCACAGGAAACATCCTCCCTGCATTTACTCTGTCAAGCCATGTAAGAATTTTGTATGATTCAATGAGTACACCTCTCATTCTTCTAACTCTAGAGAATATAGGGCTAGTCTACTCAATATCTCCTCATAGGACAATCCCCCTCCCGCCCCATCCCAGGAATCAGTCTGGTGAACCTTTGTTCTGCTCCCTCTATGGCAAGTATATCCTTCCTTCGGTAAGGAGACCAAATCTGTACACAATACTCCACGTGTGGTCTCACCAGTTCCTTAAATAATTTCAGTAAGATGTCCTTACTCTTCTACTCAAATCCTCTTATAAGAAAGGCCAACATACCATTTGCTTTCCTAATTGCTTGCTGTACCTTCATGTTAACTTTCAGCGATTTGTGTACAAGGACACCCAGGTCCCTCTGAGGCCCAAGCACTGATCCTTGTGGTAACCCACTAGTTACAGCCTGCCAACCCGAAAATGACCCATTTATTCCTGCTCTTTGTTTTCTGTCCGTTGATTAATCCTCATCATGGGCCGCCCCGACTGGTGTGAGAATACCACCGCTGATCGGGGCTATAAATAGAGCTGGAGCGCCAGGCCCTGGAACATCGTGGTTGAGGTGTGGCAAATGGGGGTACGGGGCCCAGAAGATCCGAGGGCCCAGGGGCAGCACGGACCTGCCCACATTGCGATATGTGTGCGCACTAGGTCCGTGCAGCATAGCACGTCTCCAGTCGTCCTGGTTAATCCTTGCCACTGGATAAAGGCCTAGCTCTGTCGAGCCTGTGTGGTGGCTGATGTGCAACGGTCATCACACGTTAAAAAAAAAAATCCACGCACAGGCATCTTCCACCCCCTCAACTGGAGTTCAAGACTGAAACATCGGGTCCTTCATTGAAACATCTGTGAACTCTTGTGGAAACAAGTCGTCCTCATTCGAGGGACCCGCTATGATGAATCCTCAATCCATGCTGGTATATTACTCCCAATCCCATGAGCCCTAATTTAGTTTAATAACCTCTTGTGTGGCACCTTTTCGAATGCCTTCTGAAAATCCAAATACACCACCTCCGCTGGTTCCTCCTTATCTATTCTAGTTACAACTTCAAAAAATTCAACAGATTTGTCAAACATGATTTCCCCTTCATAAATCCGTCTTGACTTTGCCCAATCCTATTATTATTTTCTAAGTGACCTGTTACCAGGTCCTTAATAATAGATTCTAGCATTTTCCCTACTAATGACTAACTGGTCTGTAGTTCCCAGTTTTCTCTCTCCCTCCTTTCTTAAATAGTGGGGTTATATCTGTGGGAATCATTCTAGAATCTATGGAATTTTGGAAGATGACAACCAATACTGTAGCCACCTCTTTTAAAACCCGAGGATGTAGCCCATCAAGTCCAGGGATTTATCAACTTTCAGTCATAGTACTAGTTTATGCAGTACTTTTCTTTTTACCAGTACTAATTTCTTTCAGTCCCTCATTCTCGCTAGACCCTTGATTCTCCACTATTTCCGGGAGGTTTTTTGCGTCTTCTGTGAAGACAGACACAAAATATTTGTTTAATTTCTCTGTCATTTCCTATTCCTCATTATAATTTCTCCTGTCTCAGCCTTTAAGGGTCTCGTGTTCACTTTTGCTATCGAAGTTTTTAATAGTCTGTTTTTATGTCTCTCATTAGTTTATTCTCATATTCTATTTTCCCTTTATTGATCAATTTCTTGGTCCACCTTTGCTGAATTCTAAAATCCTCCCAATCCTCAGGCTTACTGCTCTTTTTGGCAACATTGTAAGCCTCTTCCTTCAATCTAATACCATCTTTAATGGTTGAACCATTTTTCCTGTGGTGTTTTTATTCCTTAAAGGAATGATTCATTGCAAATTATCAATTATTTCTTTAAATGTTTGCCATTGCTTTTCTACTTCTTTTAATCTAGTTATCCAACCTACCTTAGCCAATTCGCCTCTCATACCTACGTAGTTTGCTTTGTTCAGGTTTAGGACCATAGTTTCAGATTTAACTAAATCACTCTCAAACTCAACATAAAATTCTATCATATTATGATCAGTGCACTCCAGAGGCTCCTTTGCTACAAGGTTATTAATTAACATTGTCTCATTGCACAGCACTAGATCTAAAATAGCCAATTCCCTTGTAGATTCCTTGACATACTGATCCAGAAAACTATCTGGAATGCATTCCATGAACTCTTCCTCTGCACTATTTCTGCAAATTTGGTTTGCCCAGTCTACATGAAAGTTAAAGTCCCCCATGATTACTGTATTACCCTTGTGAAATGCATCTCTAATTTCCTGATTTATACTCTGCCCGACACTACAGTCACTGTTAGGGGGCCTATAGACTACTCCCACTAGTTTTTTTTTGCCCCTTGGTGTTTCTTTACTCCACCCAAACTGATTCTACATTTTGTTTTTCCGAGCCAATATCCTTTCTCTTTACTGTCTTTATTCCCCCCTCCTTTTCCATTCTGCCTGTGTCTTCTCAAAGTCAAACATCATGGACTATTTAGTTCCCAATCTTGGTCACTCTGCAACCACATTTCTATAATAGCTATTAAATCAAACCCATTTATTGCTATCTGCACTATTAATTCATCTATTTTGTTGCGAATGCTTCGTGCATTCAGATATAGTACCTTTAGCTTTTTTCTATTTTTCCCTCATGTCACTTTAGTCACTAATGCCCTATTACCTTTATTAATCTTTCTCTCCCTTCTTGACCCACTCTGCTTATCTTTACCCAGATCACTACACTGCTCTGCGGTCTTGACATTTCTCTCACTGCTTTTGAATTTACCCTTTCCTGAATCCTCCGCCCTCCCGCACCCCCCCCTCCCTCCACTTCATTAATTTAAAGCCTTATCAAACCCATTTATTGCTATCTGCACTATTAATTCATCTATTTTGTTGCAAATGCTTCGTGCATTCAGATATAGTACCTTTAGCTTTTTTCTATTTTTCCCTCATAACTACTGCCCTAGTTATTTGATTTTCCAGGACACTGGTCCCAGCCCGGTTTAAATGGAGCGCGTCCCCACGGAACAGCTTTTTCTTTCCCCAGTACTGGTGTCAATGCCCCATGAATTGAAAACCCTGCCTCCCACACCACTCTTTGAGCCACACATTTAACATTCTAAATGGTTTGTCTGCGAACCTGGTGGTCCAGGAGGCATGGAGATTCGCAGGTGTAAGGCCTGTTTTTACCAGCGTAAGAGTTTAAAATAAAAAAAAATCATTTATACATTTAAAAACCCTATGCAATAAGGCAAGTATATTTTTAGCTCCATTAAAACATGGAAATTTATTTTTCAAAAAAACACATTTTAATTTTAAATATTTAATTAAATGCCATTTTAAGTAATTAAAAATATGTAAAGGCTTTAAAAAAAATTATTTGAAATGTAGATGTAATTTTTGGGGTATTTCCATTCATACTTTTGAGGGTTCCGTATATATGGAATCCACATAAACATGCATGGGGATCCCCTTCTTTCATTCGTTGGGCTGGCCTAGGTGATCCCAGGGGTGCTTGCAAAGTGCACGCACCCCCGGGATATGTGGGTCTCTACCCGCGTGTAGCGGAGAGGCCCAGGACCACGAATCTCTGCATCTCCCAGACCACCAGGTACGCAGGCATTTTATATGCGGATCAGAGGCAATTCCTTGCGAGAAGCCTCCGACCATAAATTCAGGGCCATTGTGTTATGAGAAACTTGTGAATTGACCATTGGTTACCCAGTAGACTTTCTCCAAACCTTCGCGTGGACCAAGCAACCACCAGGATTAATGTCACAAGACATGTCTTCTTTAGGGTTTGACTGCAGCAATACCTTGTTGATGTACATAATGAAACACCTGTGTTCTCAGCCACAATAATCATATTTAATATAACCTTCAAATTACTAAACAAAATGCTTTGATTTAAAAAACGTGAATGCCAATTCCTTTTTACTGCACTATTCAGATTAGGGATCAGTCACATTTCTATATTTGGCATGCCTTAATTTCCAGCCGCCAAAAAAGAATAAATTAAGCACGTTTTTAAAAAAATGAAAATTTACATATATATTTGCACATATACATGAAGTATATGAAGACAACCTGGAGTACTTTGTATTCTGGTCAAATTTCCATTAATTTTGTCGCTGGTCTCTTGGATGTTATCACATTATCTGTACAAATGAAGTTATGGGAGGAAAAGGACTACAGGCTTAATACTTGTATTCACGACAAACTGGCAATCCACGTCAACGATATTTCTTAGTAAGCTTTGATAAGCAGGGATGCTTTTTTTAATTAAAAAGAGATGTGTAAATTATTCTTCTTTAGGTATCTGCAAAGCTTAATCACAGTACCTGAAAATACACTGCTAGATGTTTTTGGATTACCTGGAAATATACTGTTTAAAATCTGCAACTTATTGGAGTATTTTCGCCACAGTCTTAGCACATAGTCCTCCCAACGAATCATCTTGCCCAAAATAAGCATAACTGGAATGGTTGGAAGCCCAATCAAAAGGAACAGTGGGTCAGCTCGCTCCATGACATCTAGGCCTTCTTTATGTCCTACAACCTTAAAGTAAAAATCCACATTTATAGTGATTTGGCCAATAATTACAAACACTGGGATCAGACAGTTGGCAGATAATGAAAATCAACATTGGTTTAATGTTTAGTTATTAATCATATTTTACAACTTTTCATTTCAGAATGTTCTAATTTCACTAAATCAAATAAGGTGATCTCAGGGCTGGAATTTGGTCAGCATTTCCGCCAGGATTCTCGGCGGTATTCCTATTTTAGGGTTGAAAAGCACCTGGTGCGAGTTTCATCAAAGCGTTCTGACGGCGGTTTTGAAATACCGCTGGGGACCAGACCGCCGGCGTGCAACACTCAAAAAACCACTTCCGCCGAGTTTAGTGGTCGCGGTGTTCCATAGTTGATGAAAAAAAACACCGCCCAGGAGAAACCAGCTGGAGCAGCGACGGTCGAAATGAAACCCTGCAAATAAAGGTAAGTGAAAGTTTTTTAAAAACATTCTTTTGCAGCGATTCACTGAAAAAAGATCCTTGTGAATGTTTTCCGATTTTTTTATTTTTTGAAAAATATTTTTTGTGTTTTCTCCCCTCCCTAGATCCAACTCGCAGCCTTGGACTAAATACCGCTCAATTTAACCAGGATCGCGTTTTCGACTGAGAATCCACGTGGAACACCGGTTTTTCCTGCCGGGCAGAATTTTTTCCATTTTTTGATCAATTTTCCGCCGGCCTTAATTGAATAATCTTAGCGTTTTTGATCAAATTCCAGCCCATAGTGTTTTACTTCTACAATGTAAAACATTTGGGAGAAAAAAACATCAAGGAGTAAGAAAGGACAGGTGGTGTGTGCAAATGAATTACAGGTAAGCTAACCGTGGTCCTTATTCAAGTGCAGGTAGTTGTAGAGAACTTCTGAAAAACAAGTTACAATCTACCATACACACAAAGTTTAGTTCACCATCAAAACCATTTGTCTATTCTGTGCCACAAGAATATTAACACATTTGAAAATAGTACAAGGTGAAACAATTGACAGACAGTAATTGCACCCTTATTTTGTCTAGATTTCAAATTGCATGCAGTACATTTACAAAAGCATACCCACCAACAAACAAGACAAAAAACAATTATCCAATGTGCTTTCTCAGTTATGCACAAGTTACTGTACATTACCTGCATAACAGTCACAGCTCCATAGGTGACAGCTGTCCAGTAGATAGAACCCACCATGATTCCAGCTGCAGCAAATGGGCATGCTTTAGAGATGAGGCGGTCTGCAAGATCCAATACATAAACAACTGGACCTAAAACAAGGTGAAAAATATAACTGAGAATGTACACCAGAATGTTTTAAAGAAAAACTAATAGATGAACGATTGTAAATCAAATGTTTACAACAGGAAAATTAAGAATTTGCAATGGTGTTACTTTATATCATATGGTACCTATTCTGGCCAAATTACAAGGCAGTTGTTTTTGGTTTAATTAATAATTTTAGTCCAAGAGTTAATATCACAGTTGCTGATAGGTAATAAATATTGAACAGACTTGTAGAACATTTACACTGCAATCAAAGATGATTTAAAAGAATAGGTTAAAAATGTAACCCAGTAAACATTACATTTCATTACTGTTCCCTCATCAAATATCCCCTTCTTTTGGGATATTTCACTTCCGACAGCCATTTGTAAAGGGCTAGGGTTAAAAGTACACCATGAGCACTTTTCCACAACATTGATGACAGGAGGTATGCTACAAAATAAGCAAAATATCAGCCCAATTCCTCTCCCCATCTCATGAAAGTGACATTTCTGACTGGGTTGTCTAGATTTTCGTTGGCACGAAAGTAAACATCATAATTCAAGCCATGATCCCATCTCACGTGATGTTCCCTACGCTTTTCAGGCTATGTTTGCGTTATTTGGGCCTATTCTAAGCAAAGGACAATGATCTGGGTTCAAGTAGGCCACCAATGAGATTCCTTGGTGTTGAAATTTACAATACAATCCTGCATTTCTCTCTCTGAAATGACATGTTGACAAACCTATTTACACCCAAAAGTTAAGTCAGAACCACAGAAGTTGGCAGCACAGGAGACCAATTAGCTCATGGAGTCTGTACTGGATTTTTGTTAGAGCAGTCTTAAACTAATCCCACTGTTCTGCTCTCTCCCCATACTCCTATCTCTTCTTCTGCTTCAAAAGCTTATCTGTTGTCCCCTTAAGAAATGCAATAATCGATGCCTCAACTACTCCATGCTCCAACAACATTGGGTAAAGAGATTTCTCCTAACTCCTCTCCTCACTGAGGATTTGAAATTGATCCACTGTATTCTCTATGGCTTTCTCTAATGGGACATTTAAAACTGTACATAGTACTGTAACTGTGGCTTCAGTATTATCATTTACAAATTTAGCACTCCTTTGTTCTTGTGCCCCTACTTACAAAAACCCAAAATGTTATTGGCCTTTTTATGGCTTTATCTGCCTGCATTTTCAAAATCATGGAATTATGTATTTACACCCTTTCTAGCTCGTTCTGTTCTTCGATGTCCTTTAGTGTATTTCAGTTTGAGTTTTCACTGCCTTTCCTTGTTTTTGCTCATGCATTACCTCATCTGCCATCTGTGTTCCCATTCTGCTAACCCTTCTTAATGAGATGTTAAACTGTGGATACCTGCCTCTTTAGGTTGACATAAAAAAATACATATGACACTATGTGAAGAAAAGCTCAGAGTTCTGGTGGTGTCCGAGCCAACATTCATCCATCAAACAACACCAACGAAACATATTAAATGGTTATGTATCTCAATGCTGTTTGCAACCTTGCTGTGCATAAACTGCCGGCCGCATTTGCCTCGATAACAGTGACTACACCAGAAAGTAATTAATTGACTGTGAAGCACTTTGGGATGTCCTGGAGAGTGTGAGTCACTTTAGAAATGCACATTCTTTCTTTCCTTCCCAAAGACTATGTTTGCCAAACCCTCCAATTTTGTGCCATCACCTGCAGATTCCCTTCCAAGTTGCACACCATCCTGACTTGGAAATATATCACCGTCCCTTCATCGTCGCTGGGTTAAAATCCTGGAACTATCTCCGTAAGAGCACTGTGGGCGCACCTTCACCACACGGACTGCAGTGATTCAAAGTGGCGGCTCACCATCACCTTCTTGAGGGCAATTAGGGATGGACAATAAATGCTGGTCTTGCCATCGATGCTCACATTCCAGGAAGAAATTTAAAAAAAAAAGAAAATTTGATAGTTCTCCCTGAGGGTGATTGACCTGTGGAATAAGATTCCAGAGACTAATTCCTTACAATCCTTCATGAAGGTGCTACATGGATTCCTGCAAAATGTGATCATCACATATGAAAGGAAAGAGTAAATTATTTCTAGATAACAATAGTGGATCTGGAGCCTCCCGAGCATCTACAACGGGTCAGTGAGGAATTTTTGTCAAGACAATCCCAGAATTGGCTGCTGGCCGTCTTGTTTTTGTCTCTGAGTGTGCATTGGGATGGGGAGGAGGGGGTAGAAGAATTGGATAGTTGATGCATGGGACGAAATCAAATAAGGAATAGAGGTGAGAAATATGGGCCCAAAAGCTTTTTCTCATCCTGGATACATAAACTTTTGATCTCAAAAGGCCTTTCCCCCACTCACTTGAGCCGAAGTGGGCCTAACACTAATCCCTGAGGTACATCACTTCCAACTCTTCAATATATGCAAAACACATTAACCGCTATCTCATGTTTCCTATTCATCAACTGACTTTCTATCTATGCGGCTCCATTCCCTCTTACAACATTTTTATATCAAGACACCTTATCGAATGCATTCTGAAAATCCAGAAAATACACACTGCACCGACTGCATTCTCACCATTTCTAGTCAGTCAGTTCTTCAAAAGACTCTGGTAAATTTATCAAACATGATTTGCCTTTAACAAATCAACGCTGACTACATTAAATAAGAGTCTTTTAAAAAAAAAATGGTTAAGTCGTCTGTTGCCAACTATTTCTGAGAAGACCAAGTTAATACCTGTATCGCCGTTGAAAAATATTGACCATATTTTTCCTGCCAACTGCCTCTATATTAAAGGTAGCAAATTTAGGAGATAAGTGACAATAATACAGTGTCCTTTAATCTCTGGAACCAGAATTTGAATCCAGCTTAGACTGATGAGAGGAAGTGTCGGCAACCTCAATTAAGTTGTTAACAAGTGTGACCATAGATCCATAAGATAAAACTGTCCATAATTCAGCATTTTCAACCAAAGGATTGCTTCCAGTCCAAAGCTATAAAATCCAGGAGCCTTCTCTGTGCCAGAGTTTACCCCTACAAATACATCACCAAAGAGATGCAGTCAGAGTCAGTCCTCTGAAATATGACGAAAGCAGCATAGGATTTGCTAGGGTTTAAGCCAGACCTTCAGGTTGTGTCAAAAGGCAAGAGCTGCTAAATTTCAATATTTCACATTAATCCAAAAAATAAGCACCGAGTAATCAGCTTCATAGACTATTCCCCATCTGTAGAGTATATAGAAATTTGCGGTCAGCGGCGAAGATCCCGCGATCACTGTGGCGAGAATTTCAGCTTTTTCAACATGTAGTTGGAATCAGTGCAGTGGGAATTCCATTGCGCGATCTGCTGTGACATCAACAAGTTGTCTAAGCAACCAATCACAATGTAGAATTCTCACAGACCGGGAACCGGGAAGTGAAAAGCTCCTTTTATTCTGACTTTAATAAAATGTTAGAGACAGCAAAACAAAGATTGCGGCTCTCACATGGGGAAAAAGTAAACCTGAAATAATAAACTTTAAAAAATATATATATTTTTTGTAATTTTTGTAAAAATTAAAAAATTTGACACTCCACAAAATTTAAATTAGCTTTACGGGCCATAATGTTTATTTAGCAGTCAATATGCTGTTAAAATCCCAGTTATTCCTAATCCCACAAGGTCTAACTTTTAAAGGGGGTATTTAACAGCAATATTACCAAGGAAAAGCCTAAGTTTTTGTCAGTTTTACTGATTACTCCGATTACAATAATTGCCGGCAATGGGCAGGGGTGCAACAGCACAGCCAGTGTTGGGGCAGTGAATGACGGACCACAACTTTATAATTTCTGCGCATGCGCTAAATCCTGAAGTTGCAGTCGGTTTCAAAAGGGTAATAAAAGCAAACACTGTTTGCTTGCTGTTATTACCCGTTGCAATTCTGGGCCAATAAACGTTTAAAATCGTTAATCAATAAAGGGCATCAAGACAGTTCCAATAGCTACAATGTTCAAGCAACAGACTCTCAGCTGGGTAACTCCAAATATCAGTCTAGACTAAAATTGGCACTCATTTCCCTTGCAGTTGTTCACGAGAACTAGAATGAGAGGAATCTTTTTCTTTGTCATTCCAGCATACCTCATTAAATGGCTCATGAAGGAGCTACACCAACAGAATCCATCAGTAGGTTGACCTGGCCCACCCGGATAATTAAAAAAAGCATTGAGGTGGGAGGAAAAGAATGCAGAATATATATATTTATTTTTAAAGTTAACTTCAAACAATGACTGCACCATAATCTTCCATCACGAATTTGCCAATTATTTTGCTATTCCGAGCAGAGGCTTGGGTCTTCAGTGCCAAATTCAGAACTTTGTGAGGCAGTTTCTATTCCAAGATTCAGTGCCAAGATGACTAAGCTGATTTACACTGGTCTAAAACTGATCAGCAACATGAACAATATTGTCTGCAAGTCATATGAAGCAGCTATTTAACAGATCGACAATAAGACCCAGCATGGTTGAGAAATACTGAAGCTACTACAAAAAAACCCTTTTCTTGTCAGGCCTTTTGAGCATTTAAATGAATCAGGTTACAGCAAACTTAACGTGTCCATCAAAACCAAGGTAGATGAGCACTATGCCCCGTCCTTTATGACACCTAACCTCTCTCTACAACTGCATGATGATACAAATGTAGGATCTAGAGAATCACTTCATAGGATGGAACTGGGGGGAAAGACTAACAAGCACCATGCACAGACAGGATTCCAAGGCCACTTTAGTAACATGACTGTTCCGTCAACAGTACTGTCAAGATCCAGGCGCTGCAGGTCCATTTGAGCAAGACATAAACACCATTGTGGGAGTACCATTAACACAAAGACTGCAGCTATTCAAGGAGAAGGCAACTTGGATGGGCAATAAATGAGACTTTGCCAGCATGGCCTACATCCTGAAAGCAAATATAAAAACACAGCTGTACAGCTACACAAACTTAGACAAAAACCTGAAGCAAAGCAGTAACACAAGGTCACAACTTTTGCAAGCAGCTGATAGAAGATGGAGATTGCAATACCTGAGCTAGATCTTAGTAAACTGACCTTTGCTTTCCATGCTTCGCACATTCAATAGTGTTGAATCATTTGCCTAACTTTCAATAACATATGTCACACATAAAATGTCACACTATTCAAAGATAAGGAACATTTTGTACAATAATAAAGTGCCATAGCGAACATACATTTTGTATCGAGACAGCTCTATGGCACAATGTGCTATACAATGGAATGGAAAGTGCCAACACTGAGCTTTTGATCTCAGCAGAGCTATTTAGTTAGAGGCTATTTAAACTATGTTCTTTTCCACAAGAGGGTGAAAAAATCAGAGGGTGAATCAATCTACCCATCTCTTCGCAGCTGGTTATAGTTAGTAGAGAATTGCCAGCAGACAGACTAGCAGTCTTCTGAGCTGTGGAATGACAAACATTATGTAGGTCGAAAGCTCAGAGAATGTTGGATAAATATAAATATTTAAATACGTTGTACTGAAGATTTATTCCCCGAATCAATGATTAAACAGACTAATGTACAAATCAATTACTTTTCATTTTCAAGCACAGTCTACAAATATCCTAAACCAAGCAAACAAGTTTTCAGTAAACTGTTCAGGCACATTAAGTGTTTGACTATGCTTACCTATAATATGCTAGACAAGGTCACATTTCTTGCATTATGCTGTTTCAGCAGTAGTTAATTATTTTTTTTTAAAGCAAATAAACAAGGAACAAGGGGTCAGGTTATGTTGATTGCTTCTGAAGGTTCACTTCCCTAATATCCATTAACTTAGGAACAAGATCATGCCAAAGGCAGGTATTCTTAGTTTGAGCTAAAAAGAATGAGAGAAGAATAGAGCAAGAAGACCCATGACTAAACATGAAATTAATAAAGCTAACAATTCTTGTTCAAGTCCACTGGGTATTGTGCTCTCAAATATGTGTGGCTTTCCATCACAAGGTACGAAGTCAGTAAGAACAGATGTGTGGTTGAACTACAAGTAACTAAATATAACCTTTCTTCATACAAAGGACATTTTGAAATTGCATGGTGCATTAATGCTATTTAATTCCATCCAGCAGGGGTCACAAAGAGCTTGAGAAGCTAATATTGAATCCTTTCTGCTTTTCAATGCTCAGTAAAAAACACAAGTGCACAATTCAAAGAATTCATCCAAATGTGTAGCAACATTGTAAATACATTTTCAAAAAAAATTGTTCAGTAATCCTGGCAAAACTGTAAACATAACCTGAAAGATTAATACAAAAGCAAAATACTGTGGATGCTAAAAAGAACAGATTCTTAACAAGCTCTGAAAGTGGGCGGGGAAGAAAGAACAAAAGGGAAGGTCTGTGATAGGTTGGAAGAAAGGAGAGATTAAAGACAAAAGGGATGATGGCCCAAATTCAAATGGTAATGCCAGGAGTTAGAAAAGTATTAGTCAAGATAGGGTGTGAATGGTGGGATAATAACCAACTGTCATTAGAGACAAGGAGAAAAAAATAAAGTGCTGTTTAAGAATCTGTTCTTTTCGAACACTCTCCAGTTCTGACGAAGGGTCATCGACCCAAAACGTTAACTCTGCTTCCTCTCCACAGATGCTGCCTGACCTGCTGAGATTTCCAGCATTTTCTGTTTTTCTTCCTGAAAGATTAAGTTTGCATTAGAAATACTGAATAAATCTTAATCACATTTATGATGTCACTATACATAACTATCAGATAAACTGTTACCCCTAAATCGATCCCTTGTCACACTGGAGATTGTAAATGTTGAGCAGAGCTTTAGGAATATGGTTATTCATTTGTTGTATTGTCTTTATTTCCATATAAGCAGCAGTCTTATATTACAGTACATTAGATACAGAAGATGACAAAAATGTGTATGTGGACGCCATTTGGTCTACATTAGCTCATCCATGTTGCTTCATCACAGCATCCAACTTCAATGACTGCACGGTTTTAGTCTCCACTACTGTTCCTGGAATCCATCCAAGTGTTAGTCTTTCTTTACAGGAATAAGACTTCTTGACATCAGATTTCATTTCATCAGTTCGAACTGGTGTTCATTGTTCTACTTTCATGGCATACCTTGAAACTCTGGATTTATGTGGTCAATGTCACTTAATATTTTATATACCTTTATAAAAGTCCCTTTGCAATTGATTCGTTTGAAAGATGTAAAACCCAAATTTCTCTATTCCTTTTCATACTTCAAGGTCTGGAAGCAGTACAGAGAAGAGCCATCAGGCTGATTTTTTTTTTTTACGTGTCAGGGATTTGAATATTTTCCTGTATCTCAGCAACCAAATCTAGACATGAAGTACCCAAGATGGGAGCATCCAGTTTCAGCATCAATCCTATGACTTGTATTCTTCCGATTTAGCAACACAATACAGCATTCTATTTGATTTGCTGCAAATTCTAGACTACGTCCAACCTATTTTCTACAGATTGAGTGTGATAATGTGACCACTGTACATACATGCACTAAGGAAAGAACAGGGCAGGGATTCGTTTTGGGCTGCTTCTGTTAAGAGCCGACACTGACATGATGGGCCAAGTGGTCTCCTCAAGTGCTGAAAACTTCTTTGTTCTATAATTCCTTTCAGGTGAAATTGCTGTCATGATACACCAACTACGGATCATTGTGCACGCATTTGATGTCACTACCAGCAGAAACAGGCATGTTAACTGGCCTAGGTGGCAGTCAGGAAGACCCAATAAGAAATGAACATTTTGAGATTTCTAACCTTCACCGACATCACTGATATGGTATTACCACTGCTCTGGCCATTTAGTGTTTAGTCATCGGTTTAGCTGCCTCATCAGGTGCAATTGTCCCTCATTGATCATCCCCATCCCCTCGTTTCATGTCATTTTTCCCAATTTGAACATAAGAACATAAGAATTAGGAACAGGAGTAGGCCATCTAGCCCCTCGAGCCTGCTCCGCCATTTAACAAGAGCATGGCTGATCTGGCCATGGACTCAGCTCCACTTACCCACCCGCTCCCCGTAATCCTTAATTCCCTTATTGGTTAAAAATCTATCTATCTGTGACTTGAATACATTTAATGAGCTAGCCTCAACTGCTTCCTTGGGCAGAGAATTCCACAGTTCACAACCCTCTGGGAGAAGAAATTCTTTCTCAACTTGATTTTAAATTGGTTCTCCCGTATTTTGAGGCTGTGCCCCCTAGTTCTAGTCTCCCCGACCAGTGGAAACAACCTCTCCGCCTCTATCTTGTCTATCCCTTTCATTATTTTAAATGTTTCTATAAGATCACCCCTCATCGTTCTGAACTCCAACGAGTAAAGACCCAGTCTACTCAATCTATCATCATAAGGTAACCCCCTCATCTCCTGAATCAGCCCAGTGAATCGTCTCTGTACCCCCTCCAAAGCTAGTATATCCTTCCTTAAGTAAGGTGACCAAAACTGTACACAGTACTCCAGGTGCGGCTTCACCAATACCCTAGACAGTTGCAGAAGGACCTCCCTGCTTTTGTACTCCATCCCTCTCGCAATGAAGGCCAACATTCCATTCGCTTTCCTGATTACCTGCTTCACCTGCAAACTAACTTTTTGGGATTCGGACCCCAAGGTCCCTCTGCATCGCAGTATGTTGTAATTTCTCCCCATTCAAATAGTATTCCCTTTTACTGTTTTTTTTCCCCCAAGGTGGATGACCTCACACTTTCCGACATTGTATTCCATCTGCCAAACCTAGCCCATTCTCTTAACCTATCTAAATCTCTTTGCAGCCTTTCTGTGTCCTCTACACAACCCGCTTTCCCACTAATCTTTGTGTCATCTGCAAATTTTGTTACACTACACTCTCCTCTTCCATGTCATCTATGTATATTGTAAACAGTTGTGGTCCCAGCACCGATCCCTGTGGCACACCACTAACCACCGATTACCAACCCGAAAAGGACCCATTTATCCCGACTCTCTGCTTTCTGTTCGCCAGCCAATTCTCTATCCATGCTAATACATTTCCTCTGACTCCGCGTACCTTTATCTTCTGCAGTAACCTTTTGTGTGGCACCTTATCGAATGCCTTTTGAAAATCTAAATACACCACATCCATCGGTACACCTCTATCCACCATGCTCGTTATATCCTCAAAGAATTCCAGGAAATTAGTTAAACATGATTTCCCCTTCATGAATCCATCTTGATTGCTCTATTCCTATCTAGATGTCCCGCTATTTCTTCCTTAATGATAGTTTCAAGCATTTTCCCCACTACAGATGTTAAACTAACCGGCCTATAGTTACCTGACTTTTGTCTGCCCCCTTTTTTAAACAGAGGCTTTACATTAGCTGCTTTCCAATCCGCTGGTACCTCCCCAGAGTCCAGAGAATTTTGGTAGATTATAACGAATGCATCTGCTATAACTTCCGCCATCTCTTTTAATACCCTGGGATGCATTTCATCAGGACCAGGGGACTTGTCTACCTTGAGTCTCATTAGCCTGTCCAACACTACCCCCCTAGTAATAGTGATTGTCTCAAGGTCCTCCCTTCCCACATTCCTGTGACTAGCAATTTTTGGCATGGTTTTTGTGTCTTCCATTGTGAAGACCGAAGCAAAATAATTGTTTAAGGTCTCAGCCATTTCCACATTTCCCATTATTAAATCCCCCTTCTCATCTTCTAAGGGACCAACATTTACTTTAGTCACTCTTTTCCGTTTTATATATCTGTAAAAGCTTTTACTATCTGTTTTTATGTTTTGCGCAAGTTTACCTTCGTAATCTATCTTTCCTTTCTTTATTGCTTTCTTAGTCATTCTTTGCTGTCGTTTAAAATTTTCCCAATCTTCTATTTTCCCACTATCCTTGGCCACCTTATACGCATTGGTTTTTAATTTGATACTCTCCTTTATTTCCTTGGTTATCCCTTCTCTTACCGCCCTTCTTTTTCACTGGAATATATTTTTGTTGAGCACTATGAAAGAGCTCCTTAAAAGTCCTCCACTGTTCCTCAATTGTGCCACCGTTTAGTCTGTGTTTCCAGTCTACTTTAGCCAACTCTGCCCTCATCCCACTGTAGTCCCATTTGTTTAAGCATAGTACACTCGTTTGAGACACTACTTCCTCATCCTCAATCTGTATTACAAATTCAACCATACTGTGATCACTCATTCCGAGAGGATCTTTTACGAGGAGATCGTTTATTATTCCTGTCTCATTACACAGGCCCAGATCTAAGATAGCTTGCTCCTTTGTAGGTTCTGTAACATACTGTTCTAAGAAACAATCCCGTATGCAGTCTATGAATTCCTCCTCAAGGCTACCCCGTGCGATTTGATTTGACCAATCGATATGTAGGTTAAAATCCCCCATGATTACTGCCGTTCCTTTTTCACATGCCTCCATTATTCCCTTGATTATTGCCCTCCCCACCGTGAAGTTATTATTTGGGGGCCTATAAACTACACCCACCAGTGACTTTTTCCCCTTACTATCTCTAATCTCCACTCACAATGATTCAACATTTTGTTCATTAGAGCCAATACCATCTCTGATATCATCCTTTATTAACAGAGCTACCCCACCTCCTTTCCCTTCTTGTCTATCTTTCCGAATCGTCAGATACCCCTGTATGTTTAATTCCCAGTCTTGGCCACCCTGCAACCACGTTTCTGTAATGGCCATCAAATCATACCCATTTGTAATGATTTGTGCCGTCAATTCATTTACTTTATTTCGAATGCTGATTTGATTTGATTTGAGCTTCCAAATTTAAATTATTGATGTAAATTAGAATCACTCAGTACTTCTTCCTTCTCACACTTCAACATCACTCCTCTAACTAGAATTACTGTTTCCTTTCCTTCAGCCAATTTCTTAGCTGTTTCTTCACTTTGAATCCTTAATTTAAGCTTATATAGCAGCCTTTCAACAACAACAACAACTTGTATTATATAGCATCTTTAACGTGGCAAAATGTCCTAAAGCGCTTCACAGAAACATTAGGAAACAAAATGAGTCACATAAGGAGATATTAGGACAGATGACTGATAGCTTGGTCAAAGAGGTCGGTTTTAAGGAGCATCTTAAAGGAGGAAAGAAAGCCCGAGAGGCAGAAATGTTTAGGGAGGGAATTTCAGAGCTTAGGGCCATTGGCAGCTGAAGACACGGCCACCAATGGTGGAGCGATTAAAATCAGGGAAGCACAAGAGGCCAGAGTTAGGGGAGCGCAGATATCTCGGAGGACTGCGAGGCTGAAGGAGATTAGAGCGACAGGGAGAGGTGAGGCCATGGAGGGATTTGAAAACAAGGATGAGAATTTTAAAACGGAGGCGTTGCTTAACTGGGAGTCAATGTAGATCAACGAGTACAGGGGTGATGGGTGAACAGGACTTGGTGCGAGTTAGGGCAGGGACAGCAGAGTTTTGGATGACCTCAAGTTTACGGAGTGCAGTGTGGGAGGCTGCATTATAAGGAACTTTGTCAAATTTGGAGATCGCCTGGTAACAGTAACACTTGGTCAATTTCCTTAAATCATTGTGGGCTTTTAAGTATCATATGGAGTTTTAAGTATCATATTGAGGAAGTATGAGGAAGACAAACATTACTTTTGATAAACAGATTAACACGGCCGTAGATGAAATTGATGGGGGGGGGGGGGGCGTCATTGAATTTGTTCAAATCATAATAAATTACATGCAACAAAGAATGGATGAAGGCAGGATAGATTTTAATGTTATTTAAATCCTGATTTGGACCAATTAACCACAAGCTGGCACGTACTATGGCCATATTGTCGGAGTAGAATTAAATATATATTCAAAATTTATTTCACAGAAAATATTTGAATTCAGAAATCATAGGCTCAGTAACATAAACCTGTCTATTTAAGGCTAGTTGCAACACATATCTCTTTCTTTATGAATCACTGCACAGAATATCTGGACTAAATCTTACGGTCCTTGCTATTTCCTCTTCCTATTCCAAATAGCATAGTGTCAAATGGTATTATTGACTGGTGTCTCCATTTGGGGTGATGGTGGAGGGGGAGTGGGAAGACAACAAGGGAATTAGCATATCAGTGGTATCTGTTGAGATAGAGATGTAACTTAATCAAATATACAAATGTTATGAAGAAGCGTTTTCTTTAGTTCTCCTCAGAAACTTTATGCCAAAGCCCCATTCCATTCTCCTCCTCTGCTAATTTTTCATTTGGAAGCAAACAGGTTGCAGTTTCAATATCCTAGATGACCCTGAGCTGAGCTTCAAACCATACAATGACATCAACATCATCTACTTAGACCTCCTAAATATCACCTATGTCTTCCCGTACCTCAACCCTACTGAAACCTTCATCCATGACTACCATCTCAGGCTCGACTTTACTTGCTGGACACAAATTCTAAACAATCCAAATTTTGCCACCTGCACATCCTATCCCATATGAAGTCCAACTCACTGATCGCCTCTGTCCTCGTCCACCTCCACTGGCATCCCAATCTCCCAACACATTGATTTCAAATTCCTCATCCTAGATTACAAATCCTTTCATTTACTTGCTCCACCCTTACCACAGCATCCTCCTCCAACATTACATCCCAGCTTGCACCCTTCACTCGAGTCTGGACTACTATGCATTCTCGCACCAGTGAACAATTATTTCTCACACCTTGTCCATCAAGGAAAAATATTGCTTCGAGTATTTAACCTGATTGGAGCCATTGTTTGTAGCAATGTTGCTTGACAATGTTTTTGAAATCTTTGCAGTTGTAGTACAAGTCCACAGCTGTACCTATTAAAATACATCCCATACAAGTGCTTTGTGAACAAAGGATACCTAAAGACTGCTTGCCATGGATGTATAATGGAACAGTTTACTGTAATCTGGGATCAAATGAACAGAATTCGCTGCAAGGCAAAAATCAAGAGAGATATCATCTGGACTCAGGCCAAGCAGTTAAAACCAGTGCTCTATCCAAACAGGTAAACAACTGCATTGGTTTTGTTGTGTTCCTAACACAGATGAGACTGCACACAGGGAGGTTGAAGTTACAGTGACCTCAGTCTTTAATAAGACACTCCAGAGTGAGGAACAGGCCTTAGGGGCCGGCTTGTATACAGTGCTCCCAAGGGATGCTGGGATCCCTTGGTACTTCAAGCGATGCGCTCTCTGGTGGTGGAACATGGGAGTGCCTGCTTTACAGATACACAACATCACTCCCCCCCCAAAGTCAAAGTGAAAACTATTTACAAGGTGAGGCAGTCGGGAGCCTTTCTTTCCCTGGTGGACCGCCTCGGTGTTCTGGTGTGTTGGCTGTGCCCTCGCTGGGCTGGCATGTTGTTGGCCCTGCAGGGCTGCTAGCCGAGTCTGTTCTTGCTGGGTTGTTGGGCATGATGTGTTCAATTTCCTGGTCCGACGTGGTGTCGTTGATCCTTTGGGTGTGTGTTGTGGGCTCGAAAAAGGTGGTGTCTGCTGTGGGTTGTTCAGGGCAGTCTGTGAACGGCAGCCTCGTTTGATCCAGGTGCTTTCTGCAAATTTGTCCAGTGTCTAGTTTGAGTACAAACACCCGACTCCCTTCTTTAGCTATCACCGTGCCCGCGATCCACTTGGGACCATGTTCATAGTTTAGCACATACACAGGGTCATTCAGATCAATTTCCCGTGGATGGGGCTCAGGGCTGGTCTGAATGCCTTGTTGCACCACAGTCTCTCAAACATCTTTTTACTCATGATGAATTGGCTAGTGCCAGTGTCCAGTTCCATGGCTATGGGTAAGCCATTCAATTTTACCTTAGGTGGACATTTCGTTGAAAATGTGTGCACCCCGTGTACTTCAGCATCTGCCTCCTCTCTGAGGCTCGAAATTGCTTTGATCCACCATGGACCGATCTTCCTCGGCCACGTGGTAGTTAGCAGGTTTTGTAGACTGCAAGCTCATTGGAGGTGCCCCATTGTTCCACAGTTCTTGCAAACAAACCCTTTGAAGCGGCATGAATAGGCTGAATGGAAGCCTCCACAACGTCAACAAGGTATGAATTGCCTTGCATTCATCCTTTGTTGCGGACTCTGAGTCATCTGGGTCACCTGAGGCCTGCTGGCAGTTGCAGACTCGTGGTTTCTGCCCTGTACATTTCTGCTCGCAAACACAGTTCCAGTTAATTTATGAACACTGCTAGCACTTGTGTGTTGAGAGATTTGTTTGGTGTTATCACTGGTGGACATAAACGGCTGTGCTATCGCAATGGCCTTACTGAGGGTCGGTGTCTCTACAGTCAAAAGTTTTCGTAGGATGGTCTCATGGCCAAAGCCCAGTACAAAAAAGTCTCTGAGTATCTGCTCCAGGTAGCCATCAAACTCACATTGTCCTGCAAGTCGCCTTAGCTTGGCGACATAGCTCACCACTTCCTGACCTTCAGATCGCTGGCACGTGTAGAACCGATACCTCGCCATCAATACACTCTCCCTCGGGATACGATGCTCCCGAACCAGTGTACACAGTTCCTCATACAACTTATCTGTGGGTTTAACCGGAGCCAGAAGATTCTTCATGAGGCTGTAGGTCGGTGCCCCGCAGACCGTGAGGAGGACCGCTCTCCTTTTTGCAGTGCTTCCTTCTCCGTCCAGCTCGTTGGCTACAAAGTCTAGCCGTTCGACATGGGCTTCCCAGTCCTCACCCTCCGAGACGTTCTCCAGGATGCCCAGTTTGCTGCATCTTTACGTTGGATTCGTATACTCGTCGCTAGTTGTTGTGTTCCTAACACAGATGAGACTGCACACAGGGGGGTTGAAGTTACAGTGACCTGAGTCATTAATAAGACATTCCAGAGTGAGTAACAGGCCTTAGGGGCCGGCTTATATACAGTGCTCCCAAGGGATGCTGGGATCCCTTGGGATTTCAGGGGATGCGCTCCCTGGTGGCAGAACATGGGAGTGCATGCTTTACAGATACACAACAGGTTCAAAGCACAAATTTAATGAATACATATACGGTACAGCATTAGCTAATAAACGCAGAAATACTTTTCCATTTAGGGATGATCATGCCAATATTCACACCAAGTCCCTGTCGGCAACTTTCCAGAAATCCAAGTCCAGCGCCAAATTGATTATCAGACAGATTCAAAAGTCTGCAACCCACCTAAATCAAAATCCGGCAAAGAAACTTAATTTTCTTCAAAATCATAATTCCTGGTGATCCTTTTGATCTGTGCCAGTGAAGTCACGGATTTTTTTCTAGATGGCTTGGAAGATTCAATACCTCACTCTTCTTCGGTCAGATCTGATACCACATGTTGGTTCAATTATGCCCGTTAGTCTGCTTCTCGTATCTTGACAGCTTGATCGGCATTTATTGCCCATACCTATTTTCCCTGAGAAGGTGGTGATATAACCGAGTAGCTTACTAAAACGCATTTCAGAAGGCAGTCCAGAGTCAACCAAGTTGATGTTGGACTGGAGCCATGTATAGGCTCAGACTGAGTAAAGGTGCAAGTTTCCTTCCCTAAAGGACATTAGTAAACCAGTTCGGTTTTTACAACAATCAGACAGCTTCATAGTCACTTTTTATTGATACCAACTTTTTATTCCCAGATGTTTTTTTTAATATATCAACTGAATTCAAATTCTCAAACTGCCATGGTGGAATTTCAGCTCACATTCTTTGTATTACTGGTTCAGACCACTGGATAACTGGTTCAGTAATAACCATTACATTATTTTGCACAATTTCTGCAAGTAGACCGACATCTCGTTCCTGGAAGTGCTCTTAAAAAGTAGTGTACAAAAAAAGGCCATGTGGTTTTGCCTCAAACTGCTTCAAGCGAGCACATACGCAGTGGTATTCTCATTGGTTGGCTAACTAGCTGATGTTACATGGAGTAAAACAAATGGATAATCATAATTGGCTATTTACAATGGCCTGTTAAATGGAAAAACAATAACTCTATTATTCAGCAGATGATAGCTGAAATCATTAGTAGTCACTTTCTAATAAAAAAAACCTGAACCAGTCTTATTTGATCTCCAATATACAGCACCAGCCACAAAGTGCATCTAAGCTAGAGGATCATTTCAAACAGTAAGAAATGAAGTGCACTTCCAATAGAACTTTTTTTCTGCACAAAATAATGTATTGTGTATATCTAAATAATTATAAGTCTAGCATTTACTGCAGGTCACATTTTTCAAATGTATCACATCTCAAAATATGACTCAGATGCAGTGCACCTTAAATGCGGTAATACAGCTGTTTAGATTGCAACTATACCAGATAAATTAATGCACTGATTAAATTCAAAGAGTCAGCTTTTTCCAGGTGAATGAGCTGTGTTGCCACCGCCTGAAGCCTCAACCCATCTCCCAGACACTGCACATGGTACAGTGACAAATACGATGACCTGATTGTCACATCTGTCACATCTATCACTCTGGTTGCTTTAAGAAATCAAGTTACTATTTAAGAATAAAGTTAGAGTATACAAAATTCATTCTTTACTTTACCATGTAATCTTTGACTGACTTTAAAAACTGTTAGCCATGGCTCAATTGTAGCACTGTCGCCTTGAGTAAGGTCACCAGTTCAAATGCCACTCCAGTGATTTGAGTACACAATCTCGGCTAACACTTCAGTACAGTACTGGGGGAGAGCTGCATAGTCAAAAGTGCTGTCTTTCAGATGAGAAATTGGCTCGATTTTGCAGTGGTAATGATGGCAAAACTGTCAGTGTTCGCCGTCATTACTCCTCTGAAAGTGACAGCAACTTCTGGAGTCAGCGTATGCGCAGATAAACATGGATATTCAGAAGTTGATGTCAGTCATTCACTCCTCCTCAACAGGTTGCTGTGGAACTGCCATGAGCCAGCAATTATTTCAAATCACACCAAAGGACAATAACTTCCCCTATTACACTGAAAAATTGCTGTTAAACCTTGCTGAAAGCGTTGTAATGGTTGTTTAAACAGAGTAGTGACTGAACAATTAATTTTATATTCATGGAATGTCAAATTTTTCCATTATGATCACAAAATGACATGTTAAAAAAAAATTTTTAAGTTTATGATATTTCAGCTTCTACCGTAATCCTATGTGTACGTCCCAATCTTTATTTTGCTCACTATAAAAATTTATAAGTAGTAAATTAGAATCTGTGTATTTTACTTCCTGGTTTGCTGTCTGTGAGAATTCTTCAATATGATTTGACTGCTTAGCCTGCTTGATGGGCGCTGGAGATTCGCTTGATTCGGTGCCAGATTCAAACTAACGTTGGGAGAGCTGAAATTCACAGCAGAGATCGCTAGATCACTGTGGGCAGCTTTCTTCAAGATCAGCAGCGATTGCTGTTGCTTCGCTGCTGACCACAAATTCAGGGCCATTAAACTAAGTCTGCCCCCTCAGGTAGACATAAATGATCCAATGCACTTGGCACTTTTTGGAGACAGGCACTGGAGTTCTCCCAGTGACCTGGTCAAAATCTATTCTCAGCCAATACCACTTTAAAAAAAATTATGCGGAATGGAACACTTTTCACATTAAGAATGCAATGGTCAATGGCAGGCACTCCCAAGTACGTTAGCATGGTGGTTATGTTACTGGACTAGTAATCCAAAGGCCAGGACTAATGATCCAGAGACATGAAAAAATAGTATGGCACGAGTTAGCTACAGTGTAAAGCTCCACTTTGGCTCAACAATGGGCTTTAAATCTCAGGAGAGCACGCTGCACCAACAGGATATTTCTACTTTCTACTTCATCCACCACTGCACCTTTGAACGAGATCAATAATTTATTGGTAGTTTACTGCACTGTAGAACTGGAATTGCTAGTTGAAAGGGTCATAAATCACTTCAAGCAAAATACCAACAGCTAGTTGAGAAAAAAACTTTCATTGATCTGGCTTGAGTCTGAATACAGGTTCCATAGCAAATGGTACTGTATTTTTTTTGCTGCACAATACTGTAACAATTTTGATGTTCTATAGATAGATCTATAGATAAAGAGATAGAGAAAATAATATCTATAGATAGAGAAAATAAAAACCTAGCCCTGGTGTTGGCTCTTTTCCGATTGTTGTCTAGTTTCAGGAAGAAACATCAATAATTTTCCAGTCATCTGGCTGAAAGAATATACCAAATGGGATATGTGGAAAGAAATAATATGCCTCATACTGATAGATTCAAAGCAACCGCTTTTCTAGTTTTGGAAAAAAATCAGCCTGCATTGGAGAATCAGAATAGTAAGCCTCTCGAAAGCATCAAACTGCATTGTGGAAAATTTTAAGAACCAAGGTGGAAAGTTGGGTCTTGTAGAGTTCTAGAATACAGGTACATGACCGATTTCTCATGTTGGTGAGTTCCCAATTTCAGTCACGTCACTTTGAGGAATTGCACAGTAGAGGCCAGGTACTTCCAAGAACAGCGAATTACTAGGCTCCTGTTCTTCGAATACATCCTCGTTGCTGGTTACAAAGTGACAATGGCAGAGGCATGGGACTAGACTGCAAACCTTCCCTGCTGCAGACATTACACAAGACTAAGAAAGTGAAAGAAAACATAATGGAACATCTTATCCAAAGGGAGCAGTGGAAAGAAACACATGGTGTTTCATGTGAAAGGACTTTCAGGTCCAAACAAAAAATCCAAATAACTCAGAATTTATTCATGTTTTTCCATCACAAAATCACTTCTACCATACTTATCATAAACAAGTAGTTAAACTTGAGGAAGGGTGCAGCAGTTGATTATATTTTGGAGGTTACTTCTAATTTTTTTTTTAAACTCTAATAGTTTTGGCTTCCATTTTTCAGACTAGTCTCCTACGCAAGCCTCCAAAAGTACTTTCATTTGTCCCGATACCTAGGCAAAATTTGGAACACGGCTGGGCAATGAATGGAGAACCCTTTTCAGATTATTTCAGCAAATGGTTCTATCTCGAGCCCTCGAAAGGGGGGAGAACAACATTACATTAGACCTTGTCTTCGGCTTTATTGAATAAACATAATTTTTTTTAAAACACTTATTAAACACTAATAGAACATGTTAATAGTACAGGTGCAGCACCTAAAATCCGGAACACTCGGGACCAAGGCCGTTCCGGACTTCATGTTTTTCTGGACTCAGGCGTTTCTGGACCAAGGACATCAGAAACACTTGGTCCAGAAACGCTCGAGTCCAGGTTCGGGTATTTCCGGATTTCAGAATGCCAGAGGCATCCCGAGTCCGGAAATGCTTGGGCCCAGGTTCCGATATTTCCGGTTTTTGGACATCATTTTGTAGTTCTTCTCTTTGCAGGCCTTGTAGTCTTCACTTCTTCGCAATGTATTGTAAGTCTCTCTCTCTTATTTTTGTACCTGTATGTTTTGGAAGGTAGTCTGATACCCTGTACTCCTGTACCACCGAAGGGGTCTTGCGCGCGGAGTTTGGTTGGTTCTGGCCGAAGGGACTTGCGCTCAGAGCGTGGTTGGTTCTGGTTGAAAGGGCTTGTGTGCTGTGCAGAGTTGGTTCTGAGCAGGGACATGCACGCAGAGCTTGGTTGGTCCGAAGGTACTTGCGTGCGGACCGAGGAGCAGCAGTGCGGTGACTGTGAAGACCTGGCCTGGAACAAGTAGGATTGGAGTTTTTATTCTTGCATTTTTTATTAGTTGGATTTAATTTTTTGACTTTTCCCGGCTGGCAGCGGTAACGGTTTGGCAGGGTGTCCGGATTCCAGAACAATTTGTGGATTCTGGACGACCCCATCATGGATTGTCCCGGAGTCCGGAACATTCCGTGACTCCGGATTTTCGACGCTGCACCTGTAGCAACAACATATTTGTGCAGTAGTTAAACTCAACTAGCTACTTATTGGGTTAGAAAAATAATTCATAACTTCGATGCTAAATTATACCATAATCAATTTTCTTAATTTATTTTTCTCACCAAACTATGGAGAAATGATCTGTCTTAACTCGCTTCAGAAGTCCCAGACAGATATTCACTTTGAAGCTCCAGATAGATTCGCTTATTTAAAAAAAAAGACAGGCTGATCAATACATTTGAAACAGTTAATGGGCCCAATGAATTTGAATAATTTACTGTTAAATTCAAATAGAGCTGCTAATCAAACATATATTTTAACAGTTCACACAGAATTTATATATTTGAATTGAGAGGCTCGGCCCCTCCCACCAACAGTGATTTTTTACAGAAAATCAACCACTTATTACAACAAAATTAGCTTGAATATTGTATCAGTGAAGATGTTTTCTTAAGCTCTTTGGACTTGATTTTCATCATTTAGCCCTACCTCTGGTTTTCTGGTGGTATTTCGGTGCTATTTAAAAATAGATTTTATTTAACCACCGAAATACCACTCTCACTCAAAAGACGCTATTTTCATCAATGGCTAACTGTATTTCATTCTTATTTTTCAACATGCAACACAAAGTAAAATGGGTGGTATTTTTGCGCATGTGCAGCATGGTCATCAGTACCTGGTCAATCCTCCTCTCCCCAGTGATATATTTCACCATCTTGCAATGACTATAAGTATGTAACTGTAACTCATGCATACTGTACCTGTACCCTTGTAATGCACACCCTGACCACAGGGAGTGAGCTCCTCACCTGGGCTTCTAGGTATAAAAGGGGAGGTCCCACCCAGGATCTACACTCTTCTGGAAACAAAGTGTCTGATATATCCATGCCTCGTGTGGGTTTGTAACAAGAGACACTACATCCCCGACATGGCCTTTACCTTGGGCCAGCCGCTCCTCTTCTCCCCGCTGCCTCCAGTACTCCCTCCGAGGCTGGGTCGGCGTGTTGCACCCCGCTACCTCTGGTGCCAACTGCATCCTTGGGCCAGCCGCTCCTCCTCTTCTCGCCGCCTCCGGTGCTCCCAGAGAGTGGTGAACCTGTGGAATTCTCTACCACAGAAAGCTGTTGAGGCCAATTCACTAAATATATTCAAAAAGGAGTTAGATGTAGTCCTTACTACTAGGGGGATCAAGAGGCATGGCGAGAAAGCAGGAATGGGGTACTGAAAGCTGCATGTTCACCCATGAACTCATTGAATGGCGGTGTAGGCTCGAAGGGCCGAATGGCCTACTCCTGCACCTATTTTCTATGCTTCTATGTTTCCCTTAAAGGCCAGGGTGACGTACTGCATCCTTGGGCCAGCCGCTCCCCCTCCTCCTCTTCTCACCACCTCCGGTGCTCCCTCTGAGACCAGGGTGGCGTGCTGCTCCCCGCCGCCTCCGGTGCCGCCTGCGTTGTAGGCCGGCCGCTCTTCCTCTCCCCGCTGCCTCTGGTGCCGACAAAAGGTTCGCTGGAGAGCAATCAGAAGCAGGGACCTTGATTTGCATTCTCCCTGGCTTATGACATCGGACAAAATTGTAGTCACCCCAATTCTAACCAAGCTGAGATCAGTTAACTCAACACAAATTGGAGATTGAATCTGGAAACTTCTAGTTCTATGTGGCTCAGTTGCACATTGGGTAGAAAGCTTAACATCTGGGCCATTGAACAAAGTTTCATAGCTTTGTTTAAGTTACTGCTGTACCCAGTATTTACTAGACTCCAATCTTTGAATATAAATACATTGTCATTGTGGTGGCTGGTGTGCAACGGCCTTCACGCGTTAAAAAAATCCACATCTTCCACCCTTCAACATGTAGTTTGGAATCTGGAATATCAGGTCCTTCATTGAAGCACCTGTGAACTCATCCCTTTTTGGTGTGGAAGCAAGTCATCCGCGATACGAGGGACCGCCTAAGAAGATGATCAAAATACACTTGACAAATAACTGCAAAGACATATTGCTGTATGCAATTAGTAAATTTAGATTTTGATGGTTACAATTAAATAAAGAAAGCACATGAATAACAAAAAAATAAATCCCTTATTTATTTTCTTTTCTCTACTTCTTTATCATTGCATCTTATTCTAATTCTTTGTTTTCTAGTTTTAATAATATCCAGCCCTTATGAATTGTGTTTTTTACCTCTCCTTCTCAATCAATCTCCTGAATGGCTAAAGGATTTACTGTCTATTTTCATAGATATCTTTTCCCAGATTTCATTTTTTCAATTTTAATAATCCCATTATTGATGGCTGATGTATTATTGCTGTTGATGCCGTTGTTCTTACCGTTGATGTTGCCATTGATGTCTGCATTGTACTGGTAACATTTTTATACCATTGAAGTTAAAAAATTATTTATTACATTTTTCAAAGTCTACAACATTTTATAAAATGTTGTTAAACATAACCATTCTTGTACTGTGTCTAACTTTTAGAAAATGAAGGGTAAACTCAATGATGGAGTGGGCGGTAAAGGTGAAACGTAACTCTCACTGTTCAAGCAGAGCATTGATTTATGAGCTGCTGACGTAACACTTTTGCAGTGGTGAAAGTTCCACGAGGCTTCCCCTGTGGTGTTGGGGGTGGTAGTGGCATGGGTTCATCGCCAGGCTCCTCGTCCAAGTTTCCCCAATCAGTGTGCGCCAGCGTAACTTAGTTAGTTACAATTTTTTTTAAGTTCGTTTTTTTTTCTGTCATCCTGCCACCCATGCTACTTCTAGCCAGTTAAACAAGTTTGGCCAGCTCCGATTTACTCCAATTCTTCTTGGGACGGCGTATGTAGCCTCTGTGGGAAAACCTTCTGGTGAGTTAAGAAAATCGACGCAGGTAAGTAAATCAGCGCAGCAGATGCCTGGACAGCAACAGCAGAGAGATGTGAGAGGGGGGTGGGGGGGGGGAGAAGCCTTTCGGGCATAGTGAGGTGCGGGGACCGGGAGAGAGGCCGTTTGGCCTGGGATAGGTGCGGGGACCAGGGCCGGGAGGCCTATTGGCCAGGGATAGGTGCCAGGACTGGGAGGCCATTCGGCCTGCGATAGGTGCGAGGATCGGGACCGGCACCGGGAGGCCCTTCGCCCTGGGATAGGAACAGGGAATGGGACCGGCATCGGGGATGGGGGAAATAGACTTTTCTCATTACACTTTAATAATTTAATGGAGGTAAGTTGCTGCAATGTTTAATGTGCTTGGTAAGTTGCTATAATGTGCTTGTGCAGGTTGCTGTGAGCTGGCTATGTGTTTCACTTTCCAGCCTCAGCCCGCATTGTGTCCCTGGTTACCTTGGCTATCTGATCTTTTTGGCACAGATCTTGGGCTCCGCCCCCAAAACTAAATGATAGGCAGCACCAAAATTAAGAATTCAAATGGGGAAACTTGGATGATTTTTTTGTGTGGCATACTTGGGCCCCAAATAAATGGGCGTAACTATTCAAGTATGCCAAAAAACAGCTTTGGGGAAAATTGACAGCTTAATTACGTCATAAAAATGGCAAAAAATAAGATCGGTGGTATTTTTTTTTACCACCGGTGGTAAGGTGGTAAATTAGTGATGAATTTAACACCAGTGGTATTTCGGTGCTAAATTATGAATTCCGATGATTTTTCGCTGGTAATCTGCGATGAATTTACCACCGGTGGTATTTTCGGTTATAATGATCGAAAAAAATGACAAAATTCCAACCCTTTATGTATTGTGACAGAATGAAAGAAGCCAATATCAAACTAGTTTTTAGGTGAAGATATTTAATTTTTGTCACAGGGAATCAGTCAACATTGTGGTAGGAAACCTGGGTTCCCCACATGGGTGTTCACCAGGGGTCGACTGGTACAGATATTTTGAGCTCTTTGCCTAAATTTAGCTTGAGTAACTCCATATCCACTGAACACAACTACCACTTCTTATATCATTGTATATAGTGTAACATTTTAACCAGTGCTATATATATATATATATATATATAACACATTTAACAGTGCTAGGCCACAGAAAGACATTTCTTGTAATAAACAAGAGGCAATTAAACTACCCCACTGCATTTTTTACATTTCTGTTATTGCAAAAGTAAACACAACCCCTCCTCATCATACATTTACTAATACTTCCATGAACTATGTTGAGCTGTTCAAAACCCTGTGTTTGATTACATGTAGTACATTTCAGTGTAGACTAATATTAAGCTCAAAACAAAAAATTAGTGATTATGACCTCAATTTTGGCTGAGCCCGTTTTTCGGTGCACTTACCAGAGTTGCGGCGCTTATCTATGTTCCGAGATGCGCCGAAAAAAAATGTTGCAACTTTGGCCGCTGTCCGGCGTCTTCACTGCAGTCACGCAGCATGGTCAGTCGAGTCGGGGGTGGAGCCTGCGTTCTGCACTGGAAAATGTGTTGAGACGTCTGCACACGCACAGTGGAGTCGGCTGGTGATGTCCGCGCATGAGCAGTAGTGCTGTGAGTCTGCAACAACAATCCCAATTGATGTAGGTCTCTCTGTCAGTTTCAGAGCGTGGCGATGTTCTTCCTCCCTGTATTGCTGGGTTCCTTTAGGTAAAATCCTCTGCACTTATTCTGCCTCCTTTGTTGGGCTAGGGGCGGACAGGAGAACTGATAGTGCTTCTGCCTGCTGGTGATTTCTACCAGTTCTCCTGTCTGCCCCTAGCCCTGGCCGAGTGGCCTCCCGGTGCGTTGTCCCGCCCCTAGCCCTGGCAGAGTGGCCTCCTGGTGCGTTGCCCTTCCCCTAGCCCTGGCAGAGTGGCCTCCCACACCAGCCTGGGCCGAGTTTGAAGATGAAGGTAGGACTTCAATTTTTTATTTCTTATCGAATTGTTAGTACTTTTTGCTTGCAAACATTGCTAAGGGTAAGGCTTGGTTGGTTTAGGTGCAGATCCTCTCCGCTTCCCGCTCCTATCCCTCCGATGTACCAACCTACGCTGATTTCGTTAACTCTCCGTAAGGGTTTTCTCAAGTGGCCACATACGTTGGCCTAAATAGAAATGGAGTAACTATTAGCTGCCTAAATGGGCAGAACTGGCGTAGGTGGCTGGTAACGCTCTTTTGAGAAAAATAAACTAACCTAAAAAAAAACGTAACTGAGTGGTGCGAATTGATTGGGGAAACTGAGGATTTTTAAGTTACGCCAGAAAAAGCAGGTTACTCCAAAAAAAAACGGAGCAACTCCTGGCCAAAATTGAGCCCGATATTACTGTAGCAAAAAACCCCTAAAACTCAAATTTCGTAAAATGCAGATGTTAAGGAACAAACTAATTCATAGGTTAGTAGTTTGAGATTCTATAATTTGAGTAGTGAACATCAATTCTTATTTTATTTGTTCTGAAATTACAAAGAAATAATGCAAGGGCGCATTAACTGTACTGTATGTTTCCTACTGAGCCATTAAATATTCACTCGATGCAAACAGAAAATATGTAGATGCCCACATTATCCAATTACAGGAGTTTCATCTGCAATCCCAAGGGCATGCTAAAATATGCCAATTATCAATGAAAAATTATACAACATCTTCAAAAAGGAAGAAAAAATGCGCGTTACTGGTAAAACAACTGTTATGTTTTGAGCTTTGCAGTTCCTTTCGTAGCTGGAGAAAGTCTTCATTTCATGGTATTTGGTGCGGAAAAACTCAATGAAGATCATTCTATGGCCATTTTAGGAATCTAGAAGCTTTTGATGATCAGTTTCAATATAACAGATACTAGTAAACTAAATAATGAAATATTTTAACTATATTAAACAATGATTGTTCAGAAATTAGAGTTGCACAGTCGATAGAACTGACAGTTACAATTGTGATGAGTTATTAGTATAAGAGATTCAAGGGTAGGCTCCTTAGTAGTAACTTTGGATAGAGGACCATTCTTAATGGGAATGTAAAGATTTTGGATAGTTGGGCTTTTAACTTTGCATACCCAGTTATTTACTGACCTCCACTGCATAAATTATTAGTTGACTGCACAAACAGAAACAAACAAAAGTAAAAGGAATTCATTGCAAATATGCACGCAGTCCCTCATTAGGCCTTACAACATGCTTACATGTTGTAGCATAATTCCCTGGACAGTTATTCTGACAGCTGAACCCAGGACATCCATGGTCAATTCCTACAGCAGTTTCACACAAACATAAATGTTGTTCTATAAACATATTAAGAGTAAGAGGGTAACTAAAGAAAGGGTAGGACCTAATAGAGACCATGAGGGTAATCTTTGCGTGGAGGCGGAAGATGTTGGTAGGGTTCCTAACGAATATTTGCATCTGTTTTCAGAAAGGAAAGGGGTAATGCAGATACTGCTATTGAGGAGGTGTGATATTCTGGATGAAATAAATATAGTGAGAGAGGAAATATTAAGAGGTTTAGCAGCTTTGAAAGTAGATAAGTCCCCAGGCCCGGATGAAATGCATTCCAGGCTGTTGAGCGAAGTAAAAGAGGAAATAGCAGAGGCCTTGACCATCATTTTCCAGTCCTCTTTGGATCTGGGCATGGTGCCGGAGGATTGGAGGACTGCTAATATAGTACCCTTGTTTAAGAAGGGAAAAAGGGACAGGCCGAGTAATTACAGGCCTGTCAGCCTAACCTCAGTGGTGGGAAAATTATTGGAAAAAATCCTGAAAGACAGGATAAATCTGCATTTGGAAAGGCAAGGATTAATTAGGGACAGTCAGCATGGATTTGTGATGGACTAACCTGATTGAATTTTTTGACGAGATAACCAAGAGGGTTGATGAGGTTAGTGCATATGATGTAGTATATATGGACTTGAGCAAGGTTTTTGATAAGGTCCCACATGGTAGACTGGTCATGAAGGTTAAATCCCATGGGATACAGGGTAAAGTGGCAAGTTGGATCCAAAATTGGCTTGTAGGTAGGAAGCAAAGGGCAATGATTGATGGATGTTTGTGTGACTGGAAGGATGTTTCCAGTGGGGTTCCGCAGGGATCAGTCCTGGGTCCCTTGCTTTTTGTGGTATATATATAACGATTTAGATTTGAATATAGGGAGTATGATTAAGAAGTTTGCAGACGACACTAAAATTGGCTGTGTGGTTGATAAAGAAGAGGAAAGTCATGGGCTGCAGGAGGATATCAATCTACTGGTCAGGTGGGCAGAGCAGTGACAAATGGAATTGAATTCAGAGAAGTGTGAGATGATGCATTTTGAAAGGGTTAGTAAGGAAAGGTATACACATTAAGCAGTAGGCCACTTAATAGTGTAGATGAACAAAGGGACCTTGGAATGCTTGTCCACAGATCTCTGAAAGTAGCAGACCAGGTGGATAAGAAGGCATACGGAATGCTTGCCTTTAATTGGCCAAGGCATAGAATATAAGAGCTGGGAGGTTATGCTTAAATTGTACAAACTTTGGTTAGGCCACAGCTGGAGTACTGCGTGCAATTCTGTCGTATTATAGGAAGGACGTGATTGCACTGGAGAGGGTGCAGAGGATGCTGCCTGGAATGGAGAATCTTAGTTATGAGGACAGATTGGATAGGATGGGTTTGTTGTCATTGGAACAGAGAAGGTTGAGAGGAGACCTCATTGAGGTGTACAAAATATTGAGGGGGCTGGACATAGTGGATAATAAGGGTCTAGTTCCATTGGTGGAGGGGTCTATTATGAGGGGGCATAGTTTTAAGGTGGTTGGTGGAAGATTTAGAGGGGATTTGAGGGGGGCTTTTTTACACAGAGGGTTGTGGGAATCTGGAACTTGCTGCCTGGAAGAGTGGTGGATGCAGAAACCTTCACCACTTTTAAGAGATGTTAGATGGGCATTTAAAGTGCAGTAACCTGCATAATTACAGAACTAGAGCTGGTAATTGGGATTAGACTGGATGACCTTTTGTTGGATGGCGCAGATATAATGGTAAGTACTGCAGGTATTTGAATACGGCCAGAGTGATCTCCTGGACTAATTTTGATTGCCTGGACGGGTCGGAGAGGAATTTTCCCAGATTTTTTTCTCCCTAAATTAGCCTGGGTTTTTATCTGGTTTTTGCCTCTCCCAGGAGAACACATGGCTCCGATTGGGGTGGAGTGTAGAATGTTTCAGTATAAGGGATGTGACAGTTGTGTGAGGCGGATTGGTTGGGTCGGGTGCTCTTTGTCTTTCTGTCATTGTTCCTAAGTTTATATGTAACCTTTAGGGCTGTTGACCAAGGGCCGTGCGGTTCTTTATCGGCTGGCGTGGACACGATGGGCCCAAATGGCCTCCTTCTGCGCTGTAAATTTGTATGTTTCTATAAACTCTGCTCCTTTTGCAATAATTCCGTTCTGCTCGCCCAGCCTGAAGCATGCAAAACTTGGTGCTCTGTTCCACCCTGAGCTCAACTTTAAACTAAGGCCACTTATTTCCACCTCCAAAACATTGCCCACCTCCACCCCATCTCAGGCACCACCGCTGCTAAAATCCTATGCATGCTTTTTCCAGCTCTAGATTGAATTTTTGCCACGTCCTCCATGCTGAGCTCTCGATCTCCAACCTCCATAAACTCCAACTTGTGTAAAACTCGGCTGCCAATTTCCTGTCCTGCTCACCCATCATCCCAGTTCTCACTCCCAACACACTGAATTTTAAAATTTTCATCCTCATCTTCAAATGACTCCTCAGTCTCGCCCACAACATCGCTGCAACCTGCGCCAGCTTTATAGCCCCTCCCGCACCCTTCTGGTTATTGATTTAATTGGACATATCCGTTTGCTAAATATTTGCATGAGTTTAATTAATTACAATATTATTACACAACACATGGTTTGACTATGGCTGCACCCCCAGGTGAAAAGCTGTCCTCACACTATTCTCAAGAAATAAGTGTTGCAAACTGGCACCCCGACCAAGTACACCACTTCCACCATCTGGCGCACCATGTCTGCAGTGTATACCATTTACAAGCTGCACTGCAGCACCTCCCAAACCTGCGACTTCTACCACCTAGAAGGACAAGGGCAGCAGGTGCATAGGAACACCACCACCTCCAAGTTTCGCTCCAAGTCGCACACCATCTTCACTTGGAAATATATTGCCATTCCTTCACCGTTGCTGGATCATAATCCTGGAACTCCCTATCTAACAGCACTGTGGGAGTATCTTCACCACACAGACTGCAGCGGTTCAAGAAGGAGCTCACCACCACCTTCTCAAAGGCAATTAGGGATGGGCAATAAATGCTGGCCTTGCCAGCGACACACACATCCCATTAATTAAAAATTTTTTTTAACACCCATTTAAACCTCAGGGAATGTGAGGAACGATCGCCCTTTCCGCAGTTCTTATCTGAATGGAAATGGGTCATGCCTGCAGTATGTACATTAGTAGAATTGGATCTTTATTTAAAAGAAATTCACAGATGCCAGAGATATTCTAGGATGTGAGAACCACACATGGGAGAACTAACTAACTTAGCAATTTACCATTATCTCTATGAACTAGAATAGATATCCAAAGGCTGAAGAAAATATTCCTTGATATAACAATTACATTCTTTCAATAGCCAAGCCATCAGCCAGAAGGTGTCCAAATGTGGGTGCAATGTAAGCCTACCAAACAGGAGTAATTTCTTGGAGGGACAGTGAAATCCTGGCTCTGCTCATTTCAAAGAGGTCAGATAGGCAGGGTTTGCAAGGCTACTAGGGGTCACCCTTCTTACTTCTGCTTATACCTTTTACAACTTCATAGACACATACAGAAACTTTCATGTGTAGGAAAAGGAGACCACCTAGAATCTAAGCTGACTTGTCCTTAAGCAAGAACATGGGAGTGTCCAGTGAGGTGAAAGGATCTCCAAAAGCTTCCATGAGCACAATATTTATTCAACTACCATTGTGTGCATTTTCCACTTCCGAGGGTAGATCACTGATAACTGTTGAACTGAGAAAACCATCTAGGATTCAGTAAGCCAATTGAATTGCAACCCAGCAATCGATCAAGGACAAGGGTCTCCTTGTTTGTTGACCTAGCAGATAAATTACAACAATGACTACACACCAAAAGTACTTAATTGGCTGCAAAGCACTTTGAGACGTCTGGTGGTTGTGAAAGGCGCTATATAAATCCAAGTATTTTGTTTCCTGAATGCCCAGGCACACACTGCTGCAGTCAACTGACAAAATATCCACAGAATCTGGAATGCATGACTCCTTAACTACTTCTGTAGAAGACACAACAAATTTTGAAGCACTATGAACTAGTCTAGAGGGAGAAATATTTTCTGGATGGTTTGAAATAATGCCCTAGAAATGTATGCTCTTACTTGGGTTGCAGCCTAGAATTGTCTTATACTTTGAGTTGCAATCAGTCTCCATTCATCCATCCATCCTCAATCACTCTAAGTCAGGTCTAAACACCAAAGCAGAATCTAATCACACATTGTCCCTTACCTTTGGTGTAGCCAAAGATCTTAGTAAGGATCTTCTTTGGGCATGACATTTTTCACAAAGGGTTGGACTCCCTTACTAATCCATTTGTGCCCCGACATACTCAAAATAGCTATGTTCACTCCTGCATGATGCGCCATCCACCCAACTAAACTCCAGGAGTTCTCAAAAGGAGTTATCATAGCCAAATGGGAACAAGCTCATAAACAAATGGGAACAAGCTCATAGCCAAATGAGAAGAGGAAAAGGCACAAGGGACTGATGATCTATTCAGTGTGGTATCTTGGAACACTTCTAAATTTGTGTAAGCTATTATTGCTTGTGTCACCCTTAGCTTCAACATGCTCACTCCAGAAGTTTCCGATCTGAAGTGGAAACTTTCCTCCACTTATCATACCAGGTATAACTAGTGATTTCATAAGATTTCTCATGCCCACTTGTTTGTGGGCCAGAGCCACGAGAGTAGTGCAATATATGAAAGTTAAGAGCCTACCTTCAAAATAGATCAAGCTTATACAGTTTACAATGTATCAATCAAACCTAGGCCACTCAGTCACCAATTTATCAGTCGTTGTTCGAGTTATTTCTTTATACAGGATGTTTGATTCACAGGATATTAAGACTAAACCATCCAACTGTAAATTTAAGCATCTGTACTGACTCAGTAGGTGAATTTACTTAAAAGGAATCTACCCAGGTCCTGATAGCATGTCAGTCGCATATTGAACTAGTCTAGTGGCTTAGAAAACCCCGAGCCCCGTTTAGACTCAGGTTTTCTGAACACTGCCTCAAGACAGCCCATTTCACTAAGGTGGCCCCACATCAAGAGGCTGAGGCTGATAATCCTATTGCCATTCTATGGGCTTCTCCCGACCCTCCTTCACTCCTTATTTCCTGACTTATTCAGCCTTTCTCACCCTTCAGTGACTCAGATGGGGGAAGTAAGTTACAACAATTTGGGGAAAGTGTACTTCAGATGCATGGAAACATTTCACAAACAAACCCTGAAAGGTTTGTGGTATTAGGCGAGATCATTTAGAGGATCCTCTCAAGGAGGCAGCGTTAGCATTGGGAGAATTCAAAGTAATATCCCAAGGGGAAGAACAGGATGGTCCAGGAGGTATGGATTCACGGTCCTAGGCCTCTCCGGGTACCCACGGATAGAGGTTCGCAAGCACCCCTGGGATCACATGGGCCAGCCCAACCAATAAAAGAAGGGAATCCCCATTCATGCTTAAAATTACATCGACATGTCAAATAAATTTAAAAAACCATTACATATTTAAAATTAAATTAAAATGCCATTTAATAAAATATTTAAAACCAAAATGTAATTTTTTGAAAAATGAATTTAATGGGCTAAAAATAAACATACTTTATTGTACAGGTTTTTTAATTTATGAATGATTGTTATGTTTTTTTAAACTCTTTTGCTGGTAAAAGCCTTACGCCTGTTTTTACTCGGCGTAAGAATTTCACAGGCATTCGCTGGGCAGAAATTGGGCAAATACATCCACGGATGGATGCCCTTTTCCCTGACATGCATTGAATCAGTTGAGAAAATTCTTGACAGATCGTAAATTCTGGGTTTTCGTGCGTGCGCTTCACACGCAAAAACCCAGAACTTGTGCACCTCGTACTCGACCATTGGGGCCGCAAATTATGGCACCATGTTATTAAACTAGTTGCTCAAATGAGAAAGGTAAAAGATAACAATATCCTGTGAATGATACAAGATTATAATCTTCCTCACCCATTTTCTAAGATGAAATCCAATATCTTGGATGGTAGTGACCCCTCCCATATCCTGCACATAGGGCCGTTGATGGGGATCATTCCTATATACCCTGTCTTCATAAGCAGCAGTCTAGGATACTCAACCAGGGATTTCTAGCAACAGTTTCTATAGAAGTAACAGATTTCATTGCCCTCCCAGTTTCTTTCTGCATGATAGAAGGGTGTTAACATTTTGAATGTTCAGATGGCTATTTCCCTGGATATGGGTTGAAGACTTTTAGCCTGAGAATAGTGCATCAGAACTATTTGGTCCAAGTAATTTGTGGCTCAGTCACCATCTGCGAATGCAATCACAAAACCAGAGAGAAATGCAGCAAGCAGCAGGTCTTAAATAGGTGAAGGAGGATCACTTGACATGGTGTGAATTTCCACTGCACGATGATGGATTTCGGAACTGCACAAGAATATTGAACAAATGAGGAAGCATTTCATTCTTTTGAAACTAGCAAATTTAACTGGAAGGAATGATTATTTGATTATACATATCTCATTGACAGCTGAACATTTCACATTACTTCTACTCCGAGACAGTGGAAAAGTTTTGGATATTACAAATTAAAACATTAGCCATTTGTATGATCTTACTCATTCTTTAATATATATACACATATATATATATATTTATATAATTGAAGTAGGGACTTGCTTTACTTTGTCTAATAGTTTATTGATAACAGAAGTGGTGATTTGAAAGTAAAAGCACTGTATATAAAAATAATATTTTTTCAATAGCCATCCCTCGTTTCAAATAACGTCTTCCAAACACTTTAGAGATTTATTGTATGGCATCTGGTGTTGAAATCATTTACCAGAGCCTCTTACCTACCCATCATCCGAATATTATTTCTACTTATCACACCACCCATTAGTTTTCCTTCTTAACCCTGGCCCAGAAATTACGGTCAGAGGCTTCTCGCGGCAGATGCCTCCGACCTAAATTTTTTTAATGAATCTACCTGGTAGTCCGGGAGGTTTGGAAACTTGCGGTCCTGGGCCTTTACACAAAGGCCTGCATAGAAGCCCACATATTCCAGGCACGCAAACGCTTCATACACGTCCCTGGGATCATGTGGGCTGGCCCAACCAATCCAAGTAGGGGTATTCCCATTCATATTTATGGTAATTCCGTTTGTGTGGCATCACCATAAGTATGAATGGGAATACCCACAAAAACACTTAAAATTAATTTTTTTTTAAAACATCACATATTTAAAATTAATCAAAATGGAATTTAATTAATTGTAAACAAATATTTAATTTTTTGAAAAATAAATGTACATATTTTATAGGGTTTAAAAATAAACTTACCATATTTAACAGGATTTTAAATGTTTAAATTATAGGGGAAAAAAACCTTTTCTGACCTTTAAAAGTCTTTCAAGGGTATTCGCTGGGCAGGAGTTGGGCAAATAGCCCAACTCTCCACCCGAGGAGGCCCTTTACTTCCGGATGCATGTGATCTGTCAAAAGGATTCTTGACAGATTGCAAGTTCCGGGCTTAGGCGCATGCACTTCGCATGCTTTAACCCAGAACTTGCGGGGGCCCTACGGGTGTGCGCACACCTCGTACACACCCGTAGGGGCCGCAAATTCAGGATCACGGTTTTATCACAACTTAAAAAAAAAACTAGTCAATCTCCTGTGACACTGCACGCGCGTAGTTAAGACCATATACAGTATTTAGGTCAAGCCGGTAAAGTGATTAATTGGACCTAGGCGGGGGACAGAAGGCACAGAAGAGGACGGGAGCTGGAGAAGGGAACAGGGAGGGGAGAGAGGCAGAGAGGATAAGAGGGTGGCCAAGAGGAAAAAAGGAAAGGCAACCAGTTGCATGATGAAAGTGACAAAAAGCTGAGCCAAGAGGGTTACCTTTTTTGATCAGGTGTAAAATTCCATCTCAGTGGAGGGGAGATTGTGGTGAACTCATGATGTTTCATTGGACCTGGATTTTCCTCTCAATAGGAGAGGGAGTTCCAGGCAGTGAGCCGATTTTACTGCTCAGTTTAGCAGCATTGCTCAGTTAGTCGGATGAGATACTATTTTATAGTGACAGGAGTGTTATATTATAGAACGCACAACGTATTATTCTGATGATGACATGAAACTGTTTTAAACTGACTAGCTCCTCGGAGGGCACAAAGTTTAATTGCTGTATACAAAAACAGTCTAATGTCAATCATTGTTTAATTACTGCTGGTAAGGGAGGTTTGCAGATTGGAAAGTGCTTTTATATTATTATCTTCATGTCAGAAAAATAGCATGAAATGATAGCTTTCTTTTTTTAAATATAAAAAATATTTGAGAAATGGTCTCACAACTTTTAGATATAGAAACACAAACATTTAAAATGTCTATAAGATATCCCTGTATGCTTCACATCTCAAGTCAATAATTACACAAGATAAGCTGGGAGTTTTTAATTTTGTAAGCAATTTCTAAACTGTTGCTTTTGCACTCTTTCTCCCACCAAGAGCACTGTATAATAATGCCCATGATTCCTAATTTCAACCATGCTTTCTGAGAAGTAGTCAAATGGAAGTCAGGTACTTCCTAAAATTTCTAAATTTGAAGATGACACCAAATTGGAGGATAGTTAATACTGAGGAGTGCAATAAATTACAGGAAGATATTAATAAACTTGCAGAATGGGCACTTGCAGAATTGGCATTACATTTTGGTAGGAAGAATAGGGAGGTCACTTATTACTTGGAGGGTGCGAGTTTGGGTGGGATAGAGGAGCAAAGGGATCTCTGAGTACAAATACACAAATCACTAAAAGTAGCGACAGGTTAACAAGGCCATGAAAAAAGAAAACCAGGCACTAGGATTTATTTCTAGAGGGATAGAATTGAAAAATAGTGAAGTTATGTTAAACCTGTATCGAACCTTGGTTAGATTATACTTGGAATACTGCGTACAATTCTGGCCACCATATTATAAAAAGGATATGGGGGCACTGGAGAGGGTGCAGAGCAGATTTACAAGGATGATACCAGAAATGCGAGGGTATATCTATCAGGAAAGGGTGAACAGGCTGAGTCTCTTTTCACTTGAAAAAAGGGTGAGGTCCAATTGAGGTCTTTTTATGAAAGGTTTTGATAGAGTAGAAACAGAGAGTGTGTTTCCACTTGTGGGGAAGGGCATAACTAGAGGCCATCAATATAAGGTAGTCACCAAGAAATCAGGTAAGGGATTCAGAAGAAACTTCTTTACCCAGAGAGTGGTGAGAATATGGAAGTAGTTGAGGCAAATAGTATAGATGATAGGGAATAGAGGGTTATGCTGACAGAGTTGGAGGAGGAAAGATGGGAGGAGGCTCGAGTGCAGCAGAAACGCCAGCATGGTTGGGCAGAATGGCCTGTTTCTGTGCTGTATATCCTATGTAAGCTCCTAGTGATTGGCAATAGAATGCTGCTGTGTACTGTAAAAATTATTCAAGAGGATCTGATGTTTCAGGCAAACTTCCTGACTGTTTTGGGAGTTGGGAGTCAGCACAGGTGACCCTGCATACATTCAGATAGATCAAAAGGCTGGTAATGTGTAGTAGTATTATCAGAGGTTGGGAGCAAGTTTGCAGTCCATCTCTGATGGAGATGATGTGTGGAATTACAAACAAGAGAAAATTAAATTATTGCAGGAGTGGAAAGTTCTTATCCTTTTGTTCCCTCGTGTCTTCCTTCTGTTACAGTAAAAACTAACAGCAGCAGCACAATGCAAGCAACATGCATTAAATAATGCAGCCTCACTGGTGCTGACAGGGCCACTCTATATGGATGGTACAATATTTCACAATGCAGCCATGCAAAACAGATGCACTCAATGAATGTTCTGGTTTCTGAAATTAGAAGACCACTACTATGGGCAAATACAACCATGATAGCATGGGTAAGAAAAAATTGTAACTGCACCTTACGTGCACTTGTGCCAGCACCTAATATGCTGAAGTTACCATTGGCAGACTTAGTTGTGGTCAGAGCAGAATTGGTTACATCATCTGTGGAGAGTGAGGAGTGGGGAGAAAGTGAGAACAAGCACAGAAGGCAAGTGGTTTTCCTGCTGCAGTTCCACATCTTGGGACCAGAATGACTGCCAACTTGGTCAGATTACTGAATAACCTAAAAGAGTAGGGAAATAACTAAAATAATGGTGTTGGGCGTGGGGAAGCAGAAGCAGAGATTTTCCACAAAGGCTTTGCTCAGTGCAGATCCTCGTACAACAGTAGTGCAGATTAAAGAATCGGACACAAAGTTCAGCATGCTCAATTTGCCAATCTTTATTTCGCAATTATTAAAAATGAATAATTGGAAAAAATCACAAGCACCTTAAAACAGGCCACTGCCCAATTTTCCCACATTCCCGTTGAGCAAAGCTCCATGGCGGAACCTTGCCTTGCAAAATATACCCTTATATTCTAGTGCACAAACCAAATATATTACTGATATATATCTACATTAAAAATCTTACATTTGTAAACATTTTCTGTCTGCACCAATTGACTTCCTGTTCTATATTTTTGACACTCTTCTCCTAACAACTTTTCCAAATATAAATTCGTAAAATCCACATTTATAATAGAAAAGGCCTATGTGAACTCATCACTGATTGCAACCTGGTCAAGGAGGTCCCACAACTCTCTCAAAAAGTTCCCCTCGATAATTAACATTTCTGATGTCCAAATAAAGGAGATGGTAATGGCACAAGTTAACAAACAAAAGATGAGTCCAGATAGGATGCAAATGGAGATGGCAGAATCAACAGTTGCTGTCCCATTACCATCTCCTTCTGCCTTGCACCATCATCCCTTTTGTCTCTTAATCTCTTCTGACTTCCATCCTATCACAAACCTTCCCTTTTGTTCTTTCCTCTCCTCCCCCGCTTTCCCTGCCCCTACACTTACATAAGAACTTAAGAAGTAGGAGCAGAAGTAGGTCATTTGGCCCCTCGAGCCTGCTCCACCATTCAATAAGATTATGGCTGATCTGATCTTGGTCTCATCTCCACTTTCCTACCTGTTCCCCATAACCCGAGACTCCCCTGTCGTTCAAACATCTGTCTATTTCCACCTTGGATATATTCAATGGCTCAGCCTCCACAGCTCTCTGGGATAGAGAATTCCAAAGATTCACAACCCTCAAAGAAGAAATTCCTCATCACCATTTTAAATGGGCGACCCCTTATTCTGAAACTATGCCCCCTAGTTCTAGATTCCCCCACAAGGGGAAACATATCTCTCAGCATCTACCCTGTCAAGCCCCCTCTGAATCTTGTATGTTTCAATAAGATCTCCTCTCAATCTTCTAAACTCCAATGAGTATCGGCCCAACCTGCTCAACCTTTCCTCATAAGACAACCCTTTCATCTCAGGAATCAACCTAGTGAACCTTCTCTGAACTGCCTCCAATGCAAGTACATCTCTCCTTAAATAAGGAGCCCAAAACTGTACGCAGTACTCGAGGTGTGGTCGCACCAATACCCTGTCCAATTGTAGCAGGACTTCCCTACTTTTATACTCAATCTCCCTTGCAATAAAGGCCAACATTCCATTTGCCTTCCTAATTACTTGCTGTACCCTGCATGCTAACTTTGTGTTTCCTGTACTAGGACACCCAGATCCTTCTGTACTGCGGCATTCTGTAGTCTCTCTCCATTTAAATGATATTCTGCTTTTCTATTCTTCCTCCCAGAGTGGATAACCTCACATTATACTCCAACTGCCAAATTTTTGCCCACTCACTTAGTCTAGTTATATCCCTTTGCAGACTCTGTGTCCTCCTCACAACTTGCTTTCCCACCTATCTTTATATCGTCAGCAACTTTGGCAACAGGACACTCTGTCCCTTCATCCAAGTCATTAATATAGATTGTAAATAGTTGAGGCCCCAGCACTGATCCCTGTGGCACCCCATAGTTAAAGTTTGCCAACCTGAAAATGACCCATTAATCCCAACTCTTTGTTTTTTGGTAGTTAGCCAATCCTCTATCCATGCAAATTTATCACCAACACCGTGCAATCTTATCATGTGCAGTAACCTTTTATGTGGCAGCTTATTGAATGTCTTTTGGAAATCCATACACTACATCTACTGGTTTCTCTTGATCTACCCTGCTCGTTACATTCTCAAAAGAACTCTAATAAATTTGTCAAACACGATTTCCCTTTCATAAAACCGTGTCGACTCTGCTTGATTACATTATGATTTTCTAAATATCTTGCTATTACTCCCTTAATAATGGATTCTTCAAAACGGGCTTAAAAACCTGTTGTATCTCTAACTTTTTCCAGTTCTGTTTCTCTTTCCACCTGCTGAGTATTTCCAGCATTTTTGGTTTTTATTTCAGATTCTAGCATCTGCAGCATTATGCTTTTGTATTGCTACCCAGAGTTGTGAGGCTTTGAGCTGAATTTGAAGTGTGCAGGTTGAAATTTCCCAGGATGCGTCAGCTTTACTGAGGCAGATTTTTTAATTAGCTTCCAGCAGTTTCTGGTCAACTGATTTTCCAATTATTTGAAGAAAAGCTAGAAGGCAAATTTCAAAAGCTTGACGGAGGTAAAATTCTGAATAGCTTTTTAAAAAAAATGTGCGAGAGAGACAGATAAAGTACACGTGTTGTCGCCTTTGTTTTGTGCTCTATAAATGAATGTGAGAGATGAGGCTGGTGGCAACGGAGCAAGGAGGATAAAGGGACTGAGCAGGTAATTCAAAGGGAAAATGGTTGGGGTAATGATGTGAGTGACAGCATGTGGGAAGGGAACTAGCTAATGGAAAGCTGAAGGGATAGGGAGCACAATGGGAGCAAGGGGGGAAGCACCAATTATTACGGGAGGCGGGCGGGATGGAGAATGGGAAACGCAGCCTGCAGCCACTTGAAAGCTGGTTTCCTCGCTGCATCACTCACCACCCGAGAACAAAAAAAAAGTTAAAAGGGAGAAGAGGGAAAGGGAAGCAAGAACAAAAAGAGGCAGAGATAAACAGAAACACGGGACAGCAAAGACAGATAAAAAAAAGAGAACATATTTTTTCGATGTGCCATGTTGTAACTCCACCAGAGATCAATTAAAGACTGAATTATCATGCCAGTATAAAATTAGAGTTCATAGGACTCTTCTGTCACTTATGCACAAATTTGGTAATACTGAATATTATCTATGCAAGTCTGCAGTCCAGCCAAATTACGTTGTTAGCTGCAAGTTTAAAAAAAAACTTCTCAAGATCCAGGTGCAGCTGGCAAGGCCAGCATTTATTGCCCATCCCTAGTTGCCCTCGAGGAGGAGTACGTGGCCAACATTTATTGTCCATCCCTAGTTGCCCTCGAGGAGGAGTACGTGGCCAGCATTTATTGCCCATCCCTAGTTGCCCTCGAGGAGGTGGTGCTGGCCAGCATTTATTGCCCATCCCTAGTTGCCCTCGAGGAGGTGGTGCTGGCCAGCATTTATTGCCCATCCCTAGTTGCCCTTGAGGAGGTGGTGCTGGCCAGCATTTATTGCCCATCCCTAGTTGCCCTCGAGGAGGTGGTGCTGGCCAGCATTTATTGCCCATCCCTAGTTGCCCTCGAGGAGGAGTACGTGGCCAACATTTATTGTCCATCCCTAGTTGCCCTCGAGGAGGTGGTGCTGGCCAGCATTTATTGCCCATCCCTAGTTGCCCTTGAGGAGGAGTTGGTGGCCAGCATTTATTGCCCATCCCTAGTTGCCCTCGAGGAGGAGGTGGTGGCCACCCTTCTTCTTGAACCACTCCTGACCAAGTTAACGATGGCGAAGCTGAAAAGCTGAGAAAAAGGCTGCTGCACAACTCACGGCACATTTAATATCAGCCTCTGAATGGTTAACTGCCCCAACTTTCAGTCCTAAACAAAAGCACAAAGATTGCATATGAAACAAAATAAATCTATTCACACTTTAAGTTAAAAGTATTATAGATCCTGTGTACAGAATTACCAAGGTTAAGTCATATCACAAGTCTGATATCTGATCAGGATTACTCGGGAATGCAAGTTTTCCATATTAAAGAAATCTCTGCTTGAATGTTCAACCTCCATAATCTCATTACGGGAGCAAGCTGAACTTAATTGCATTCCCCCCGCCCCCCCCCACCCCCCCCACCCAACACACACACACCGGATACAAGAATAAAAATTCCAGTGCAGTGCTCCCTCAGGAGAAATTTTAGGTCAATTTATATTGAGACGCTAAGTTAAATTAAATGCACAAGGAGTAAATCCAGACAACACACAACCGATCTGGGACTGCATCCTCAACCAGTAGGTTGAAATAGGTAAAGTGGCTGGCAAAATTCCCATCAGTTTGAGACAATGGGGAAGGAAGGGGAAGGGGAAAGGGAAGGGAAAGGGAAGGAAAAGGAAGGAAGGAAGGAAAGGAAGACTTGAATTTTATATAGCGCCTTTCACGTCCACTGGACGTCGCAAAGTGCAATACAGCCAATGAAGTACTTTTGGAGTGTTGTCACTATTGTAATGTAGGAAACGCAGCAGCCAATTTGCGCACAAGCAAGCTCCCACAAACAGCAATGTGAGAATGACCAGATAATCTGTTTTATGTTATGGTGATTGAGGGATAAATATTGGCCAAGACACCGAGCAAAACTCCCCTGCTCTTCTTCAAAATAGTGACATGGGATCTTTTATGTCCACTTGAGAGGGCGGACAGGGCCTCAGTTTAACGTCTCATCTGAAAGACGGCACCTCTAACAGTGCAGCACTCCCTCAGCACTGCACTGAAGTGTCAGGCTAGATTTTTTTTGTGCTCAACTCCCTGAAGTGGGACTTGAACCCACAACCTTCTGACCCAGAGGTGGGAGTGCTACCCACTGAGCCACAGCTGACACTATGCTAATGTCATTCACACATATAATGTTGGAAAGCCCTCATTAATTTGAGCAAACGAAGGTAGCTGCAGAGATATCTACATCCAAGAAGGCAGTGGCAGCTTTGACTGGCAGCTCAATTAGCCAATACCTGATACAGAGCTGGGGGAGGGGGGGGGGGGCGTTGTCAGAGGTCACTCTTTGGTTTGATGTTGAGCTGCAACAATGATAGTCTGCAGCAGTTTGGATTTATCAACAGAGAGGAAGAAAATTTTCAAATCAGCAAATACAAACTTATCAGTCCCTCGAATGAGGATGACTTGCTTCCACACGAGTTCACAGATGTTTCAATGAAGGACCCGATGTTCCAGTCCTGAACTCCAATTGAGGAAGATGTCGGTGCGTGGATTTTTTTAACATGTGGTGACTTGCACATCAGCCACCACACGGGCTCGACAGAGCTAGGCCTTTATCCAGTGGCAAGGATTAAGCAGGACGCCTGGAGACCTGCTTTGCTGCACGGACCTAGTGCGCACACACATCGCAGTGTGGGCTGGGCCATGCTGCCCCTGGGCCCTCGGCTCTTCTGGGCCCCGTACCCTCATTCGCCATACCTTCGCCCACGATGTTCCAGGGTCCGGTGCTCCAGCTCTATTTATAGCCCAGACCTGTGGTGTTCTCACACAGGTTGGGGCAGCCCACCAGCTTGTTGTTTTAAAATTTATCTCATCTCACTAGTTAATTAGTCTGGCTTCAGGAGAAAGGCATGTGGGGCATGCACAAGATTACAGTATCTAGTACACACAACGAGGGGAGTTATTGCAACGGCCCCAAGGCCATATCATCAGTAAATCCTGATCATAGGGAATGCAGATAAACTAGTGATGTTGAACCAGAGAAAGTATCTGATCCAGACCCAAAATTTTATCAGCTGTTTTTCAATAACGAGAAACAGTTATTTATTGAATTAACATCCGTATTTTATTTTGCCTCTGAAGCAACATAAATACTGTGTTACCAAGAGCAGGTTAGAGGCTGGATATCCTGTGGCGAGTGTCTCACCTCCTGACTCCCCAAAGCCTTTCCATCATCTACAAGGCACAAGTCAAGAATGTGATGGAATACTCTCCACTTGCCTGGATGAGTGCAGTTCCAACAACTCAGGAACACTCAAGAAGCTCAACACCATCCAGGTCAAAGCAGCTCACTTGATCGGCACACCATCCAGCACCTTAAACATTCACTCCCTCCACCACCGGAAGACCGTGGCTGCAGTGTGTACCATCTACAAGATGAACTGCAGCATCTTGCCAAGGCTTCTTCGGTAGCACCTCGCAAACCCTGGACCTCGAACACCTAGAAGGACAAGGGCAGCAGGTGCATGTGAACACCAACACCTCCTAGTTCCCCTCCAAGTCTCATGCCATCCTGACTTGGAAGTATATCGCCGATCCTTCATCTTCGCTGGGTCAAAGTCCTGGAACTCCCTTCCGAACAGCACTGTGGGAGTACCTTCACCATACAGGACTGCAGTGGTTCAAGGTGGTGGCTCACCACCATCTTCTCAAGGGCAATTAGGGATGGGTAACAAATGCTGGTCTTGCCAGCGATGCCACATCCCATGCATAAATTTTAAAAAAGCAAATACGGCAGCATAAAACCCCTTTTATAACAAATTGTGAAGGTACGCAGTTTCAACCTGAATCCAAATGTTTTTTGTGGACAATGTTGAATTGCCCACAATTAGAATACCAAAGGCAGCAAAACATAGTAAACTTCAGCCAAAATATGGCACCAGAAGTGAGTTTTTCTTTCTTCCTCCTCTAGTCGAGAGAGGCAGCGGCCTATAAAAGGCTCAGCAGTCCGGGGAGCGTCGAGAGAGGCGGGAGTCGAGAGAGGCAGCGGCCTATAAAAGGCTCAGCAGTCCGGGGAGAGTCGAGAGAGGCGGGAGTCGAGAGAGGCAGCGGCCTATAAAAGGCTCAGCAGTCCGGGGAGCGTCGAGAGAGGCGGGAGTCGAGAGAGGCAGCGGCCTATAAAAGGCTCAGCAGTCCGGGGAGCGTCGAGAGAGGCGGGAGTTGAGAGAGGCAGCGGCCTATAAAAGGCTCAGCAGTCCGGGGAGCGTCGAGAGAGGCGGGAGTCGAGAGAGGCAGCGGCCTATAAAAGGCTCAGCAGTCCGGGGAGCGTCGAGAGAGGCGGGAGTTGAGAGAGGCAGCGGCCTATAAAAGGCTCAGCAGTCCGGGGAGAGTCGAGAGAGGCGGGAGTCGAGAGAGGCAGCGGCCTATAAAAGGCTCAGCAGTCCGGGGAGCGTCGAGAGAGGCGGGAGTTGAGAGAGGCGGACCGGTGCAGCTCCAGCTGAGAGAAGTCAAAAAAGAAGTAGAAAGAAATCAAAAGGTGACGTCACAGCCAACGTGGTAAGTGATTGGCTGCTGATTGGTGAGTAGTTTTTCTTTATTAGTCAGTAACTTTTAACATTGTTGTCGGCAATTTAAGTGTATCTAAGGGTTAAGTCATGGCAGGACAGCTCGGTCATGTGATATGCTCCTCCTGTACCATGTGGGAACACGGGGACAACACCAGTGTCCCTGACGACTACATGTGCGGGAAGTGTGTCCACCTCCGGCTACTGACGGTCCGCGTTGTGGAGTTGGAGCTGAAGGTGGATTCACTCTGGAGCATCCACGATGCTGAGAATGACGTGAGTATCACGTGTAGCGAGTTGGTCTTACCGCAGGAGAAGGGTCCACAGCCAGCGAGGGAATGGAAGACCAGCAGGAAGAGTAGTGCAAGGAAGGTAGTGCAGGGGTCCCCTGTGGTCATCCCGCTGCAAAACAGATACACTGGTTTGAGTGCTGTTGAGGGGGATGACTCATCAGGAGTGGGCAGCAGCAGCCAAGTTCATGGCACCATGGCTGGCTCTGTTGCACAGGAGGGCAGGAAAAAGAGTGGGCGAGCGATAGTGATAGGGGATTCAATTGTAAGGGGAATAGATAGGCGTTTCTGCGGCCGCAACCGAGACTCCAGGATGGTATGTTGCCTCCCTGGTGCAAGGGTCAAGGATGTCTCGGAGCGGGTGCAGGACATTCTAAAAAGGGAGGGAGAACAGCCAGTTGTCGTGGTGCACGTTGGTACCAATGACATAGGTAAAAAAAGGGATGAGTTCCTACGAAATGAATTTAAGGAGCTAGGAGCTAAATTAAAAAGTAGGACCTCAAAAGTAGTAATCTCGGGATTGCTACCAGTGCCACGTGCTAGTCAGAGTAGGAATCGCAGGATAGCTCAGATGAATACGTGGCTTGAGCAATGGTGCAGCAGGGAGGGATTCAAATTCCTGGGGCATTGGAACCGGTTCTGGGGGAGGTGGGACCAGTACAATCCGGACGGTCTGCACCTGGGCAGAATCGGAACCAATGTCCTCGGGGGAGTGTTTGCTAGTGCTGTTGGGGAGGAGTTAAACTAATATGGCAGGGGGATGGGAACCAATGCAGGGAGATAGAGGGAAACAAAAAGGAGGCAAAAACAAAAGACAGAAAGGAGATGAGGAAAAGTGGAGGGCAGAGAAACCCAAGGCAAAGAACAAAAAGGGCCATTGTACAGCAAAATTCTAAAAGGACAGAGGGTGTTAAAAAAACAAGCCTAAAGGCTTTGTGTCTTAATGCAAGGAGTATCCGCAATAAGGTGGATGAATTAACTGTGCAAATAGATGTTAACAAATATGATGTGATTGGGATTACGGAGACGTGGCTCCAGGATGAGCAGGGCTGGGAACTCAACATCCAGGGGTATTCAACATTCAGGAAGGATAGAATAAAAGGAAAAGGAGGTGGGGTAGCATTGCTGGTTAAGGAGGAGATTAAGGCAATAGTTAGGAAGGACATTAGCTTGGATGATGTGGAATCTATATGGGTAGAGCTGCAGAACACCAAAGGGCAAAAAACGTTAGTGGGAGTTGTGTACAGACCTCCAAACAGTAGTAGTGATGTTGGGGAGGGCATCAAACAGGAAATTAGGGGTGCGTGCAATAAAGGTGCAGCAGTTATAATGGGTGACTTTAATATGCACATAGATTGGGCTAACCAAACTGGAAGCAATACGGTGGAGGAGGATTTTCTGGAGTGCATAAGGGATGGTTTTTTAGACCAATATGTCGAGGAACCAACTAGGGGGGAGGCCATCTTAGACTGGGTGTTATGTAATGAGAAAGGATTAATTAGCAATCTCGTTGTGCGAGGCCCCTTGGGGAAGAGTGACCATAATATGGTGGAATTCTGCATTAGGATGGAGAATGAAACAGTTAATTCAGAGACCATGGTCCAGAACTTAAAGAAGGCTAACTTTGAAGGTATGAGGCGTGAATTGGCTGAGATGGATTGGCGAATGATACTTAAGGGGTTGACTGTGGATGGGCAATGGCAGACATTTAGAGACCGCATGGATGAACTACAACAATTGTACATTCCTGTCTGGCATAGAAATAAAAAAGGGAAGGTGGCTCAACCGTGGCTATCAAGGGAAATCAGGGATAGTATTAAAGCCAAGGAAGTGGCATACAAATTGGCCAGAAATAGCAGCGAACCTGGGGACTGGGAGAAATTTAGAACTCAGCAGAGGAGGACAAAGGGTTTGATTAGGGCAGGGAAAATGGAGTATGAGAAGAAGCTTGCAGGGAACATTAAGACGGATTGCAAAAGTTTCTATAGATATGTAAAGAGAAAAAGGTTAGTAAAGACAAACGTAGGTCCCCTGCAGTCAGAATCAGGGGAAGTCATAACGGGGAACAAAGAAATGGCGGACCAATTGAACAAGTACTTTGGTTCGGTATTCACGAAGGAGGACACGAACAACCTTCCGGTTATAAAAGGGGTCGGGGGGTCTAGTAAGGAGGAGGAACTGAGGGAAATCCTTATTAGCCGGGAAATTGTGTTGGGGAAATTGATGGGATTGAAGGCCGATAAATCCCCAGGGCCTGATGGACTGCATCCCAGAGTACTTAAGGATGTGGCCTTGGAAATAGTGGATGCGTTGACAGTCATTTTCCAACATTCCATTGACTCTGGATCAGTTCCTATGGAGTGGAGGGTAGCCAATGTAACCCCACTTTTTAAAAAAGGAGGGAGAGAGAAAACAGGGAATTATAGACCGGTCAGCCTGACATCGGTAGTGGGTAAAATGATGGAATCAATTATTAAGGATGTCATAGCAGTGAATTTGGAAAGAGGTGACATGATAGGTCCAAGTCAGCATGGATTTGTGAAAGGGAAATCATGCTTGACAAATCTTCTGGAATTTTTTGAGGATGTTTCCAGTAGAGTGGATAAGGGAGAACCAGTTGATGTGGTATATTTGGACTTTCAGAAGGCGTTCGACAAGGTCCCACACAAGAGATTGATGTGCAAAGTTAGAGCACATGGGATTGGGGGTAGTGTACTGACATGGATTGAGAACTGGTTGTCAGACAGGAAGCAAAGAGTAGGAGTAAATGGGTACTTTTCAGAATGGCAGGCAGTGACTAGTGGGGTACCGCAAGGTTCTGTGCTGGGGCCCCAGCTGTTTACACTGTACATTAATGATTTAGATGAGGGGATTAAATGTAGTATCTCCAAATTTGCGGATGACACTAAGTTGGGTGGCAGTGTGAGCTGCGAGGAGGATGCTGTGAGGCTGCAGAGCGACTTGGATAGGTTAGGTGAGTGGGCAAATGCATGGCAGATGAAGTATAATGTGGATAAATGTGAGGTTATCCACTTTGGTGGTAAAAACAGAGAGACAGACTATTATCTGAATGGTGACAGATTAGGAAAAGGGGAGGTGCAAAGAGACCTGGGTGTCATGGTACATCAGTCATTGAAGGGTGGCATGCAGGTGCAGCAGGCGGCTAAGAAAGCAAATGGCATGTTGGCCTTCATAGCAAGGGGATTTGAGTACAGGGGCAGGGAGGTGTTGCTACAGTTGTACAGGGCATTGGTGAGGCCACACCTGGAGTATTGTGTACAGTTTTGGTCTCCTAACCTGAGGAAGGACATTCTTGCTATTGAGGGAGTGCAGCGAAGGTTCACCAGACTGATTCCCGGGATGGCGGGACTGACCTATCAAGAAAGACTGGATCAACTGGGCTTGTATTCACTGGAGTTCAGAAGAATGAGAGGGGACCTCATAGAAACATATAAAATTCTGACGGGGTTAGACAGGTTAGATGCAGGAAGAATGTTCCCAATGTTGGGGAAGTCCAGAACCAGGGGTCACAATCTAAGGATAAGGGGTAAGCCATTTAGGACCGAGATGCGGAGGAACTTCTTCACCCAGAGAGTGGTGAACCTGTGGAATTCTCTACCACAGAAAGTTGTTGAGGCCAATTCACTAAATATATTCAAAAAGGAGTTAGATGAGGTCCTTACTGCTAGGGGGATCAAGGGGTATGGCGAGAAAGCAGGAATGGGGTACTGAAGTTGAATGTTCAGCCATGAACTCATTGAATGGCGGTGCAGGCTAGAAGGGCCGAATGGCCTACTCCTGCACCTATTTTCTATGTTTCTATGTTTCTATCTATGTTTCTATGCTGCTTTCCCTCTGGCACTTTTCGCAAGGAGCATCCTGGACATTTAACTCTCTGGCTTACCCTGCAAGCTGAACACAATCTCACTTCTTGCCAACCAGTGCAACCTCATCCCTGCCTGTGGAACATTCACAGTATATAAAAATACTGGACTTTCTGCATAGTTTAAACACCGTAAACCATCGGCTACATTTTGTTTACTTATCATAAATCAACCTTTTCTATAAACTGAATATAAATCATGTTAGATGCATGGAGTCTGCAGGCATTTCCACTTTGCAATCGGGATAATGTCATTCTCTATCATTTAAATACTAAGCAGTAATGAAACAACATGGCAAGCGATTAGTTCACAAGCAGTATATATAAAAAAAATAGGAAGCAAGGGTAACAATTATGATTTTCATGCGACAGGGGATAAGTGCAGAATTTTGCCAAGCTACACTTACTTTTTTATGCATCAATGGGCCCAAGTTTCAGGTGGAGTTGCTCCAAGTTTGGAGAATCTTAGAAATTGCAATTCTCGGCATTCAGTTTACTCCAGTTCTAGTGAGTTAGTTTAGTTTCATTTTAGTTCAGTTTTTTTTTCAAAAAGGGGTGTGTCCAGCCACTTAGGCCTGTTTTGCAAGTTTAGGCAGCGAAAACTTACTCCAAACTAACTTAGAATGGAGTAAGTGTCTACTTTTGTAAGTTCTGAAAAACCTTACCTAGAGTTAAGTTCAGTGCAGGCATAGCCAGAGACTGGGGGGTGGCAAGCATTAAACACAAAAGGACTAAAGCATTAAAACACATCATTTAAAATGGCCTAAAACCTTTTGAGATGATATTTTGCCTTATATCTGCTGAGTGAGGACAGTTGTTTCTCTTTTTATAAATAAGCAAGTGTTGGCCCCCGGCTGAGGCAGACACATCAACATCAACAGTGGGGGGGGGGGGGGCGGGGGAGTTAGAGGATTTCCCAAAGCACTAAACACCTTCACAACAACATTAAAGAAGCACAAGTACATTTAATGCACTAAGCACTAAACAAAGCAGTACATTTAAAGCACCAAGCACTAAACGAAGCACAAAAAGTAATAAGCAATTAATAAATAAAAAATAGAAGGAAGCATGCACCTAAAGCACCAAGACCAAAGTAATAAGCAACCAATCAATAACAAAAAGAAAAAATAAGTCCTAGATTTATGTGAAGGGAAGGTGTTTCTGTCAGCCTCTCTCTGTATTTCTGTCAGTGTCTCTCTCTGTGTTTCTGACAGTGCGGGATGGGGGGAGAGGCGTAGGGTGGAGGAGGAGGGAGGGGGTGGAGGGAGGAGATGAACGGGAGGGAGTGGGAGGCTGAACACGGGGAGGGGAGTGAACGGAGACTGAACCCGGGGGTGGGGGGTGAACATCCTGAGTATAACACACTTAATTCATTTACGATTAGATGTTCAATCAATTCTTCAAAACTCAATAATGTTCTTGAAATGTTGAGGTCAAGTATTCATAGATCAGGCAAATAGTATACATGAAATAGTACTTAAAGATACACATAACAGAGAGTACTTCAACCACACTTACGATGTTCGGGGACTCAAAACGCTTTACAGTTCTGAGCTCAGTATTCCAGGCCGATCAAACCCTAACCTTCCACATCTCATTACAAACTTCTTATACATTTCACTCATGTGAATTCACACATTTCTGCATTAAACGATTATACCAAAAGTTAAAAAAGAACTCCATACAAAAACCACCTATGCCTTTACAATAACTTCACTTAGCCTGCAGAGATTCGGGGGCGAGGAGATAATGCACATCCGCGCACACTCTAACGTGCATGTGCAGAGGTCCCAGCACTGGTTCCAGTGCCGGGACCTGGCTCCACCCCACTGCCCCTTGTGCTGCGCTACGCTGAGGCTGAAGACATCCTGAGGAGCTCGGAAAATCACAAGGTAAGTTTTCGGCGCCCTCTTTATTCCAGAAGGTCATCGCACCTTATGGAGGTGCGCCATTTTTACAGGGGGCGGAAACCTGGGTCCTGTAAATCTGGACCAAAATCAATCAAGCTAATAAAAAGCATGAGCTGCATCCTCAAAACAAAAATATCAGAATTATATTATAAAAGGCTCAGTATTATAATCTATAAATAAACCAAACAACTAATGAGCAGTGATGTTTTGCTTCCTCCTAAAGGGACTGTGACAATATAAAGCGAATGTATATTTCAAAATAGACTGAAAATGTGTAGCATTTAAAAAGGGAATGATTTTATCAATCAGCAAATCCAGTCAAGCAGCGATGAGGAGGAGTCACTTTAGAATCCATTGAGACCACTTAATGGGCCCAAGTTTCGACTTGATTTGCTCCTGATTTTTTGGAGCAACTGGTGTAGAACGGAGTATCTTAGAAATTCAAATTCTCGGCATTTAGTTTGCTCCAGTTCTAGTCAGTTAGAACAGTTTCACTTTGGAACAGAATTTTTTTTTCCAAAAGGGGGCGTGTCCGGCCAATTACGCCTGTTTTCAAAGTTTCGGCAGTGAAAACTTACTCCAAACTAACTTAGAATGGAGTAAGTGAAGATTTTTGTATGCTCGAAAAAACCTTGTCTACACTTTAGAAAATCAGGCATAGGTTACAAATCAGGCGTAGGGAATGGGTGGGGGGGGGGGGGTTTAAAGGGAAGTTTACAAACATTAAACACTTCAGTTTTACAAATAAAGAGCCATCATCAATAATAAATGATAAAAACATCAATAAATCAACCAATAAATCAATCCAAAAAAATTAATAAGAAATAATTTTTTTTTAAAAAATCAATAAATAAAACATTTTCTACTTACCGACTGCAGCACCGGGAGCCCTCCAACAGCGTGCTGGGATACCCCCCCTCCGGCCAGTGTGTCTCTATCTCTCTGTCTGTCTGTGTGTGTCTCTCACTCTCTGTCTGTCAGTATCTGTGTTTCTGACAGCGAGGGGACCGAGGGGAGGGGGAGGACGCAGGGGGAGGCAGAGGGAAGGGGGAGAAGGGGGAGGGAGGGAGGAGAGAAGGGGGGGGAAGGAGGAGGAGGAGAAGGGGGAGGAGGAGGAGGAGGAGGAGGAGAAGGGGGAGGAGGAGAAGGGGGAGGAGGAGAAGGGGAAGGGGGGGGAGAAGGGGGAAGGGGGGGGAGAAGGGGAAAGGGGGGGGAGAGGAGAAGGGGAAGGGAGGGAGAGGAGAAGGGGAAGGGGGGAGAAGAGAAGGGGAAAGGGCGGGTGAGGAGAAGGGGAAGGGGGGGAGAGGAGAGGAGAGAAAGGAGAAGGGGGGGAGAGGAGAGGAGAGAAAGGAGAAGGGGGGAAGAAAGTAGAAGGGGGGGAGAAAGGAGAAGGGGGGGAGAAAGGAGATGGGGGGGGAGAAAGGAGATTGGGGGGGAGAAAGGAGATGGGGAGGGGAAAGGAGAAGGGGAGGGGAAAGAGAAGGGGAGGGTAAAGGAGAAGAGGGGGGGGGGGGAGAAAGGAGAAAGGGGGGGGGAAAAAAGAGAGGCTGAACTTCAGTCAGGGCCCGTCCCCAGCACCAGATTTACAGGTAGGTGGCGTTGGGTTGGATTGGGGGGAGCGCGGGTCGGGGTCGGGTCAGGTCGGGTCCGGGGGGGGGGGGGGGGGGGGGGGGGGGGGCGGTCGGGAGCACGGGTCGGGTCTGCGGGGGGGGGGGGGGGGAGAGGGAGGGAGCGTGAGTCGGTTCGTGTCGGGGGCTGGGGGAGGGAGGTCAGGTTGGGTTGGGTCCGGGGGGGGGGGGGGGTGGTGGGGTCTGGTCCGGGGGCGGGAGTCGGGTTAGTGTCGGAGCCGGGTCCGGGGGAGCGGGAGTCGAGTCGGGTCGGGAGGAAGCAGGAGCTGGGCGTGGGAGGAGCCTTATGCACGCAGCCCCAGTGAGGCCATTCGGCCAGGGCTAGGGGCTGCGTGCTTCGGGCCCCTCCCACACAGTTTTGGTCGCCTGGAGCTACTGCGCATGTGCAGAGGTCCCGGCACTGTTTTCAGCGTAGGGACCTAGCTCCGCCCCCCACAGCTCGTGCTGTGCCGCGCCAGGCTCAAGAGGACCAGCAGGGAGCCGGAGAATCTGGAAGTTTTTTTTAGGCGCACTTTGTGGCGCGAAAAATGGGCGTCCAGGTCTGGGCTGCGCCGTTCTAGGCGCGGCCCGAAACTTGGGCCCATAGGGCTCAAGTTTCGGTCCGAGTTGCTCCTATTTTTTTGGAGCAACTAGTTTAGAATGGAGCATCTTAGAAATTGCAATTCTCGGCATTTAGTTTGCTCCAGTTCTAGTCAGTTAGAATTGTTTCATTTTAGAACAGATTTTTTTTTCTAAAAGGGGGCGTGCCCAGCCACTTACGCCTGTTTTGAAAGTTTAGACAGCGAAAACTTATTCCAAATTAACTTAAAATGGAGTAAGTGTAGATTTTTGTACGCTCAGAAAAACCTTTCCTACACTTATAAATCAGGCGTAGGGAACGAAAGATGGGGGGGGGGGCGGGTATGGGAGGGAAGTTTACAAACATTAAACACTTCACTTTTACAAATAAAGAGCCATCATCAATAATAAATGATAAATAAATCAATAAATCAACCAGTGTCTGTCTCTGTCAGTGTCTGTGTTTCTGACAGCGAGTGGTGGGGGGAGAGAGGGGGGTGGGAGGGAAGTGGAGGGGAGAGGAGGGAGAGGGAGGGAAGAGAGTAGAGGGGAGGGGAGGAGGGGGAGGGGAGGAGGGAGTGGGAGAGGAGGGAGGGAGGGAGTGGGAGAGGGAGAGGAGGGAGGGAGGGATTGGGAGAGGGAGAGGAGGAGGGAGGAAGGGGTGGGGAGGGAGAGGGAGGGAGGGAGGGAGAGGAGGGTGGTGAGAGGGGAAGGAGGAGGGAGGGAGAGGGGGAGGAGGGGGAGTGAGGGAGAGGAGGGGGAGTGAGGAAGAGGAGGGGGAGTGAGGGAGAGGAGGGGGAGTGAGGGAGAGGAGGGGGAGTGAGGGAGAGGAGGGGGAGTGAGGGAGAGGAGGGGGAGTGAGGGAGAGGAGGGGGAGTGAGAAGAGGAGTGGGAAGAGGCTGAACAGGCCGGGCCGCTGAGGCTGAACGGGCCGGGTCGGGCCGCGCAGACACTTCGGGCGGGGCCCGCCCCCAGCGAGATGCCGGGCAGGCCCCGCCGGCGACATGAAGGAGAGGGGGGTAGAAACATAGAAACATAGAAAATAGGTGCAGGAGTAGGCCATTCGGCCCTTCTAGCCTGCACCGCCATTCAATGAGTTCATGGCTGAACATTCAACTTCAGTACCCCATTCCTGCTTTCTCGCCATACCCCTTGATCCCCCTAGTAGTAAGGACCTCATCTAACTCCTTTTTGAATATATTTAGTGGGGAATAGAGAAGTGGGGGAGTATAGTGAGGGGGCAAGGCTGAACGGACCGGGCTGGGCTGCCGCCGACACTTCAGGCGGGGCCCATCCCCAGCGAGATGCCGGGCGGGCCCCGACGCCAACGGGCGGGGGGGGGGTTGGAGAGGAGAGGTTGGAGAGGAGAAGGCAGGGGCGGAGGCCGAACGGGAGGCAGGTCCAGTCCAATCTTCGCCCGGTGAGCACAATTGGTCAGGGCTAGGGTCGGGCCCTGCCCACTGCAACCTCGGGGGCCTGGAGCTACTGCACATGCGCGCGCACTCTAGCGCACATGTGCAGAGGTCCCGGCACTGTTTTTAGCGCTGGGACCTGGCTCCGCCCGACCCCTTGTGCTGCGCCACGCTGAGCACGAAGACGTCCTGAGGAGACCGGAAAATCACAAGGTAAGTTTCGGCGCCCTTTTTCTTCCAGAAAGTCGGCGCACCTTATGGAGATGCACCGTTTTTCCAGAGGACGGAAACTTTGGCCCAAAGTTTCAGTTTGATATTTCATGGAACTGTGATGAGCTTCAACAGTTCATCGATGGCCTTGACTAGCTTTGCTACTTGCAGGAAATACAATATTTTTCATATAAGATCACCATCCCACTCCATTACCAAGGCTGAAGAGGGAGAAGATGAAGAATTCTTCGGCAAAAATGAAGGGAAATGAAACACAAAGTGTCGGCATGAAGACTACTGGCAAATGTCAGAGCAACCCAGCATGTGACCACTGCTTGATAGCAGCTGAGGTGGAGGTGGTGCTGCATAAACTTTGTGTGAGGAGGATGACCCTTTGTGCTACTCCACAGCACCATCACTATATATGAGCATTGTAATATACCTGCTGAAGAGCTTGCCAAGTTTTAGGGCACTGCTCATCTTCATCATTTGATGCACCAGCCTAATGCTGCATAATAACTTCGGGCTCAATTTTGGCCCACCCCTTTTTTCGGTGCACTTACCAGAGATGCGCCGCTTTTCTCCATTCATAAGTGCGCCGAAAAAAAATCACTCCCCGCTTTGGCCCTGTCTGGCCTCTCCTCAATCATCGCGCAGCGTGGCCAGTCGAGTTGGTGGCGGAGCCATCATCCTGCGCTGAAAACAGTGCCGGGAGGTCTGCACATGCACATTGAAGTCAGGCCGTGTTGTCCGCGCACGTGCAGTAATTTGGCAATCGGCCATTTTTAAAAAGAATCGTAGCTGCTTGTGTTTTGCTGTCCGATGAGTTTGCTTCCTGCAGCCTGTGTGTGCTCAGATGTCGGCAGTTCCCGCCCCTATCCTTGGCCAAGTGGTCTCCCGGTCATCCCGCACCTATCCCAGGCCGAGTGGCCTCCCGCACCGGCCGGCTCGCTGTTGAAGTAGCTGCTTGTGTTTTGCCCTTGCTGCAGCCTGTTGCAGCCTGTCCGGTGAGTTTGCTTCCTGTAGCCTGTGTGCGCTCCGATGTCGACAGTTCAATTGCTCCAGTCGCTATCCCTGGCCAAGTGGTCTCCCGGTGCTTTGTCGTCCCGCATCTATCCCAGGCCGCGTGGCCTCCCACACCGGCCAGCCGGCTGCCTTCCTGGGCCAAGCTTTCAGATGAAGGTAGGACTTAGTTCTATTTTTAATTTGTTCTTGAATGTTTATTACTTTTTGTGCTTTGTTAATGTTTGTAAGTCTTGGTGCTTTAGGTGCAGGTCCTCTCCACTTCCTTCTATTTTTTATTTGTTCTTGAATGCTTATTACTTTTTGTGCTTTGATTAGTGCTTTGTAAGTCTTGGTACTTTAGGGGAAGGTCCTCTCCGCTTCCCTTCCCGCCCCTATCCCAGGCTAAATGGCCTCCGATGTACCGACCTGCACTGATTTCTTAACTCTCTGCAAGGGTTTCCTGAAATGGCCACACGCTGGCCTAAGTAGATTTGGAGTAAATATTAGCTGGCCAAAGTGGCCTAAATGGCCAAAACTGGCATAGATGGCTGGTAACGCCCCCTTTTGAGAAAAAACTAAACTAAACTAAAAAAAATTGTAACTAACTCACTTACACTGGCGCAAATTGAATGTGCAAAATGGGGATTTTTAAGATACGCCAGAAAAATCAAGTAACTCCAAAAAGAATGGAACAACTCCTGGCCAAAATTGAGCCCATAGTCTCCTTGCAACAGATGGCACAGCTCAGCATCTGGCACTCTAATAGCATAGACCCTAAAAAGACAATTTCCCAGAGTCATTGCTACTGAGTATTTCCAGAGCCTGCAGTTATCTTGATGGGTGCAGCCAATCTGGGTACGTTGCCTGTTGATCACACTATACCTTACAGGTACAAGACATTTATGTAAAAAGATATTGGCAGAGATTTTTTTTAAAATAAATATTCAAAAAATATTGGCATAATGTCAGAGTACAAACACCGCCCCATTTTGAATTCAAAATGAGTTCATTGAAACACTTCAGTGGCAAATATTTAAAGAAATATTCCAAAATTCTCAACGAATATATATTCCATTGAGAAATAAAAACTCCACGGGAAAAGTGATCCATCCATGACTAACGAAAAAAATTAAGGATTAAAAGAAGAGGCTTATAATGTTGCGAAGAATAGAAGTAGGCGTGAGGATTCGGAGAGCTTTAGAAACCAGCAAAGGCTGATGAAAAAAAGATAAAAAGGGAGAAAATAGAGTAAACTAGCAAGAAATATAAAAAGAGATTGCAAGAGCTTCTATCAATATGTAAAAAGTGAGTAGCAAAATGAAGCGTTGGTCCCTTAGAGGCTGAGACAGGCAAAATTATAATGGGGAATAAGGAAATAGCAGAGACTTTAAACAAATATTTTGTACCTATCTTCACAATAGAAACATAAATAGCATACCAGAAATAGTGGGGAACCAAGGGGCTAATAATAGTGAGGAACTTAAAGTAATTAATATTGGTAGAGAAAAAGTACTCGAGAAACTAGTGGGACTAAAGGCCGACAAATCCCTTGGACCTGATGACCTACATCCTAGTCCTGTAAAAGATGTGACTGCAGAGATAGTAGATGCATTGGTTGTGATCTTCCAAATTTCCCGAGATTCTAGAACGGTCCCAGCAGACTGGAAGGTAGCAAATAGAACCCCGCTATTCAAGGAGAGAAAACAGGGAACTACAGGCCAGTTTGACATCAGTCATCAGAAAAATGCTGGAATTCATTATTAAGGAAGTGATAACAAGGTACTTAGAAAATCAGAACATGATTAGGCAGAGTCAAAATGGTTTTATGAAAGGGAAATCATGTTTAACAAATTTATTAAAGTTTTTTGAGGATATAATTAGCAGGGTAGATAAAGAGGAACTAGTGGATGCAGTATATTTGGATTTCTAAAGGCATTTTATAAGGTGCCACATAAAAGATTGCTGCACAAGATAAGAGCTCATGGGGTTGGGGGTGATATATTAGCATGTATAGAGGATTGGTTAACGGCCAGAAAACAGAGAGTATGGATAAACAGGTAATTTTCCCTGTTACAGGCTGTAACTAGTGGGGTGCTGGAAGGATCAGTGCTTGGACCTCAGCTATTTACAATCTATATTAATGACTTCGATGAAGGGACTGAGGACAATGTATGCAAGTTTACTGATGATACAAAGCTAGGTGGGAAAGTAAGCCGTGAGGAGGACACAAAGAACCTGCAAAGGGATAATAGATACATTGAGTGGGAAATAAGGTGACAGATAGAGTATTAAGTGAGGTTATTCACTTTGGTAGGAAGACTAGAATGGACTTCTTTTTTTTTTTAAATGGTGAGAAACTATTAAACGTTGGTGTTCAGAGAGGTTTAGATGTCCTCGTGCAGGAAACACAGAACATTAGCATGCAGGTACAGCAAACAATTAGGAAGGCAAATGGCATAAGAACATAAGAATTAGGAACAGGAGTAGGCCATCTAGCCCCTTGAGCCTGCTCCGCCATTCAAAAAGATCATGGCTGATCTGGCCATGGACTCAGCTCCACTTACCCACCCGCTCCCCATAACCCTCAATTCCCTTATTGGTTAAAAATCTATCTATCTGTGATTTGAATACATTCAATGAGCTAGCCTCAACTGCTTCCTTGGGCAGAGAATTCCACAGATTCACAACCCTCTGGGAGAAGAAATTCCTTCTCAACTTGATTTTAAATTGGTTCTCCCGTATTTTGAGGCTGTGCCCCCTAGTTCTAGTCTCCCCGACCAGTGGAAACAACCTCTCCGCCTCTATCTTATCTATCCCTTTCATTATTTTAAATGTTTCTATAAGATCACCCCTCATCCTTCTGAACTCCAACGAGTAAAGACCCAGTCTACTCAATCTATCATAAGGTAACCCCTCATCTCCAGAATCAGTCCAGTGAATCGTCTCTGTACCCCCTCCAAGGCTAGTATAACCTTCCTTAAGTAAGGTGACCAAAACTACACGCAGTACTCCAGGTGCGGCCTCACCAATACCCTGTACAGTTGCAGCAGGACCTCCCTGCTTTTGTACTCCATCCCTCTCACAATGAAGGCCAACATTCCATTCGCCTTCCTGATTACCTGCTGCACCTGCAAACTAACTTTTTGGGATTCATGCACAAGGACCCCCATGCAGCGCAGCATGTTGTAATTTCTCCCCATTAAAATAATATTCCCTTTTACTGTTTTTTTTTCCAAGGTGGATGACCTCACATTTTCCGACATTGTATTCTATCTGTCAAACCTTAGCCCATTCACATAACCTATCTAAATCTCTTTGCAGCCTCTCTGTGTCCTCTACACAACCCGCTTTCCCACTAATCTTTGTGTCATCTGCAAATTTTGTTACACTACACTCTGTCCCCTCTTCCAGGTCATCTATGTATATTGTAAACAGTTGTGGTCCCAGCACCGATCCTTGTGGCACACCACCACCGATTTCCAACCCGACTCTCTGCTTTCTGTTAGTCAGCCAATTCTCGATCCATGCTAATACATTTCCTCTGACTCCGTGTACCTTTATCTTCTGCAGTAACCTTTTGTGTGGCACCTTATCGAATGCCTTTCGGAAATCGAAATACACCACATCCATCGGTACACCTCTATCCACCATGCTCGTTATATCCTCAAAGAATTCCAGTAAATTAGTTAAACATGATTTCCCCTTCATGAATCCATGTTGCGTCTGCTTGATTGCACTATTCCTATCTAGATGTCCCGCTATTTCTTCCTTAATGATAGCTTCAGGCATTTTCCCCACTACAGATGTTAAAATAACCGGCCTATAGTTACCTGCCTTTTGTCTGCCCCCTTTTTTAAACAGAGGCGTTAAATTAGCTACTTTCCAATCCGCTGGTACCTCCCCAGAGGCCAGAGAATTTTGGTAGATTATAACGAATGCATCTGCTATAACTTCCGCCATCTCTTTTAATACCCTGGGATGCATTTCATCAGGACCAGGGGACTTGTCTACCTCGAGTCCCATTAGCCTGTCCAGCACTACCCCCCTAGTGATAGTGATTGTCTCAAGGTCCTCCCTTCCCACATTCCCGTGACCAGCAATTTTTGGCATGGTTTTTGTGTCTTCCACTGTGAAGACCGAAGCAAAATAATTGTTTAAGGTCTCAGCCATTTCCACATTTCCCATTATTAAATCCCCCTTCTCATCTTCTAAGGGACCAACATTTACTTTAGTCACTCTTTTCCCTTTTATATATCTGTAAAAGCTTTTACTATCTGTTTTTATGTTTTGCGCAAGTTTACTTTCGTAATCTATCTTTCCTTTCTTTATTGCTTTCTTAAGTCATTCTTTGCTGTTGTTTAAAATTTTCCCAATCTTCTAGTTTCCCACTAACCTTGGCCACCTTATACGCATTGGTTTTTAATTTGATACTCTCCTTTATTTCCTTGGTTATCCACAGCTGGTTATCCCATCTCTTACTGCCCTTCTTTTTCACTGGAATATATTTTTGTTGAGCACTATGAAAGAGCTCCTTAAAAGTCCTCCACTGTTCCTCAATTGTGCCACTGTGTCCCCAGTCTACTTTAGCCAACTCTGCCCTCATCCCACTGTAGTCCCCTTTGTTTAAGCATAGTACGCTCGTTTGAGACACTACTTCCTCACCCTCAATCTGTATTAAAAATTCAACCATACTGTGATCACTCATTCCGAAAGGATCTTGTCCGAGGAGATCGTTTATTATTCCTGTCTCATTACACAGGACCAGATCTAAGATAGCTTGCTCCCTTGTAGGTTCTGTAACATACTGTTCGAAGAAACAATCCCGTATGCATTCTATGAATTCCTCCTCCAGGCTACCCCGTACGATTTGATTTGACCAATTTAAATGTAGGTTAAAATCCCCCATGATTACTGCCGTTCCTTTTTCACATGCCTCCATTATTCCCTTGATTATTGTCCGTCCCACCGTGAAGTTATTATTTGGGGGCCTATAAACTACGCCCACCAGTGACTTTTTCCCCTTACTATCTCTAATCTCCACCCACAATGATTCAACATTTTGTTCATTAGAGCCAATATCATCTCTCACAACTGCCCGGATATCATCCTTTATTAACAGAGCTACCCCACCTCCTTTCCCTTCTAGTCTATCCTTCTGAATTGTACCCCTGTATCTTTAATTCCCAGTCTTGGCCACGCTGCAACCACGTTTCTGTAATGGCCACCAAATCATACCCATTTGTAATGATTTGTGCCGTCAACTCATTTACTTTATTTCATGCTGCATGCGTTTAGGTAGTGTTTTAATACTAGTTTTTAAACCATGATTTTTAGTTTTGACCCCTCCTGCAGCCCCTTTATATTCATACATATTGTCCCTTCCTATCACCTTGTGGTTTACACTTACACCAGTGCTACTCTGCTCTGTTGCCTCCTGCTTTTTGCATTCTTTCTTGGGGTCCTGTTCATCTGCGCTCTCACGCACTCTAACTAGCTCAGAGCCCTCTCCTGGGTTCTGAATACTCCTCGCCTTGAGGCACCGAGTTTTCAGGCTTGCCTTTGACCCTTTAGAAGTTTGCTGTACAGTGTCCCTTTTTGTTTTTTGCCTTGGGTTTCTCTGCCCTCCACTTTTACTCATCTCCTTTTTGTCTTTTGCTTCTGTCTCCATTTTGTTTCCCTCGGTCTCCCTGCATTGGTTCCCATCCACCTGCCATATTAGTTTAACTCCTCCCCAACAGCACTAGCAAACACTCCCCCTAGGACATTGGTGCTGGTCCTGCCTAGGTGCAGACCGTCCGGCTTGTACTGGTCCCACCTCCCCCAGAACCGGTTCCAATGCCCCAGGAATTTGAATCCCTCCCTGCTGCACCACTGCTCAAGCCACGTATTCATCTGCGCTATCCTGCGATTCCTACTCTGACTAGCACATGGCACTGGTAACATGTTGGCCTTTATTAGATGGGGGTTGGAGTACAAGAGTAAGGAAGTCTTACTACAATCGTACAGGCCTTTGGTGAGACCACACCTGGAGTACTGTGGACAATTTTGGTCTCCTTATCTGAGAAAGGGCATACATGCCTTCGAGGCGGTGCAATGAAGGTTCACTAGATTGATGCCTGGGATGAGAGGGTTGTCCTATGAGGAAAGGTTGAGCAGGTTGGGCCTATACTCATTGGAGTTTAGAAGAATGAGAGGAGATCTTATTGAAACATACAAGATTCGGAGGGGGCTTGACAGGGTAGATGCCAAGAGGATGTTTCCCCTGGCTGGCACACCTAGAACTAGGGAACATAATCTCAGGTTAAGGGAACAACCATTTAAGACTGAGATGAGGAGGAATTTCTTCACTCAGGGTTATGCATCTTTGGAATTCTTGACCTGAAAGGGCTGTGGATGCTGAGTCCTTGAGTATATTCAAGGCAGAGATAGATATATTTTTGGACTCTAGGGGATCGGGCAGGAAAGTGAAGTTGAGGTCGATGATCAGCCATGATCTTATTGAATGGCGGAACAGGCTCGAAGGGCTGGATGACCTACTCCTGCTCCTAATTCTTATGTTCCCAATTTGGTAAGATTTCTTCCTAACAAAAGGTTATTTCAACCCAGGCCATTTTTATCTAGCTTATCCTTGATTGTCAGAGGCACTGTGGATGGAGTATGATTATCAGTTGGTGAATGGTGCCTTCACAGCTTTTGGTAGAACAATTATATTATAACTAACTAGCCCGGTGAATTGCTCGGATTTTGAGGATGTATTGGTTTATAACAATCGTGGTTTATAGTGATGGAGAAAAAAGTGTTACAGGAAACGTGCCACTTACAGAAAATGCATACAATACAAAGACTTTTAATTATAGATACATATATAAAAAGAGAATCCAATGTAAACTCCACGTGTATATATGAATATCTAATATATCTATCTATATTTATTAAGTACAGTATTTGTCTGCTACGGTTACAAATGTAATATTTCATAACACCGTCACTGCTGTTTACATAAAGTGTTTGGAAAGATGACATTTTTTTGTCCATATATCATCATCATCATAGGCAGTCCCTCGGAATCGAGGAAGACTTGCTTCCACTCTTAGCATGAGTTCTTAGGTGGCTGAACAGTCCAATACGAGAACCACAGTCTCTGTCACAGGTGGGACAGACAGTCGTTGAAGGAAAGGATGGGCGGGGAGTCTGGTTTGCCGCACGCTCCTTCCGCTGCCTGCGCTTGACTTCTGCATGTTCTCGGCGACGAGACTCGAGCAGCACAGAACCCTCCCGGATGCACTTCCTCCATTAGGGCGGTCTTTGGCCAGGGACTCCCAGGTGTCATTGAGGATGTCGCACTTTATCAGGGAGGTTTTGAGAGTGTCCTTGTAATGCTTCCGCTGCCCACCTTGTTTGCCGTGGACGAGTTCAGAGTAGAGCGTTTGCTTTGGGAGTCTCGTGTCTGGCATGCGAACTATGTGGCCTGCCCAGCGGAGCTGATCAAGTGTGGTCAGTGCTTCAATGCTGGAGATGTTGGCCTGGACGAGGACGCTGATGTTGGTGCGTCTGTCCTCCCAAGGGATTTGTAGGATCTTGCGGAGACATCATTGGTGGTATTTCTCCAGCAACTTGAGGTGTCTACTGTACATAGTCCACATGTCTGAGCCATATAGGAGGGCGAGTATTACTACGGCCCCGTAGACCATGAGCTTGATGACAGTTTTGAGGGCCTGGTCTTCAAACACTCTTTTCCTCAGGCGGCCGAAGGCTGCTCTGGCGCACTGGAGGCGGTGTTGGATCTCGTTGTCAATGCCTGCTCTTGTTGATAAGAGGCTCCCGAGATAAGGGAAGTGGTCCACATTGTCCAAAGCCGCACCGTGGATCTTGATGGCTGGGGGGTGGGGGGCAGTGCTGTGCGCGAGGAGAGGCTGGTGGAGGACCTTGGTCTTACTGATGTTTAGCATAAGGCCCATGCTTTTGTACGCCTCAGTAAATACGTCGACTATGACGTGTTCAGCCTCTGTATGTGCACAGACACAGGCGTTGTCCCGTAATGTAGCTCGACAACAGAGGTTGGGGTGGTCTTGGACCTGGCATGGAGCGGCGAAGGTTGAAGGCCTTTGACACGGTCAACCACGAGGATCTATGGAGCGTCCTCCTCTGTTTCGGATGCCCCAAAAAATACGTCACCATCCTCCGCCTGCTCCACGACATGCAGGCCGTGATCCTTACCAACGGATCCATCACAGACCCAATCCACGTCTGAACCAGGGTCAAGCAGGGCTGCGTCATCACCCCAACCCTCTTCTCAATCTTCCTCGCTGCCATGCTCCACCTCACAGTTGACAAGCATCCCGCTGGAGTGGAACTAAACTACAGAACCATATATACTTATGCAAGAAATACAGGTTATAATCAGGTTTCAGAAAAAAACAACTCGTCTTCTATCTATTTATGGTAATAAATAGTTTTGAAGCGACTGTACCATAAAGTGATATAAAACAGAATTTTTGTGACGTTCAAAGATCCATTTCAAAACTAGGTCTCATCAACCTCGAAGTCAGCAAATCTACTGATCTTGCGCAAAGTATAATCCTGTTCAAATTAAAATAAAACCTTTTCTGAGAATTATGGTTACATTTTATTTCCAATAAAATAATGTTTATTTGTTCCTTGCAATGTTCTGAGTGAGGAAACTTTAGCCATCCCAGCCATGAGAATTGGTATCAATGCCATGGGCTTGAAAGCAATGAAAAAAACCAAGGTTTTTGTTGCTGATTCATGCCCTCTTCCTGGGAAACACGTATGTGTGGACATTGGGAGAATAGCTTGGGCTCAGTTATGATGAATCCCCATAATTGAATAGCAAGGTGATCGCATATAAAAGCTGACTTCACCAAGGGACCAGAGAGATACTGATATCTGTAGAAACATACCAAGAATGACCTAATGCTTTAAGGAACAGGGTGGAAAAACTCTGCAGTATCCATAGTAGGGTTAGGTCAATTGATTTTGGTCAATTTTCACGTGCAACTTAGTGCGTCATGCCATCTCTGCTAAAATGTGCTGCTGGAACAAAATATTCACTGGCCGCAGGAAAATCAGCAGTCGGGAAGCAGCAGCAATTAAAAAAAAACAGGTATTTCCAGGCTACCAGTGCCAAAAATAAATCTGGTATGTATATCTTGACATTGTTGCCAGCTACACAAGGTCCATACCACAGGAGCCAGCAGCTGAACACTAATACAAAAGCAGGTTACATTGAGTCATAGATCAAATTATCAGTGTTTCAAGGTTTGAAGGTTATCGCAGGTGATACCTTGCCTATCAGTGAAGCTCTTCAACTTATTCAAAACTTAGCTGCCTACATCCTGTCCCACTCTAAGGCCTGTTCATCCATACTCCTGTCCTTGTTGATCTAAATTAGTTTCCTGGCTCCTAACATATAAAATTTACATTTCTCATCTCATCTTCAAATCACTCCACACTCTCTTCCAACTCTTGCAGCCTACATCAACTTGCACATATTTCTGATTCTGCTCTTTTGTGCATCACCCCTTCCCTTTGTCTCAATAGGGGTGACAGAGCTTTCAGACACTTTGACCTTAAGTCTCTGGAACTCCCGACCAAAATTTAAAAAACAAATTCAAAAGCAAAATACTGAGGATACTGGAAATCTGAAATAAAAACAGCAAATGCTGGAAATACCCAGCAGGTCAAACAGCATGTGTGGAAAGAGAAACAGAGTTAACATTTCAAGTCGATGTGCTTTCTTGGTTAGTTCCTGACTCTCCCTCATCCAGTGGTTGGACAGATTAGCTGCTATACAAACTTTTTATCACAAACCCTTCCTTTGAAACTAGCTTTGTGCAAAGCTCAACAGGAAGGGACATTCCAACCTCTTATGGGGTGACTGCTGGGAGATCCTGGAATGACACAATGGGATAAAAAGAAACCAAAACCGACCTTTGGTTAGCGGCTGCCGGGCCTGCTGAACATTCCTGAGCGGGTCAGGCCAGCTCATGGGTCAACATTTCTAAAGGGGGTCCTCGATTAGCGCTAGGCCTGTTATTATATATTCAAGGAGCCCATTTACTGTTTTACCTAAAAAAGGCCCCCACTAATTTACCAGTAGGACCAATACCCAAGTAGAATGGATGCAGGTCATCCCACTACTAAAGTGGTATGCTGTGTGCCTGTTCTGTGTTTGGAAGATGGCTGGGGAGGGGGCGGGGGTGGGGGGAAATGCATGCCAATTTCTATCCCAATGTCTCCCCTACTGTTCTTAATCGTCCTACATAACAGTACGAATGTCTGGCTTTAATATACATTCTCCAAATGCCTGTGGCCTTTCTTTTTAAATTTGCAAATTCACTGTTTTAAAACCCAACATTAAAATTAACTTATTTTCCAAATTCTTTGTGGGAAAAAAATGTTTTTAAAATCCTGAAACATGACACTTCTCAAAACCAATCTCTTCAATCAAGCTTTTGATCATCTCTCCCAATTTTCGCAGAATGGCCAAGTCTAATCCATCATCCTATCCCTCCCTCAAAGTTAAATGTTTTAAGACATTTTCTATGTTAATGGCAGCATGGACTGGTTGAACCAAATGGACTGTTTCTGTGCTGAATATTGTATGTAAAGGCACTATATATTGGAAATTACTATTGTCTAAAGTATTGTTTGTATGAATTAGGTCACGGTAGTGTTGTCTTTTCCTGCAAACACAAATGTGTTCCAATAAGAGCCAAGCTTTTGTTGTGGGAGATACACACACATACACACACAAATGCAGCAACCGCACCCCCCACCCAGTCTACGTAAAGTCTAGTTTGCAGATTACATCAATTAGGCATAATTGTTAATACCAGGTTGCAAGGTCAGACTCTGTAAAAGGTACAGCTTCTGATGTTAGAAGACATGGTCCATTCTCAGGGATGACTGTTAAAAAGAAAAATGGTATTTAAAAACTTCAGATTGCAACATCGCCAATCCTTAAAGTATCGGCTTGCAAGTGCTGTGAAAATACTGTGACTGGGGAAAGGTTGCAGGATTGAACTCGGTGCTTGTAACTGGCTATTGAAATTGGAACTCTTAAGAACCGGTTATCCTTGAGGTTCACCACAGCCAGCTAGCCTCTCAGAATGATGTTGCGTATCTTTTTTTTTTTTAAATGATTTGAATTACAGAATAGGGCAGAAATGCTAGTATTTTCCAGAGAACCTGATCCATTACTGATCTGGGCTGCTGACTTTGGCTGGACCCGTGGACACAAACTCTAGGGTCTTCCCGAATATCTGAACGAACATATCCCTATTTTTGTTTGAGCTCAAAATGTAGAAGGCAAACTGGCCTAAACATCTAATGTAATCTCCTCACAATTGCCATAAAAGCAATTGACACCCCTCAGAGATCCTGGGATGAGTCAAGAGCGAGAGAAGTCATGTGTCTGGATAGGACCAGTGTGTTTAAGAGAAGCCTCTTCTGCTGACTAGATACTGGCATGATGAGGACCCAGCATGACCCATAAAGAGCTGACCTCGGCCTATCGATCAGGGACCAGTCACATGATGCAGTGATGCCGTTCCTGAAGCCCTCAAGCAGGATTTCCACTTTCTCCTCAAAGAAACCCGTTCTAAAAATTCAACTCTAAAAGCTTATCAAGCAAGCTTGAGGAAAACTTGGAAAGTAACGCCAAGTGAGCTAGCAAAGAAACAAGTCCCCTAGGGTCAGCAGATTGATCTCCTAAGGACATTAGCGGCTCCTTGCCTTTACCATAAATTGAAAAGAAACCTGCTTAATGCATCCCATGATAGGCTATATTATTTTCAACCAAGTGCAAAGGTCTGTTTGCCCTACATTCAACTATTTTTCCACTCAAGAACTGGATAAAATGATTCAAAGTATTTCCATGCTTCAAGTGCACCCAATATACTACAGGAGGTGCAGAAGTACAATCTTTGGCTGAAACACAAGGGACCCTGTACACACAGGCTTTTCTTTAACTGGAACTGGGAGTCTGCTTACACAGAAAAAATAAAAGAGCATGTTATTATTTAAATGGAGAAAGATTACAAAATGCTGCAGTACAGCAGGACACGTGGGTCCTTGTGTATGAAACAAACGGATAGTATGCAGGTACAGCAAGTGATCAGGAAGGCCAATGGAATCTTGGCCTTTATTGCAAAGGGGATGGAGTGTAAAAGCAGGGAAGTCTTGCTACAGCTATACAAGATATTGGTGTGACCACACCTAGAATACTGCGTACAGTTTTGGTTTTCATATTTAAGAAAGGATATACTTGCTTTAGAGGCAGTTCAGAGAAGGTTCATTAGGTTGATTCCAGAGATGAGGGAGTTGATTTATGAGGAAAGGTCGAGTAGGTTGGGCCTCTACTTATTGTAATTCAGAAGAATGAAAGGTGATCTTATCGAAATGTATAAGATTATGAGGGGGCTTGACAAGGTGGATGCAGAGAGAATGTTTCCACTGATTAGGGAGACTAAATCTAGGGGGCATCATCTTAGAATAAGGGGCCGCCCATTTAAAACTGAGATGAGGAGGAATTTCTTCTCTCAGAGCGTTGTAATTCGCTGCCTCAGAGAGCTGTGGAAGCTGGGTCACTGAATAAATTTAAGATATAGATACAGAAAGTTTCTTAACCGATAAGGGAATAAGGGGTTATGGTAAGCGGGCAGGTTTGTGGACCTGAATCCACGATTAGATCAGCCATGATCGTGTTGAATGGCGGAGCAGGCTCGAGGGGCCGTGTGGTCTACTCCTGCTCCTATTTCTTATGTTCTTATATGTGAACTTGATACCCTTCCAACCCCTCAAAAAAAAAATCACTCTCAATCAAGCCAATAACAACCCAGAATCAGCCAGTGTGAACACGAATAGAGTTGCACTGTCCCAAACGAGCTCATACAAATTGGCTCATTGCATCTCAAAAGCACGAGTATTTAAATACTATTTCCGCCTGAGGGTACTAAATTATCAGAAGCATCATCTAATTTTGTTCAAAATTACCATCAATATCTCAGTGGTTTACTGTTTGAAAGCATTTTATTGCATCAATGATTAAATAAAAGTATCGATACAAATAATGAATTCTCAATTAAGCTACTTAATGGAACAACTACAATCGTCACCTTTTACAAGTCACACAATGATTTGCCTGCAGCAGACGCAATCAAGGTATTTATAGAACAAAGCTTTGTATCTTTGACCTTGAACATCATGTTACTGAAAAGCTGGTTTGGAACAGCAGGAACCATAAAGAGGCTTTTATGACCTTTAATGCATAACCAAACTAAATACTTGAAATCTGAATTACCTACAATATTCTGGGTACATAGATACCCTTAAATGCAAGATTTTTGAAACATAAATTGCAAAGCAATTTCTGATGTGCTCTACATCTATATTGAGTACAATATTGTCTGTTATTGCTGAAATAGTGCTGTTCTGATCTTGGAAAGGGAGCAAGGAGGAAAGAGCAAAATTGGATTTGAACACTGCTGTCATGAAGAGAATCAGTTTTTCTTTTCATCTTCTGGCTATTATGCAGCAGCAAAATAATCTTGTAGAAAGGCATACTCATTACGCAAGTAAAGACAAATAATGCCATTTAGCAATTATCTATACTCCATCTAAAATCAAGCACATCTTCTACCTTAGTCAAATAGCAGCAAACCTACATTTAATCCAATAGCAAAATGAAATGTAGAACTACACCTTGAAATATGTGAGATAAATTAAAATAATCCATTAGACAACTTTATTATGGTATACTTTTGAGTGGTAAAAATATGAGTTTGAGTACACAGGTTAAGTTCCTGAAATCTTATTAAGTCACTGAAATCTCATTAGGGTTACAAGTAATGAAAACTTTATCAACCAGTTGAATTACGAGTACAACAATAGAATAAAGGACTTGTACATTTAAAAAATGATTATATGATTCCTCAGTAACAAAATATTTAACTATATTTACAGATTGCAAAAATGGATTTCTATTTGGGTGGAGGAAATAGCAGTTGGTTTTTATTTACAGTCTATTATAAAGAGCATTACACATCAACTTCTAATGTTACACAAATTGGAGTGAAATAGACCAAATTCTAGGGATTACTTAACTGTTTAAAAAAGGTTGGCAAAGTAGATTTTGGAAATCAAGAAATTGCATGGAAATCAACCAAAGATTATTATACGCAGAAGTGTTTTTTTGCTGTCATCTTTTAATTAAAGCCCTTGGGCGTTATAACGGTGAACAATTTTTGGGGGTTCCCCTCATGGCTTTAAATTTCTCAAGTGAGTAGCTTAAATGACATTCCATGGGCATTTTATGATGGACTAGCTAATGTCGTGTTGGGAGATGATAAGGGAGCTACAATTGTGCACACTGCAGAGTCACAAAACAGAAAATGAGTCAAGGCTTGTTTGATATCCAAGGACCCCAACTACAAGCATGGAGGGAGAATGGATCCTTACGCAGAACATGGAGCAGTCGGAACTGAAATGGACAAAGAGCATAACAGGAGTGAAACAAGGATGCATTAGGTCACACAACCTTTTCAACACATTCTCTAAATTTATTATGGGCAAGTCTGGATGAGTTAGAGGTTGGGCTTATCAATGGAAAAGTGATAAAACCCGAAGTATGCCAATGATACAGTACTGATGGTAGTTACAAAAGAACAAAATCCTTAAGATGGGAAATCAGACAAGTTTAGAATATGGATTGAAAATAAATCCCAAGATAACAAAATCAAGGTGACCACAAAGAGAACATCCCAAAACAGATTCTGTGGTTGGAGCATGGATGCGGTTGAGGCAGTAACCACTGCATCTTTTAGGGGGAAATTGGATAAATACTTGTAGCAGAGTAAGATACAGGGCTACAAAGGGAGAGAGTAATATCATGGGATAAGTTTTGCATTGCTCTAGCAAAGAGCTGCCACAGACACATTGGGCTAAATGACTTGTTTCTGTGTTGTAAACATCAATGATTCTATGGAATAATATGGAAATAGACAAATTATTTACTTTGGCAGTCTAACACCAGAGAGCTAAAACAATAAAGTTAAACAAAGGACAGTGATTGTAAAAGTGACATTCAGGAACATGCAAGAGTTTCTATTCAACTGTAAAATCAAGCTGATGATAAACACAAGAATACTCAGGTGTCATGTGGTCAACAGCATGTACTGTGAACATTTGACCTTGAACACTGAAGTCACATAAAAACTAGAGGGTGCTTAAGTTATGGTACTATAAAAATACAGGTACGTTGAAAATTAATTGGACAAGAATGCTCAATAAAACTAGCAACAACAAAAAGTGATGAGGCCAATTATAATTAGTTTATAACTGGAACAGAGTCAAAAAAAAAACACAAATCAAAAAAAAGAGGTTGGTCTTCAAAATAGCAAATTTCAGAAGTACAAAAAAGGACCTAGTCCGGATAAATTAGACAGTAAAGTTGGTAATACAACAACGGTCAGCAATGGAAAATATTTAAGCACAAGATGGGTAGGGTACAGACTAAAAACATTCCCACCGGGTTAAAGGGTAGTAAAAGAAGCTGATCAGTTTTATGTTTCAACTGTCCAAATATTCAGTCAATTCACTTACCTTAAATCAAAAATGTTTAATTTTGGAATGTGCACGCCTAGAAACTGTAGGAGTTGCTGTGTTTTGCATAGCAGTAGATTCAAAAACATCAAGATAAGTTGGACCTTCTTGGTTTAAACTATCTGACTGGGTACCTAAATTTACATTAACCAACTAGAGGACAAAACCTTAAAACACCATCAAGTTATGCATTCAATTCTTCTTGTGGGGTGAGTGGGGAAGAATCTATAATTTATAATTCAAATAACGGGGGGGAGAAAGATTTTTTTTTTCCAAGATTAAGGGAATGAAATTGCATCTTTCGATAAGGCCTCTGACCGCCGGAAAGCGGCAGCCACGAGGCGGAATGGCGCCATTCTAGAAATTACCCTTCCACAGGAGCAGAGCGATGTCCGGGATCGCTCCGCCAGTTCTCCCGCCGCGGCGTGCACACGCCAACCGTTTACCATCTGGCGGGACCCACTGCCTCGCAAAATTGCCCCTTACACGAAATTGCCCCGCGGGAGCGGCCCCATCACCGGGCAATGCCCCCGGTGTACTCTGTGTGAAATGGTGGGATGACCCCCCTTAAAGGGGAGTGCGCACTGCCGCAGCCACCATGTTATTTTTTTTTGTTGGCTGACTGCCAGGCAGCCTGACAAGTATGCTCCCGGGTTCGACCGGGCTGCCAACACCTCTCTTAGGTGCCAGGCCACTGGCCCAGCAGAAGCCCTCCCTGGTGGCCCAGTGAACCTAACTAAAATAAATGCAGAGTTCGCAGCGGCTCTCCCCTCCGTCCCGGCCCCACTTCCGTCCCGCGAGTGACCGCCACAGTGCCCCGCTCCCACTTCTGGCCCCATGATGCAACAAACAAAATATGACCTTTGAGAGTCCCTTATAGTAAACTAATTGAACTGTGCTTTATTAACCTTACCTAGTTTTGGAAAGACAATTAAGTATTCAGCATTACATTGTGGACAAGCCACTCTGGCTGTACTGTTGCCCCTTTGCTTCTCGTCTACCCATCGCTGTAGACAAGCTTGGTGAACCCATTTAGTGGATCCTCTGCACCTGCAAGGCCGCACCCATTCCGCTGTCCGATCATCTTCGTCAGTAGCAAAACACACCCAACAACTCCTAAAATGAAAAAAAACATTAATATTCCAGGACAAAAACGTCACTAAACTTAAGCATTCATTCCTGTCAGCAGGACAGAGGTTAAAATAGTCATCCTAATAACGAGTCTGAAGTGATGATATACAATGCAAACAGTTGGTCAAAATTAAATACCCTATACCACAATCTTCGAAATCAAAGTTAGAAATGAGAGTGAGTGGGAGAGAAGGAATCTCATATCAAAGTTTTATCATCTTGATTTTTTTTTATCTCCCATTCGTTTATCCTCTGCATACCACTAAGTACTGTGGTTAGTGGTCAATCATTTGGTGTATAGGGTTGCCCCTTCACGGCAAACGAGCCAAAGGTGGGCAGCGTAAATGCTACAAGGACACCCTCAAAGCCTCCCTGATAAAGAGCAACATCCCCACTGACACCTGAAAGTCCCTGGTCAAAGACCACCCTAAGTGGAGGAAGTGCATCCGGGAGGGCGCTGAGCTCCTCGAGTCTCATCACCGAGAGCATGCAGAAATCAAGCGCAGGCTGCAGAAAGAGCGTGCGGCAAACCAGTCCCACCCACCCTTTCCCTCTACGACTATCTGTCCCACCTGTGACAGAGACTGTGGTTCTCATATTGGATTGTTCAGCCACCTTAGAACTCATGTTAAGAGTGGAAGCAAGTCTTCCTCAATTCCGAGGGCCTGCCCATGATGATGAAGGTTGTCCATGGACCAATGTGTCAAAAGAGAATACATTGTAATGTTTGGTAAAGATGTGAAGGTATTTGTCATAAAAGAAAATTTTAAACTAAGTACATAAAATGTTTATACTATAGGCTGGCTTGATCTGGTTGGTTTATATAAATCAGTGTTTCACTATTTTGAACATCCCTGAAGACTGTAAAAGAGTTTGGAATTAAATCACATGATGTCGCAAATACCATTAATTCCAGAAGAGTTCTGAATAACAAACAATAATCTTTCACCATGCTTATCTCTTTCTGTTTTCAGCAGGACTGGGGTTGGGGGAGGGAGAAAGAAAGACAAAGCATGTGCGTGTGCACTACATGATGCCCTTTCAACACAAGCACTGTGCCTCTTGCCAAATTTTCCATTTTCTTGCATTGAATAAAACATGACCTTGATAAAGCAGTGAATTAGGTCAGTACTCAGATAACAAACTGAAACAGGAAAAACCTGCTAGGTGAAACCTCTCATGAAAACAAAGCTTAATTTCTTATGGTAACTCAAGCCACCTCCCTGGATGAGTCCACAAAAAACAGAATCAATATCCCTAATGTATTTTGCTCTTCTGTGCATTTACATGTATCAAAGAGAACAAAAGACAGCATTTTTGCAGTTCATCCCAATTTTATTTTTGCAGGATTAAATTTACTTGGCAGCTAAATACTTCTCTCGTAATTATCCTGAGGCACACCTTTAAATTTGTTTTCAAAAGCAATTTTAAACATGAACTATCATAAACTGGACACATTACAATATAATTTTGCACCATTACAAGAGTTAAGCAAAGCATTTGATGAAATATTTAACATAACCAATACCGGCATATAGGCCCCAAGTTTCCACATGATTTGCTCCTGATTTTTAGGAGCAACAGGTGTAGAATGGAGTATCTTAGTAATCGGAAATCTCATCATTTAGTTTGCTCCAGTTCTAGTCAGTTAGAACAGTTTCACTGTGGAACAGAATTTTTTTTTCAAAAGGGGGCGTGTCCGGCCACTTACGCCTGTTTTCAAAGTTTCGTCAGTGAAAACTTACTCCAAACTAACTTAGAATGGAGTAAGTGAAGATTTTTGTACGCTCGAAAAAACCTTGTCTACACTTTAGAAAATCAGGCGTAGGTTACAAATCAGGCGTAGGGAATGGTGGGGGGGGGGGGGGGGGGGGTTTAAAGGGAAGTTTACAAACATTAAACACTTCAGTTTTACAAATAAAGAGCCATCATCAATAATAAATACATCAATAAATCAATCAAAAAACATTAATAAGAAATAAAAAATTTTTAAATCAATAAATAAAACATTTTCTACTTACCGACTGCAGCACCGGGAACCCTCCAACAGCGTGCTGGGAAAGCCCCCCACCCCCCACCACAGTGTGTCTCGGTCAGTGTCTCTATCTCTCTGTGTGTGTCTCTCATTCTCTGTCTGTCAGTGTCTGTGTTTCTGACAGCGAGAGGAGAGGGAGGAGAAGGGGGAAGAGATGGGAGAGAAGATAAAGGGGAGATGGGGGGAGAGAAGGAGATGTTGGGGGGGGAGAAGGAGATGGGGGGGGAGAGAGAGAAGGAGATGGGGGGGGAGAGAGAGAAGGAGATGGGGGGGGGGGGGGGAGAGAAGGAGATGGTGGGGGGGGGGGGAGGAGAAGGAGGAGGGAGGCTGAACGGGCCGGGCCCGAGACTTCGGGCAGGGCCCGTCCCCAGCACCAGATTTACAGGTAGGTGGCGTTGGGTCGGGTCGGGGGTTGGTGGGAGGTCGAGAGGTCGGTTTGGTTCAGGTCGGGGGGAGGGAGGGAGGGAGGGAGAGGGAGGTCAGGTCGGGGAGAGGGAGGTCAGGTCGGATCCAGTCCGGGGGCGGGGGCGGGGGGGGGGAGCGGGTCCAGTCGGGGCGGGGGGGAGGGGGCGGGAGCGGGAGTCGGGTCGGGTCCAGTCAGGGGGTGGGGGGGAAGAGCGAGAGTCGGGTCGGGTCCAGTCGGGGGGATGGGGGGAGCGGGAGTCGGGTCGGGTCCGGAGCCGGGAAGCTGGAGTCGAGTCGGGTCGGGAGGAAGCAGGAGCTGGCCGTGGGAGGAGCCTCATTCACGCAGCCCCAGTGAGGCCATTCGGCCAGGGCTAGGGGCTGCATGCTTCGGGCCCCTCCCACACAGTTTCGGGCGCCTGGAGCTACTGCACTTGCGCGCCCACTGTAGCACGCATGTGCAGAAGTCCCGGCACTGTTTTCAGCGCAGGGACCTGGCTCCGTCCCCTACAGCTCCTGCTGCGCTGCGCCGAGGGCCAGAGGACCTGCAGGGAGTTGGAGAATACGAAGGGTTTTTTTAGGCGCACTTTGTGGCGCGAAAAACGGGCGTCCAGGTCGGGACTGCGTCGTTCTAGGCGCGGCTCGAAACTTGGGCCCATAGAATGTAACATTGAATGTTAACAAGTCTAAATGGCATCCTTTGCGTTTGCCATTTCTACTTCAACGTACACAAGGAGAAACACATGACCAACCCTCTGTAGATGTGACGCCACAGTACATATTTGGAATGTTCAAGTGCTGCAATGCCAAGCACAATAGGTAATACAATTCAACAATTATGACCATATTGTGTGGAGAGATAATGTGATATTAACCTCTCTTCCCTACATGCATCTATATTGAACAAATGATTTTGTACTTAAATAATACACAACAGCACTTCAAAACTGCACAGTTACTCTAAATTGCTACTGCACTTTTATTGACAAGGCATTTGACAGCAATTACACTTAAAATGCAGATCTGCAATTATAATGACAACTGATCCAGCAAGAAAGAACTGTATTTATATAGCGCCTTTCATGATCCCAGGACATCCCAAAGTGCTTTACAGTCAATGAAGTACTGCCGCTGTTGCACTGTAGGAAATGCAGCAAGCTAATTTGCACATAGCAAGATCCGACAAACAGCAGTGTTAATAACCATCAGATCATCTGTTTTTAAATAAATGTTGATTGCGGGATAAATATTGGCCAGGACACCAGGGAAAACTCCCCTGTTCTTCCAGGGAGAACTCCCCTGTTCTTCTTTGAAATACTGCCAGGGGATCTTTTACGTGCACCAGAGAGGGCCTTGGATGAACGTCTCATTAGAAAGATGGCACTTTCAACAGCACAGTACTCACTCAGTACTGTATAGGAATGACAACCTGGATTTTGTGTTTCAGTCTCTGGAGCGGGACTTGAACCTACAACCTCCTGACTCTGAGGAGAGAGTGCTACCAACTGAGCCACAGCTGTAAGGCTTTCAAAGTCTGTTTAGATACCTGCTAGTTAATCAACAAATCTGCTTACGCATCATCATGCCAAAGTATCTACCATTCGAACTATTCTCAGATCCAACTCTACTGTGTAGAAAGTGATGAAAAGCTTTTGACAAATCCCAGGGATCTCAAAACTTACTGTATTCATAGCACTAATTTTTCATGATTTTTCTCCTTGTTTCAAGTTATTAGTTTTACTTTGTTCTTTTTCATAATAATATAAAATGGATTTTTTTTTTTAAACTTAGTACATTAAATCTGGGTATCAAATTCAAATTGCAATATAAAAAAAAATGTTAATTTAAAAAGTCCAGCATTCCAAACACAAAATTAAATCCTCAATAAATTATAAACTGTACTATAGATCACCGAGGGTTTCCTGAAGAAAACATAACCATCATACAATTCACCACACCCTATGGCCGACACAAATGAAATAGCTTGTTTACACAAAGCATTTAAAAAGATTGCAACACAACTCCCAGCAGAGATTTTCTGGAGTCCAGTTTTGCAGTAAACTAATGGATGATACTCTTATTTTTGTCATAGTTGTGATTCCGCCCTCTTGGGCAGAAGATTATAACTGCTCAATCATTGGTGGCCGTGCCTTCAGCTGCCTGGGCCCCAAGCTCGGGAACTCCCTGAAGACTCTCCTTAAAACCTACTTCTTCAACCAAGCTTTTGGTCATCTGCCATAATTTCTTCTTACGTGTCAAATTTATTGTTTTGTCATAAAACTCCAGTGAAGCTCCTTGGGGCGTATTACTACGTTAAAGGTGCTATATTAATACAAGTTGTTGTTGTAAAGCCTCTAACATGATTTTCAATAGTTTCAATCCAATGGCACACCAATTCTGCTTAGTCAGTATTAATTTAGCTATCATCTCTCACAAATGCCAAAAGGATGGCAAATATGAGAAGAGTTAAAAGGGTGTACCCAAATTAAATTACATCGCTTAATCATGTAACCGTAAATCTTACAGTTGAGCATGTCATAACTGATGGGAACAGTTGAAAGACTAAAATCCAAAGTAGTGATTTTTCAAAGAAAACATAGAAAATAGGTGCAGGAGTAGGCCATTCGGCCCTTCGAGCCTGCACCACCATTCAATAAGATCACGGCTGATCATTCACCTCAGTACCCTTTTCCCGCTTTCTCTCCATACTCCGCGATCCCTTTGGCCGTAAGGGCCATATCTAACTCCCTCTTGAATATATCCAATGAACTGGCATCAACAACTCTCTGCGGCAGCGAATTCCACAGGTTAACAACTCTCTGCATGAAGAAGTTTCTCCTCATCTCAGTCCTAAATGGCCTACCCCTTATCCTAAGATTGTGTCCCCTGGTTCTGGACTTCCCCAACATCGGGAACATTCTTTTCGCATCCAACCTGTCCCGTCCTGTCAGAATCTTATATGTTTCTATGAGATCCCCTCTCATCCTTCTAAACTCCAATGTATAAAGGTCCAGTTGACCCAGTCTATCCTCACACGTCAGTCCAGCCAGCCCTGGAATCAGTCTGGTGAACCTTCGCTGCACTCCCTCAATAGCAAGAACGTCCTTCCTCAGATTAGGAGACCAAAACTGAACACAATATTCCAGGTGAGGCATCACCAAGGCCCTGTACAATTGCAGTAAGACCTCCCTGCTCCTATATTCAAATCCCCTAGCTATGAATGCCAACATACCATTTGCCTTCTTCACCGCCTGCTGTACCTGCATGTCAACTTTCATGACACCCAGATCTCGTTGCACCTCCCCTTTTCCTAATCTGCCGCCATTCAGATAATATTCTGCCTTGGTGTTATTGCCTCCAAAGTGGGTAACCTCACATTTATCCACATTATACTGCATCTGCCATGCATTTGCCCACTCACCTAACCTGTCCAAATCACCCTGCAGCCTCTTAGCATCCTCCTCACAGCTCACACCGCCACCCAGTTAAGTGTCATCTGCAAACTTGGAGATATTACATTCAATTCCTTTATCCAAATCATTAATGTATATTGTAAAGAGCTGGGGTCCCAGCACTGAGCCCTGCGGCACTTCACTAGTCACTGCCTCCCATTCCAAAAAGGACCCGTTTATCCCGACTTTCTGCTTCCTGTCTGCCAACCAATTCTCTATCCACGCCAGTACATTACCCCAATACAATGTGCTTTGATTTTGCACACCAATCTCTTATGTGGGACCTTGTCAAAGGCCTTTTGAAAGTCCAAATACACCACATCCACTGGTTCTCCCTTGTCCACTCTACTAGTTACATCGTCAAAAAATTCCAAGTGGTTTGTCAAACATGATTTCCCCTTCATAAATCCATGCTGACTTGGACCGATCCTGTCACTGCTTTCCAAATGCGCTGCTATTTCATCTTTAATAATTGATTCCAACATTTTCCCCACGACTGATGTCAGGCTAACCGGTCTATAATTACCTGTTTTCTCTCTCCCTCCTTTTTTAAAAAGTGGCGTTACATTAGCTACCCTCCAGTCCATAGGAACTGATCCCGAGTTGATAGATTGTTGGAAAATGATCACCAATGCATCCACTATTTCAAGGGCCACTTCCTTAAGTACTCTGGGATGCAGACAATCAGGCCCCGGGGATCTATTGGCCTTCAATCCCATCAATTTCCCCAACACAATTTTCCGCTTAATAAGGATATCCTTCAGTTCCTCCTCCTCTCCAGACCCTCGGGCCCCTAATACATCCGGAAGGTCATTTGTGTCTTCCTTCGTGAAGACAGAGCCCAGGTATTTGTTCAATTGGTCTGCCATTTCTATAAATTCACCTGAGTCCGACTGCAAGGGACCCAAGTTTGTCTTCACTAATCTTTTTCGCTTCACATATCTATAGAAGCTTTTGCAGTCAGTTTTTATGTTCCCGACAAGCTTCCTCTCGTACTCTATTTCCCCCCCCGTAATCAAACCCCTTGTCCTCCTCTGCTGAATTCTCCCAGTCCTCAGGTTTGCTGCTTTTTTTGGCCAATTTATATGCCTCTTCCTTGGATCTAACACTATCCTTAATTTCCCTTGTTAGCCACGGTTGAGCTACCTTCCCTGTTTTATTTTTATTTCAGACAGGGATGTACAATTGTTGAAGTTCATCCATGTTATCTATAAATGTTTGCCATTGCCTCTCCACCGTTAACCCTTTAAGTATCATTTGCCAGTCTATTCTAGCCAATTCACACCTCATGCCGTCGAAGTTAACTTTCCTTATGTTCAGGACCCTAGTTTCTGAATTAACTGTGTCACTCTCCTGCTTAATAAAGAATTCTACTATATTATGGTCACTGTTCCCCAAGGGGCTTTGCACAACAAGATTGCTAATTAGTCCCTTCTCATTACATATCACCCAGTCGAGGATGGCCAGCTCTCCAGTTGGTTCCTCGACATATTGGTCAAGAAAACCATCCCTAATACACTCCAGGAAATCCTACTCCACCGCATTACTACCAGTTTGGTTAGCCCAATCTATATGTAAATTAAAGTCGCCCATAATAACTGCCCATAACAATAACTATTTCTTGTTTGATGCTGTTCCCAACCTCACTACTACTGTTTGGTGGTCTGTACATAACTGCCACCAGCGTTTTCTGCCCTTTGGTATTCCATAGCTCCACCCATACCGATTCCACATCATCCAAGCCAATGTCGTTCCTTACTATTGCATTAATTTCCTCTTTAACCAGTAACGCCACCCAGCCTCCTTTTCCTTTCTGTCTATCCTTCCTAAATGTTGAATACCCCTGGATGTTGAGTTACCAGCTTTGGTCATCATGGAGCCATGTCTCGGTGATGCCAATTACATCATATCCATTCACTGCTATCTGTGCAGTTAATTCGTCCACCTTATTCCGAATACTCCTCGCATTGAGGCACAGAGCCTTCAGGCTTGCCTTTTTAACACACTTTGCCCCTTTAGAATTTTTCTGTAATGTGGCCCTTTTTATTTTGGGTTTTCTCTGCCTCCACTTTTACTATTCTCCTTTCTATCTTTTGCCTTGGTCTTCCTTTTATTTCCCTCTGCCTCGCAGCATAGGTTCCCATCCCCCTGCGATATTAGTTTGACTACTCCCCAACAGCACTAGCAAACACCCCCCCTAGGCCATTGGTTCCGGTCCTGCCCAGGTGCAAACCGTCCGGTTTGAACTGGTCCCACCTACCCCAGAGCCGGTTCCAATGTCCCAGGAATTTGAATCCCTCCCTTCTGCACCACTCCTCAAGCCACGCATTCATCTGAGCTATCCTGCGATTCCTACTCTGACTAGCACATGGCACGGGTAGCAATCCTGAGATTACTACTTTTGAGGTCCTACTTTTTAATTTGGCTCCAAGCTCCCTAAATTTTTCTCGTAGGACCTCATCCCATTTTTTACTGATATCGTTGGTACCTATATGGACCACGACAACTGGCTGTTCACCCTCCCTTTTCAGAATGTCCTACACCCGCTCTGAGACATCCTTGACCTTTGCACCAGGGAGGCAACATACCGTCCTGGAGTCTCGGTTGCGGCCACAGAAACGCCTATCTATTCCCCTTACAATTGAATCCCCTATCACTATCACTCTCCCACTCTTTTTTCCTGCCCTCCTATGCAGGAGAGCCACCTACGGTGCCATGAACTTGGTTGCTGCTGTCTTCCCCTGAAGAGTCACCCCCCCAATAGTATCAAAGCGGTCTGTCTGTTTTGAAGGTGGATGACCACAGGGGACCCCTGCACTACCTTACTTGCACTGCTCCTCCTGTTGGTCACCCATTTACTATCTGGCTGTGTACCCTTTACCTGCGTTGAGACCAACTCGCTAAACGTGCTATTCACGTCATTCTCAGCATCGTGCATGCTCCAGAGTGAATCCACCCGCAGCTCCAGTGCCGCAATACAGTGCATCAGGATCTGCAGGCGGATGCACTTCCCGCACATGTAGTCGTCAGGGACATCGGAAGCGTCCGAGTTCCCACATAGTATAGGAGTCCGAGCTCTCCTGCCATGACTTAACCCTTGGATTAACTTAATTGGCAACAAGAATGTTAACAGGTTACTTATTGATAAAGAAAGAAATCGAAAAACTACTTACCAATCAACAGCCTTGGCTGTGACACACCTTTCAATTTCTTTCTACCTCTTTTTTGCCTTCTGCCCCTGCTGCACAAGCATCTCCGACTTAATAAATGCCGCTGGGCCTATTTATAGGCCTCCACACGCTGCCTTTCCGACTCACCAACTGCCTCTCCCTCAAGTTACATATTAAAACCTGTCCAGTTCTTGTTATTCCACAGTGCCATTTCATACTTGCTGTGGTCTGAGTTCTTAGAAGATATAATTCCTCCCGATTGATTGTGTACCAGTTACAATCCATTTCGGATCAATAATAAATTCCATGCAACTGTTGACTTGAACATTTTGTTCTCAATGGGAAATTACCAAAAAGCAAGGACATCTGCTCCAATTTCTGCTGCAGCAACTGCGAATAAAACTGAAAAATAAAACTCTCTGGAAGTAATGTTTGCACCGCCTGGCTGCTTACCTTTCAACAACTGCTATATTGCTGTTGTTCACTCTCGAAGACACACTTTTGTAAACAGGAAACTGTATTCATCGAAATTAATCTCAACTATCACAAAAAACCCCGTACACTTAGTGACATCACCCAGTTCCCACCACTCCCGCCCTCATTCCTAAACTTCTATGTGAAAAGATGCCTGAAAACAGACATTTACATCTCATACTCATAAGCAGTCCCTCGGAATCGAGGAAGACTTGCTTCCACTCTTAACATGAGTTCTTCGATGACTGAACAGTCCAATACGAGAACCACAGGTAGGACAGTGTCATAGAGGGAAAGGGTGGGTGGGACTGGTTTGCCGCACGCTCTTTCCGCTGCCTGCGCTTGGTTTCTGCATGCTCTCGGCGATGAGGCCCTCCCGGATGCACTTCCTCCACTTAGGGCGGTCTTTGGCCAGGGACTCCCAGGTGTCGGTGGGGATGTTGCACTTTATCAAGGAGGCTTTGAGGGTATCCTTGAAACGTTTCTTCTGCCTACCTTTGGCTCGTTTGCCGTGAAGGAGATCAGAGTACAGCACTTGCTTTGGGAGTCTCGTGTCAGGCATGAGAACAATGTGGCCTGCCCAGCGGAGCTGATCGAGTGTGGTCAGTGCTTCAATACTGGTGATGTTGGCCTGGTCGAGGACGCCAACGGTTGGTGCGTCTGTCCTCCTAGGGGATTTGCAGGATCTCGCAGAAACATCGTTGGTGGCATTTCTCCAGCTATTCGAGGTGTCAACTGTACATGGTCCATGTCTCTGAGCCATACAGGAGGGCGGGTATTACTACAGCCCTGTAGACCATGAGCTTGGTGGCAGATTTGAGGGCCTGGTCTTCAAACACTCTTTTCCTCAGGCTGCCGAAGGCTGCACTGGAGGCGGTGTTGAATCTCGTCGTCAATGTCTGCCCTTGTTGATAAGAGGCTCCCGAGGTATGGGAAATGGTCCACGTTGTCCAGGGCTGCACCATGGATCTTGATGACTGGGGGGGCAGTGCTGTGCGGCGGGGACAGGCTGGTGGAGGACCTTTGTCTTACAGATGTTTACTGTAAGGCCTATGCTTTCAAATGTCTCAGCGAATATGTTGACTATGACTTGGAGTTCAGCCTCTGTATGTTATCGAGCTACAGTCTGCGCAAAGAGATTGGGGTGGTCTTGGATTTGGCTTGGAGACAATGAATGTTGAACAGGTTCCCACTGGTTCTGTAGTTTAGCTCCACTCCAGCGGGGAGCTTGTTGACTGCGAGGTGGAGCATGGCAGCGAGGAAGATTGAGAAGAGAGTTGGCGCGATAACGCAGCCCTGTTTGACCCCGGTCCGGACGTGGATTGGGTCTGTAATGGATCCGTTGGTAAGGATCACAGCTTGCATGTCGTCATGGAGCAGGCGGAGGATGACGACGAACTTTTGGGGGCAGCCAAAATGGAGGACGACGCTCCACAGACCCTCGCGGTTGACAGTGTCAAAGCCCTTTGTAAGGTCAAAGGCGGCCATGTACAAGGGTTGGTGCAGTTCCCTGCATTTTTCTTGCAGCTGTCGCTCTGTAAAAATCATGTCCGTTTTACCCCGTAGGGGACGAAATCCACATTGTGACTCCGGGAGGAGCTCCTCAGCCACAGGGAGAAGATGGTTAAGGAGGTCTCTAGCGACGACTTTCCCAGTGGCTGATAGCAGTGAGATTCCTCTGTAGTTGCCACAGTCGGATGGTCACGATCACTGCATCTCTGAGATCTCCTGCCATGGTCTCCTCCGTCCAGATGAGAGAGATAAGGTCATGTATTCGCACCAACAATGCCTCTCCGCCATACTTCAGTACCTCAACGGGGATTCCATCCGCTCCCATAGCCTTATTGTTCTTAAGTGTCTTATGGCCTTTTCTACCTCGTGCAAAGCTTGGCTATTACTGAGGTGGTGGCGGGTAGCATGCTGCAGGATGGAGTCAAGGACTAGAGTCAAAGGCAGAGTCTCGATTGAGGAGATCTTCGAAGTGCTCCTTCCAGCGGGCCCTGACTGCTTTGGTGTCCTTGAAGAGTGTTTCCCCGTTCTTGGCCAGCAGTGGGGTGGGGCCTTGAGTGTATGGGCCGCAGGTGGCCTTGACTGCAGTGAAGAATCCTCGCACATCATGGTTGGCGGCCAGCTGCTGTATCTCCTATGCTTTCTCCATCCACCATCAGGTCCCAAGTTTTTTGTTGGATCTCGGCCATAAGCCGTCTGTAATGCTGCCTTGCTGCTCCTGAGTTGGGCTGCTGTTTAAGGCTCAGAAATGCCCTGCGCTTGGATCTCCTGGTCATTCTCATCAAACCAGTCCTGGTGTTTCCTGGTTGAGTGACCGAGCAGCTTTTCGTAGGCACTCGTTATGAAGGCCTGGAAGGCAGACCAAGCGCTGTGGACATTCTGCGTCTCGGGGTCATCAAGGCACGCCAGGTTAGCAGTGGGGCGCTGACTGCATAGGGCTCTCTTAGAGGGTCTTTGAGTGACCCAGCATTGACTTTTTTGCAGCACTGCTTCTGCTGCCATTGCCGCTTTGGGGCTATATTGATGTCAATGATGGAATGGATTCGGCATTAGTCCGTCCAGCAGTCGTCAGCTCCAGTCATGGCGCGGTGATGCGCACATCCTTGCGATCCCTGGCTTGGACGATGACATAGTCAAGCAGATGCCAGTATTTGGAGCGAGGGTGTTCCCACCATGCCTTGTACTTGTCCCTCTGGCAGAACAAGGTCTTGGTGATGACAAGGTCATGTTCTAGACACTGTCAGGAGCAGGGTATTGCTGGAGTTGGTTTTCCCTGCCCCCTCTCTGCCAATCACGCCTCCCCAGAGATCTGTGCCCTTACCGACCCTGGCGTTGAAGTCACCGAGGAGGATCAGTTTGTCCTCCGCAGGAATGCGGGACAGGGATTTTGAGAGGCTGGAGTAAAAACCCTCTTTGGTCTCATCTATCGCATCGAGTGTTGGGGCGTACGCACTGATGACTGTGGCGCATTGATTCCGGGATAGGGCGAGTCAGAGAATCATGAGATGTTCGTTAATCCCACAGGGGGAGTCTTTGATGCGGTCAACCAACTCGTTTTTGATAGCAAAACCGACTCCGTGGAGCCGGCGTTCTTCCTCTGGTTTCCCTTTCCAGAAGGTGGTGTAACCTCCATCTTGTTCCTTGAGCTGGCCTTCCTCTGCCCGCTGTGTCTCGCTTAGGGTGGCGATGTCGACATCGAAATGTCTCAGTTCCCGGGCAACTATGGCGGTGTGGCGTTCCGGCTTGTCGTTGTTGGAGTTGTCCATGAAGATCCTGACGTTCCAGGTCCCGAACTTTTATAAGCAAGATGGCCACTGGGGTGGTAGCTCCCTCGGGAGCTTCCCTGCCTAACATAAGAATTAGGAACAGGAGTAGGCCATCTAGCCCCTCGAGCCTGCTCCGCCATTCAACAAGATCATGGCTGATCTGGCCGTGGACTCAGCTCCACTTACCCGCCCGCTCCCCGTAACCCTTAATTCCCTTATTGGTTAAAAATCTATCTATCTGTGACTTGAATACATTCAATGAGCTAGCCTCAACTGCTTCCTTGGGCAGAGAATTCCAGATTCACAACCCTCTGGGACAAGAAATTCCTTCTCAACTTGGTTTTAAATTGGCTCCCCTTGTATTTTGAGGTTGTGCCCCCTAGTTCTAGTCTCCCCGACCAGTGGAAACAACCTCTCTGTCTCTATCTTGTCTATCCCTTTCATTGTTTCTATAAGATCCCCCCTCATCCTTCTGAACTCCAACGAGTAAAGACCCAGTCTACTCAATCTATCATCATAAGGTAACCCCCTCATCTCCGGAATCAGCCTCGTGAATCGTCTCTGTACCCCCTCCAAAGCTAGTATATCCTTCCTTAAGTAGGGTGACCAAAACTGCACGCAGTACTCCAGGTGAGGCCTCACCAATACCCGATACACTTGCAGAAGGCCCTCCCTGCTTTTGTACTCCATCCCTTTCGCAATGAAGGCCAACATTCCATTCGCCTTCCCGATTACCTGCAAACTAAAAGAGTTTCATGCACAAGGACCCCCAGGTTCCTCTGCACCGCAGCATGTTGTAATTTATCCCCATTAAAATAATATTCCCTTTTACTGTTTCTTTTCCCCAAGGCGGATGAGCTCACACTTTCCGACATTGTATTCCATCTGCCAAACCTTAGCCCATTCGCTTAACCTATCCAAATCTCTTTGCAGCCTTTCTGTGTCCTCTACACAACCCGCTTTCCCACTAATCTTTGTGTCATCTGCAAATTTTGTTACACTACACTCTGTCCCCTCTTCCAGATCATCTATGTATATTGTAAACAGTTGTGGTCCCAGCACCGATCCCTGTGGCACACCACTAACCACCGATTTCCAACCCGAAAAGGACCCATTTATCCTGACTCTCTGCTCGCCAGCCAATTCTCGATCCATGCTAATACATTTCCTCTGACTCCGCGTACCTTTATCTTCTGCAGTAACCTTTTGTGTGGCACCTTATCGAATGCCTTTTGGAAATCTAAATACACCACATCCATCGGTACATCTCTATCCACCATGCTCATTATATCCTCAAAGAATTCCAGTAAATTAGTTAAAACATGATTTCCCCTTCATGAATCCATGCTGCGTCTGCTTGATTGCATTATTCCTATCAAGATGTCCCGCTATTTCTTCCTTAATGATAGTTTCAAGCATCCTTGATAGTTTCAAGCATCCTTAACAACCTTATCCTAGCCATCTGTTGCCATCCAACACCTTTTCACCCCCAATCTCCCCCCTTCCACTATTTAAACATTCCCCGCTTTAATAGACTCTAATTGGGGGTTCATTTCTTTCCCTAAAACCTTAATTCCTACAAATTTGGGCCTCCCTCAGGCATGAACCTTCCCTCCGACCTTCCACCAATCGGCAACGTCCAGATTATCCTCCAACAAGCAGCGACCAAGTCCCCTGCAGCGTCCAAGCCTCTTCCCTTCAGCGGCAACCTGGACGACTTCTCTCCTTCGGCGACTGGACCTCCTCTCCTTCAGCGCTGGAATGTAATAAATAGGTGCAGGAGCAGGCCCATTTGGCCCCTTGAGTCTGCTCTGCCATTCAATAAGATCACGGCTGATCATCGACCTCAACTCCACTTTCCCGCCCGATCTCCATATCCCTCGATTCCCCTAGAGTCCAAATATCTATCTCAGCCTTGAATATAGTCAGAGACTCGGCATCCACAGCCCTCTGGAGCAGAGAATTCCAAAGATTCACAACCCTCTGAATGAATTCCTCATCATCTCTGTCTTAAATGGCCTACCTCTTATTCTGAGACTGTGCACCCTAGTTCTGGACACCCCAGCCAGGAGAAACAATCTCTCAGCATCTACCCTGTCAATCTCCCTCAGAATTCTGTATGTTTCAATGAGATCACCCCTCATTCTTCTAAACTCCAGAGGATTATCGGCCCAATATACTCAATCTCTCCTCATCGGACAACCCTCTAATCTCAGGGTGAACCTACGTTGCCTTTCTCAGATAAGGAGACCAAAAATGTGCACAGTACTCCAGGGTCTCACCAAAGCCTTGTACAAGTGTAGTAAGACTTGCTTACTTTTGTACTCCATGCAATAAAGGCCGACATGCCATTTGCCTTCCTAATTGCTTGCTGTACCTGCATGCTGTGTTTTCTGTACGAAGACACCTGAATCTCTCTGAACACCAACATATAATAAATATTTTGTTTTTCAATTCTTCCTACCAAAGCCACACGGCCCCTCGAACCTGCTCTGCTATTTCATAAGATCATGACTGATCTGATCTTGGCCTCAACTCCACTTTCTTGCCTGTTCCCCATAACCCTCGACTCCCTTGTAGTTCAAGAATCTGTCTATCTCAGCCTTGAATATATTCAATGACTCAGCCTCCACAGCTCTCTGGGGAGAATTCCAAAGATTCATGACCCTCAGAGAAGAACTTCCTCCTCATCTCCGTCTTAAATGAGTGGCCCCTTATTCTGAAACGATGCCCCTAGTTCGAGATTCCCCCACGAGGGGAGACATCCTCTCAGCATCAAGCCCTCTCAGAATCTTATGTTTTAATAAGATCACCTTTCATTCTTCTAAACAATGACTATAGGCCCAACCTGCTCAACCTTTCCTCATAAGACAACCCTTTCATCTCAGGAAATCAATCTAGTGAACCTTCTCTGAACTGCCTCCAATGCAAGTATATCCTTCCTTAAATGAGACAAAAACTGTACGCACCAACATCCTCTACAGTTTTTTAAGACTTTTCTACTTTTATACTCTATTCCCCTTGCAATAAAGGCTAATATTCCATTTGCCTTCCTAATTACTTGTTGTAACTGCATGTTAACTTTGTGTTTCATGTACGAGGACACCCAGATCCCTCTGTACCGCAGCATTCTGTAGTCTTTCTCCCTATTTAAATAACATTTTGCTTTTCTACTCTTCCTACCAAAGTGCATAATCTCACATTTTCCCACATTATACTCCGTCTGCCAAATTTGTGCCCACTCACTTAATCTATCCATGTCTCTGTGTCCTCCTCACAACTTGCTTTCCCACCTATCTTTGTATCGTCAGCAAATTTGGCTACAGTTCCTTCATCCAAGTCATTAATATAGATTGTAAATAGTTGCAGCTCCAGCATGGATCCCTGTGGCACCCAACTAGTTACAGTTTGCCAACCTGAAAATGACCTATTTATCCAGATGCTCGGTTTTCTGTTAACTAGCTAATCCTCTATCCATGCCAATATATTACCCCCAACACCATGAGCTCTTATCTTGTGAAGGATCCTTTTACGTGGCACCTTACCGAATGTCTTTTGAAAATCCAAATACACTACATCTCTGGTTCCCCATTATTCACTCTGCTCCTTACATCCTCAAAGAACTCTAATAAATGTGTCAAACATGATTTCCCTTTCATAAAACCATGTTGACTCTGCCTAATCATGTTATGATTTTCTAAGTGTGCTGATACCATTCTTTAATAGTGGATTTCAGTAACTTCTCAACGGTTTATGTCAAACTAACTGGCCTGCAGTTCCCCGTTTTCTCTCTCCCTCCTTTCTTGAATAGCAGTGTTACATTTGCAATTTCCAATCTGCTGCGACCATTCTAGAATCTAGGGGATTTTGGAAGATCAAAACCAATGCCTCCACGATCTCTGTAGCCACCTCTTTTAGAAGCCTAGGATGTAGGCCGCCAGGTCCAGGGAATTTGTCGGCATTTAGTCCCGTTAGTTTCTCTTGGAATTTTTCCCTACTTATATTAATTACATTAAGTTCCTCATCCTCATTCGACCCTTGGTTCCCCACTATTTTAGATATCGACTGTGAAGACAAATACAACATATTTGTTTTAACGTTCCTCGAGGGGACCAACATGTGCTACTCTCTTCCTTTTTACATGCTTGTAGAAGCTCTTGCATTTTGTTTTTATATTTCTTGCTAGTTTTCTCTCATTCTATTTTCCCTTTTAATCAATTTTTTGGTCACCCTTTGCTGGTTTTCAAAATTCTCCCAATCCTCAGGCTTACTATTATTCTTTGCAACAGTGTAAGCTTCTCCTTTCAATCTAATGCTATCCTTAACTTCTTCAGTTAACCACGAAAGGATCACTTTTCCCATGGAGTTTTTGTTTCTCAATGGAATATATTTATGTTGAGAATTATGAAACATTTCTTTAAATGCAAGCCACTGCTGATTTACTTCCATACCTTTTAATTTATTTTTCCAATCCACCTTCGCCAACTCGCCCTTCATAACAATGTAACTGACTAAGTTGAAGACTCTAGTTTCAGACTTGGGCAAGTCTCAAACGTAATGTGAAATTCGATCATATTATGATTACTCTGCCCCAGAGGATCCATTGCTGTGAGATTTCTAATTAACCCTTTCTCATTACACGAAACGAGATCTAAAATAGGCTGTTCCCTGGTTAGTTCCATGACTTATTGTTTTAGGAAACTGTCTCGAACGCATTCCATGAACTCGTCCTCCAGATTACCTTTGCTAATTTGATTTGTCCAGTTTATATGAAGATTTAAGTCCCGCATGATTGTTGCAGTACCCTTGTTGCAAGCTCCTATTTCTAGATTAATATTCTGTCCAACAGTATAGCTACTGTTAGGGGGCCTATATACTACTCCCACTAGTGTTTTCTGCCACTTGTTATTCCTTATTTCCACCCATACTGATTCTACTTCCTGATCTTCTAAGCTGAGATCCTTTCCCTCTAATATCCTTATGTCATCCTTTATTATCAGGACTACACACCACTCATTTTCCATTCTGCTTGTTTTTTCGAAATGTCAAGTACCCTGGAACATTTAGGTCCCAACCTTGTAACCATGTCTCTGTAATGGCTATTAGATCAAACCCATTTATCTTTATTTGTGCCAGTAGTTTTGTCTATCTTGTTATGAATAAAGAGCCTTTAATTTAAATGTTCAGATAGTAAAAGCTTTTACCGATATATAAAACTGAAGAGAGTGATTAGAGTAAGTGTTGGTCCCTTAGAAGATAAGAAGGGGGATTTAATAATGGGAAATGTGGAAATGGCTGAGACCTTAAACAATTATTTTGCTTCGGTCTTCACAGTGGAAGACACAAAAACCATGCCAAAAATTGCTGGTCACGGGAATGTGGGAAGGGAGGACCTTGAGACAATCACTATCACTAGGGGGATAGTGCTGGACAGGCTAATGGGACTCAAGGTAGACAAGTCCCCTGGTCCTGATGAAATGCATCCCAGGGTATTAAAAGAGATGGCGGAAGTTATAGCAGATGCATTCGTTATAATCTACCAAAATTCTCTGGACTCTGGGGAGGTACCAGCGGATTGGAAAGCAGCTAATGTAACGCCTCTGTTTAAAAAAGGGGGCAGACAAAAGGCAGTTAACTATAGGTCGGTTAGTTTAACATCTGTAGTGGGGAAAATGCTTGAAGCTATCATTAAGGAAGAAATAGCGGGACATCTAGATAGGAATAGTGCAATCAAGCAGACGCAACATGGATTCATGAAGGGGAAATCATGTTTAACTAATTTACTGGAATTCTTTGTGGATATAACGAGCATGGTGGATAGAGGTGTACCGATGGATGTGGTGTATTTAGATTTCCAAAAGGCATTCGATAAGGTGCCACACAAAAGGTGACTGCAGAAGATAAAGGTACGCGGAGTCAGAGGAAATGTATTAGCATGGATAGAGAATTGGCTGGCTAACAGAAAGCAGAGAGTCGGAATAAATGGGTCCTTTTTTGATTGGAAATCGGTGGTTAGTGGTGTGCCACAGGGATCGGTGCTGGGACCACAACTGTTTACAATATACTTGGATGACCTGGAAGAGGGGACAGAGTGTAGTGTAACAAAATTTGCAGATGACACAAAGATTAGTGGGAAAGCGGGTTGTGTAGAGGTCACAAGAGAGGCTGCAATGAGATTTAGATAGGTGAAGCGAATGGGCTAAGGTTTGGCAGATGGAATACAATGTCAGAAAATGTGAGGTCATCCACCTTGGGAAAAAAAAACAGGAAAAGGGAATATTATTTGAATGGGGAGAAATTACAACATGCTGCGGTGCATGGGGGTCCTTGTGCATGAATCCCAAAAAGTTAGTTTGCAGGTGCAGCAGGTAATCAGGAAGGTGTTCATTGCGACAGGGATGGAGTACAAAAGCAGGGAGGTCCTGCTGCAACTGTACAGGGTATTGGTGAGGCCACACCTGGAGTACTGCGTGCAGTTTTGGTCACCTTATTTAAGGAAGGATATACTAGCTTTGGAGGGGGTACAGAGACGATTCACTAGGCTCATTCCGGGGATGAGGGGGTTACCTTATGATGATAGATTGAGTAGACTGGGTCTTTACACGTTGGAGTTCAGAAGGATCAGGGGTGATCTTATAGAAACATTCAAAATAATGAAAGGGATAGACAAGATAGAGGCGGAGAGGTTGTTTCAACTGGTCGGGGAGACTAGAACTAGGGTGCTCAGCCTCAAAATACAGGGGAGCCAATTTAAAATCGAGTTGAGAAGGAATTTCTTCTCCCAGAGGGTTGTGAATCCGTGGAATTCTCTGCCCAAGGAAGCAGTTGAGGCTAGCTCATTGAATGTATTCAAATCACAGATAGATAGATGTTTAACCAATAAGGGAATTAGGGTTATGGGGAGCGGGCGGGTAAGTGGAGCTGAGTTCACGGCCAGATCAGCCATGATCTTTTTGAATGGCGGAGCAGGCTCGAGGGGCTAGATGGCCTACTCCTGTCCCTAATTCTTATGTTCTTATATTATTCCCAGATTTGACCTTATTCTCTGCTGCACTGCTGCATAAGAACATAAGAAATAGGAGTAGGAGTAGGCGATCTGGCCTCTCGAGCCTGCTCCGCCATTCAATATCATGGCTCATCTGATCATGGACTCAGCTCAACTTCCCTGCCCGCTCCTCATAACCCTTTATTCCCTTATCGCTCAAAAATCCGTCTATCTCCGCCTTAAAAATATTCAATGACCCAGCCTCCACAGCCCTCTGGGGCATTACAACCCTCTGAGAAGAAGAAATTCCTCCTCATCTCAGTTTTAAATGGGCGGCCCCTCAGTTTTAAATGGGCGGCCCCTTAATCTGAGACTATGTCGCCTAGTTTTAGTTTCCCCTATGACTGGAAATATCCTCTCTGCATCCACCTTTTCGAGCCCTCTCATTATCTTATATGCTTCGATAAGATCACACCTCATTCTTCTGAACTCTAATGAGTATAGGCCCAATCTACCTTCATAAGTCAATTCCCTCCACTCCGGAATCAACCGTGAACCTTCTCTGAACAGCCTCCAATGCAAGTATATCCTTCCTTAAATATGGAGACCAAAATTGTATGCAGTATTTTAGGTGTGGCCTCACCAATACCCTGTACAGTTGTAGCAGGACTTCTCTGCTTTTATATCCCCTGTTAAACTCTTTCCCTTCCTATCACACTCGACTTATTTTTACCCGAATCGCTACACCAATCGATTGCATTGACATTCCTCTTTCGATTTCCAAATTTCCCCTCACCTGACCCCTCTCCCCTCCAACCCCCACCCCATCCCAGCCCAGCCCCCCGACCCCTCATTTTTTAGTTTAAATTCCTATCTAAAGCCCTAGTTCATTGATCCGCCAGGATTATGATCCCAGCCTGGTTTAAGTGGAGCCTGTCCCACGGAACAGCTCCCTCGTTCCCCAGAACTGGTGCCAGTGCCCCATGAATTGAAACCCCTTCTTCCCACACCACTCTTGAGCCACGCATTTAACTCTCTGATCTGCTTGACCCAATGCCAATTTGCACGTGACTCCGGTAGAAATCCAGGAGATTATTACCCTTGAGGTTCTGCTTATTAATTTAGACCATAGCTCCTCAAACTCACTCAGCAGAACCTCATTCTTAGTTCTACCTTGGTCATTGGTTCCTATATGGACCACGACAACTGGATCCTCCCTCTCTCACACTCCAGCCGCAAGGAGATATCCTTAATCCTGGCACCGAGCAGGCAATACAAACTCTGGAACACCCTGTAGCGGCTACAGAGAACAGTATCTATCCCCTGACTATACTGTCCCCTGCCACTACTACATTCCTTCCTTCTCCCCCGACTTGGATGGCCCCCTGTACCACGGTGTCTTGGTCAGTTTGCCCATCCTCCCTGCAGTCCTTTTCCTCATCCATATAGGTAGCAAGTACCTCGTACCTTTTGGACAGGGTCACTGCATCCTGGGTCCCCATACCTTCGTGACACGCAGTCACACCCTCCTATCCCTGACCACTAACTAACCTAAAGTCCTAGATAACCTTATGGATGTGACTGCCTCCTGGAGCAAAGTGTCCAAGTAACCCTCCCCCTCCCTGATGCATCCCAATGTCTGCAGCTCATACCCCATCTCAACAATTCTGAGCCAAAGGTCCTCCAGCTTCAGAAGTGCAGACGTGGATGCTCGGGATCGTGATGCTCTGCGCCAACTCCCACATGCTGCAGTTCCGTCATCATGCCTACCCTGCCATCTCCAATCTTGTTTTATTTATTAACTGGCAGAGACCGGCAAAACATTTGCGGTCAAATTAGTATTTTTATTGCAACAATACTTGTTAAGACTGTTATCATCTTCGTTTATAGAATCAACGCTGATGTCCTGTCTCCCTCTCTCCCCAGCTCCTTCCCTCCCGATTGGAGCAGACCCAGCATCAATCAAACTTTTAAAATTATCGGCATCACTCCGCGCCCTGATTGGTTGCGAGGGCGGCCGGGTGCAGTGCAACCATCACTCAGTCCAGACCACGCGCTCTCCTGGCCCGCCCCACGACAGACAAAAACTGACTATTGTTATGATAGAAGATTTAGAATTCTCCTTCCCTGCAATACCATCAATGTGGGTAGTGGACATTGTGGAAATTCTTAGCATTGCCACAGGTAGATTTCCACTCAAAATGTCTTAAATACGGGGCAGAAAAACCCTAGAGCTGCCAAAAGTGCATGAATTCAGCACTTTAAAAAAAAACCTCATACAATTATCTAATAATTAAGATAGAAGAGTTCACCTTTAACGTGTTGCCATACCTAGTTTTCTGCTCCAATATCAATCCCAGCATTAGTATGCAGACTATTTTATTGACAATTCTATTCATTAACAGAAAATGTTTATGCATGGAGAAAAGATTTCACTTTCCTGGAACAAGCTCAGTAGCCATAGGTCAAACTGAAACAACGTCGGAAGAAAACAACACAATTTGAAATTTAACTCAACAATTTTGGCGAAAGATCAGATAGGCTGCAATTATTACCTTAAACGTCATTCTGGATAGTCTCAATAGCCTTAGGACAACATGTCTACAAATTTTCCACTTGACATTGTTGAAACAAATTGTTACAAAAAGAACCTAGAACTATCTATTCAATATTACATTTCATAATTATGCCAGTCTCAGGGAAAACATTGTTAAGGTGAGTTCAGTGCAGGCCAAAAATTCTCTCAGTGAACAGCAAGTCATAAATTCTTCAACATTCTTTGAAACCACCGGAGATTTAGAAATAATCTGTCCAAGTTAATAAATCACTGATTCTCAGACCTTTGCCCTTCAATTAATGCAAAAACTGTGAATCATAGTAGGAGTATTTATCCAGATCATTTCCCCACAATTTATTGGTAAAATTACAGGGAGATAAAGGCACACGCCATTATTGTGAAAAAAATCCAGCAAATTGTGGCAAGGGAGAGAGATAGAGTTGCGAATCGGCACAAACTGCTGGACAATTTATGCTGCTCCGTTAGCCTCACAAAGACCGAAGCTCAAGAAATTGCTACATTTATGCTCTTAATTTGTTGCAGAAAGTTAGGGCTGCTATTCAGCAATGTAAGGACCCTGTCAAGGGGGTAATTTCAGTTTCCAAAGGCTTTCTACTTTGAAACCAGTTAGCAATTAAATGATAATTTATCAATGTCTTTTTGTAATTTTATGCTCCCGTCTATCATAGGCAGTCCCTCGGAGTCAAGGGTGACTTGCTTCCACACTAAAAATGAGTTCTCAGGTAACTGAAGAGTCCAATGCGGGACCTACAGTCTCTGTCACAGGTGGGGCAAACGGTGATTGAAGGAATGGGTGGGTCGGGGGCCTGGGTTGCCGCAATCTCCTTCCACTATTGACGCTTGGCTTCAGCTTGCTCTCGGCGAAGAGACTCGAGGTATTCAATGCCTTCCCTGATGCCTTTCCTCCACTTTGGGTGGTCTTGGGCCAAGGATTTCCAGGTGTCGGTCGGACTCCCATCTATACTACTTACTCAGCATCATCATAGGCAGTCCCTCGAGATCGAGGAAGACTTGCTTCCGCTCTTAGCATGAGTTCTTAGGTGGCTGTACCGTCCAATACGAGAACCACAGTTTCTGTCACAGGTGGGACAGATAGTCGATAAGGGAAAGGGTAGGCAGGGAGCCTGGTTTGGCGCACGCTCCTTCCGCTTGATTTCTGCATGCTCTCGGCGACGATACTAGAGGAGCTCAGCGCCCTCCCGAATGCACTTCCTCCACTTAGGGCGGTCTATGGCCAAGGACTCTCCCAGGTGTCAGTGGGGACATCGCACATATCAGGGAAGCTTTGAGGGTGTCCTTGTAACATTTCCTCTGCCCGCCCTTTGGCTCGTTTGCCGTGGACGAGTTCCAAGTAGAGTGCTTGCTTTGGGGGCCTCGTGTCTGGCATGCGAACTATGTGGCCTGCCCAGCAGAGCTGATCAAGTGTGATCAGTGCTTCAATGCTGGGGATGTTGGCCTGGATGAGGACGCTAATGTTTGTGCGTCTGTCTTTCAAGGGGATTTGTAGGATCTTGCAGAGACATCGCTAATGGTATTTCTCCAGCGACTTGAGGTGTCTACTGTACATGGTCCACGTCTCTGAGTCATACAGGAGGGCGGGTATTACTACGGCCCTGTAGACCTTGAGCTTGGTGACAGTTTTGAGGGACTGATCTTCAAACACTCTTTTCCTCAGGCGGCCGAAGGCTGCACTGGCACGCTGGAGGCGGCGTTAGATCTCATCATCAATGCCTGCTCTTGTTGATAGGAGGCTCCCCGAGATAGAAACATAGAAAATAGGTGCAGGAGTAGGCCATTCGGCCCTTCGAGCCTGCACCGCCATTCAATGAGTTCATGGCTGAACATGCAACTTCAGTACCCCATTCCTGCTTTCTCGCCATATCCCTTGATCCTCCTAGTCGTAAGGACTACATCTAACTCCTTTTTGAATATATTTAGTGAATTGACCTCAACAACTTTCTGTGGTAGAGAATTCCACAGGTTCACCACTCTCTGGGTGAAGAAGTTTCTCCTCATCTCGGTCCTAAATGGCTTACCCCTTATCCTTAGACTGTGACCCCTGGTTCTGGACTTCCCCAGGACATTCTTCCTGCATCTAACCTGTCTAAACCCGTCAGAATTTTAAACGTTTCTATGAGATCCCCTCTCATTCTTCTGAACTCGTGTGAACACAAGCCCAGTTGATCCAGTCTTTCTTGATATGTCAGTCCCGCCATCCCAGGAATCAGTCTGGTGAACCTTCGCTGCACTCCCTCAACAGCAAGAATGTCCTTCCTCAAGTTAGGAGACCAAAACTGTACACAATACTCCAGGTGTGGCCTCACCAAGGCCCTGTACAACTGTGGTAACATCTCCCTGCCCCTGTACTCAAATCCCCTTGCTATGAAGGCCAACATGCCATTTGCTTTCTTAACCGCCTGCTGTACCTGCATGCCTACCTTCAATGACTGATGTACCATGACACCCAGGCTTCGTTGCACCTCCACTTTTCCTAATCTGTCACCATTCAGATAATAGTCTGTCTCTCTGTTTTTACCACCAAAGTGGATAACCTCACATTTATCCACATTATACTTCATCCGCCATGCATTTGCCCACTCACCTAACCTATCCAAGTCACTCTGCAGCCTCATAGCATCCTCCTCGCAGCTCACACTGCCACCCAACTTAGTGTCATCCGCAAATTTGAAGATACTACATTTAATCCCCTCGTCTAAATCATTAATGTACAATGTAAATAGCTGGGGCCCCAGCACAGAACCTTGCGGTACCCCACGAGTTACTGCCTGCCATTCTGAAAAGTACCCATTTACTCCTACTCTTTGCTTCCTGTCTGCCAACCAGTTCTCAATCACGTCAGCACACAACCCCCAATCCCATGTACTTTAACTTTACACATTAATCTCTTGTGTGGGATCTTGTCGAAAGCCTTCTGAAAGTCCAAATACACCACATCAACTGGTTCTCCCTTGTCCACTCTACTGGAAACATCCTCAAAAAATTCCAGAAGATTTGTCAAGCATGATTTCCCTTTCAAAATCCATGTTGACTTGGACCCATCATGTCACCTCTTTCCAAATGCGCTGCTATGACATCCTTAATAATTGATTCCATCATTTTACCCACTACCGATGTCAGGCTGACCGGTCTATAATTCCCTGTTTTGTCTCTCCCTCCTTTTTTAAAAAGTGGGGTTACATTGGCTACCCTCCACTCCATAGGAACTGATCCAGAGTCTATGGAATGTTGGAAAATGACTGTTAATACATCCACTATTTCCAAGGCCACCTCCTTAAATACTCTGGGATGCAGACCATCAGGCCCTGGGGATTTATCGGCCTTCAATCCCATCAATTTCCCGACTAATAAGATAGGGGAAGTGGTCCACGTTGTCCAGGGCCACGCCGTGAATCTTGATGTTTGGGGGGGGCAATGCTGTGCTTACTAATGTTTAGCGTAAGGCCCATGCTTGCATACGCCTCAGTAAATACATTGACTATGTCCTGGAGTTCAGCCTGTGTGTGCAGACACAGGCGTCGTCCGCGTACTGTAGCTCGATGACAGAGGTTGGAGTGGTCTTGGACCTGGCCTGGAGACGGCGACGGTTGAACAGCTTCCCACTGGTTCTGTAGTTTAGCTCCACTCCAGCAGGGAGCTTATCAACTGTGAGGTGGAGCATGGCAGCGAGGAAGATTGAGAAGAGGGTTGGGGCGATGTCGCAGCCCTGCTTGACCCCGGTCCGGACGTGGATTGGGTCTGTGATGGATCCGTTGGTAAGGATCACGGCTTGCATGTCGTCATGGAGCAGGCGGAGTATGGTGACGGAACGGAGGAGGACGCTCCATAGACCCTCGCGGTTGACAGTGTCAAAGGCCTTTTGTAAGGTCAAAGGCGGCCATGTATAAGGGCAGGCATTGTCGTGCTGCAAAAATCATGCTTACTATGCAAATCTACTTACTGTGCCACCAATCTCTGTATCACTGGAAAACTTGGGTATGCAGCTCTCTATGGTGTTATCCAAGTCATTAATAAATAGTGAATAATTGAGGCCGCAGCACAGATCCTTGTGGGATACTAGTCACTTCCTTACAATTAGAGTGCATACCCATTATCCCTACTATCTGTCTTTTACCGCTTAACCAATCTCCTAAATTCCACGAGCCTTAAATTTAGCCAACTGTCTCTAATGTGGAACCTTATTGAATGTCTTCTTTAAGTCCATATAACTAGATCGAGACAATCCCTTATCTATTACTTCAGTTACTTCCTCAAAAAATTCAATTAGGTTTGTTAAACATGACCTACCCTTAACAAATCCATGTTGACTCTCTCTCATCAGTTCAAATTTCTCCAAGTGCTCAGTCACTCTATCTTTAATTATAGATTCCAATAACTTCCCAACAACAGATGTTAGACTAACGGGTCTATAATTTCCTAGGTTTTTAAATCTCTCACATTTCTCAAATAATGGACTCCTAATAATTCAGTGATACACTTTGTTTGAATGATCATATATCCAAGCTACCACTTCAGCTTTGGTAACCATTCAAATCCTTAAATTTAGTTGGTTAAAGGGATAGAGTATTGGTCCCATTGTTCACCAAGCTCCCAGATGCCTGTTGACCTCACTACGCCGTTATCAACTCGCACTTCCAGCAATTTGCGGTGAAACTTTAATTATGGCTGAATTAATTGGCGAGGAACAAAATCCAACTCATGACGCTCACTGTGAGATGCCCTGCTCCAGCAAATTATAGGCATCATGTCCCACTACCAGGCTGGATAGAAATCTGACAAAAAACTTATGACGGTTGCATCCATATTTTAATCAACAAAACACATTTTCTTCCAAACAAACCATAAGGAAACAATATTGCAGACAACTAGGATTTCTATTATAAAACAAAAATAGAAAATGGTGGAAATACTCAGCAGGTCAGGCAGCATCTGTGGAGAGAGAAACAGAGTTAAAGTTTCAGGTCAATTATCTTTCGTCAGAACCCAGTCACTCTGTCCTTAATTATAGATTCTTATCATTTCTATTCTATTCTATTAAGCAGCCAACATAATTATGGTTTAATTGTGAGTCTTTGATGGTTTCACGGTGATCTTGTCTGCATTTTCAGTGCTTTATACCAAGATGTTTACAGACATATTGAAATTATACTTAAAAAAAATTGTAGATCATGCAAGCGGGTCAGTGAGCTCATTTTCAGTCTTTTTATGGTCAGGCAAGTTTTGCAGCAGCTATTTTAAAAACTAGCAGATCTCCAATGGCATTCTCACAGTGATCGTGATTGGTTTTACAAGAACCCATGAAGCTCAAAATAATCCAGGACAGAGCAGTTTGCTTGATTGGTAACTCATCCACTCGTCTAAACATCCCCCCAAGCATACTACGCCTACAGTGTGTACTATCATAGGATGTACTGCAGCAACTCGCCACGGTTTTATTGGCAGCACCTTCCAAACCCGTGGCCTCCATCACCTAGAAGGACTAAGGTCGCAGGTGTATGGGAACACCAATACCTCAAAGGCATACACCATCCAGACTTGGACATATATTGCCATTCCTTCAGATCAAAATCCTAGAACTCCCTACCTAACAGCACTGTGGGAGCACCTTTAATGTACGCACTGCAATGGTTCAAGAAAGGGGCCCACCACCATCTTCTCAAGAGCAACTAGGATTGACAATTAAAGCCAGTCTTGCCAGCAACACTCACATCTCAAGAAGTATTTATTTCAAATTACAAGATGTCATGTCAGTTATACAATCGGGGATATTATCAGGATTCTGGACAGCTCTGGGACCTGGCCAGGAAGTGTGGAGCCTGGCAATACTGAGGTGGGGTGTCAATATCTAGCAGTATTTTGTCAAGGTCTGGAATCACAGCATGAAATTTAAGGAGAGTTCTCAGAACTTTACTATTCAATAAATGCTAAACAGTGAATCATAGTACACTTAGTACTGTTTATCCCCACCTATGTCCCATTACAAGGCTGGATAGAAATCGAGCAAAAAACCTGTGGCACTCTGCATGGTAAATGGGGGAAGGAGGCAGGCAACGGAGTCTGGTTTTACTGGAGACTATCACTACTCGGGGAGCAGGGTCTAACAGACTTGTGAAGTCAGGCACCCAGGCGGAAAATTGAAGGCTAGTGGGCATTCAATTTCTTAACAAGCACCGCTTGTCTGTGCCAGGAGCCCAGAAGCAGAAAATTTAGTATATGAGTTTGCTGACTGATATAGTAGTCTTCAATGCAGAAATCGCCATAAACGAACAAAAATTACATCATAAAGTACTCAAATTTGTTTTTTGCAGTTTTTATATATATTCTTCAAGCTTCACAAATGGTTCAAGAAATAAAAATAATTAACTGACTTTTCAAATGCAATAAATAGTAATTATTCTCCATGAATAATCCCTGTCTTTTCAACAAAGAAACCACGATTACAAGTGCTTCTGTTAAAATGTGCTCCTGTTCACAGGCATTGTCTGCAATAGATTTGTCAATGCTCACCTTGCCCGATATAAAAAGCTTTGGCAGCTCAATCTTTAGGTTTCTTTCAAAGTCTTTCACAATAAGCAAAACACTCAATTCCACATAGGATAAGGAATCAAATTGGGTCAACTTCAACAAGTATGTTGATGACACTTCGTTCTACCTCTCTTGGCCCCTTCACTACCTCTGTGCTGTCAGACTATTTGTTCGACATGCAGCCTTAGATGAGCCATAATTTAGTCCAGCTAAATATTGTGAAGTGCGATGCCATCATCTTCAGCCCCAACCATAAACTCCATACCACCAACTTCATCAATCTCCCCAGTCTCAGGTTGAACCAGGCGGTTTACAATCTGGGCAACTTACTCTGCCCAGAGTTAAGCTTCTGACCTCATTGCTTCTCCATTAGAAGGACTGCCAACAACTATTTCCAGAACATCACGTGCCTCCGTCATCTGCCACTGAAACCCTCATTGAAGCCCATCACCTCCAAACTCAAATATTCCAATGCTGCCTAGCCTCCATAAACATCAGCTTATCCAAAACTCTGCTGCCTACATCCTATCCTGCACCAAGTCTCATTTGTTCATCACACCAGTTCCTGCTGACTATATTGGCTCTGATCCCCCACCCCCCTAACAACACCTCTAATTTAAAATTCTCATCCTCACGTTTATAACCCTTCCATGACTTCACCCTATTTCTAACTTCCTGCAGCACGACAACCCCCTCCCCCGCTGAACACACCGTTCCTCTAACTCCAGCCTCTTATTCAGCACCATTACACATCCACCCCACTACTGGAAACTGTGTCTTCAGCCGCCGAGGCCCTAAACCCCTCCACCTCCCATGCTGCCTGTAAGCACTTCCTTAAACAGCCCTTTTTACCATCATCATCATCATCATAGGCAGTCCCTCGGAACCGAGGAAGACTTGCTTCCACTCCTAAAATTAGTTCTCTGGTGGCTGAACAGTCTAATACAAGAGCCACAGACCCTGTCACGGGTGGGACAGACATTCGTCGAGGGAATGGGTGGGTGGGGCTGATTTGCGGCGCGCTCCTTCTGCTGTCTGCGCTTGACCTCTTCTTCGAGTCTCAACGCTGCGAGCGTGAACTCAACGCCCTCCCGGATCACGTTCTCCACCTCAGGTGGTCTTCGGCCAGGGTCTCCCAGCTGTCAGTGGTGATGTCGCACTTTACTGTGACTGCATTGGCGATGTTGAATCTCCGCATCAATGTCTACCTTTGCTGATAAGAGGCTCCCGAGATATGGGAAATGGTCCATGTTGTCAAGGGCCGTGCCGTGACAGGACCATTTGGTCAACCCCTGATCTCTCGTTTTTAGCATGGCATCAATTTTTTTGGCTTACACCTCTGAAAAGCTTTGGTACATTTTTTCTACATTAAAGGTGAACCACTTAGGATTGCTACCAACACTTTGCGTTCTGACAATCATAATACAGTTTCCAATGCTGACAGTTATAACATTTGCTTCATGGCAAAAGTCAACTCTGCCCATAAACCGTTTAGAATAGTTTCAGATACCACAAAATGCACTAATAATGGATAAATAACATAAGTGAAGTTTAAAAGATTGGCAGTTTTTTTTTTATTTAAAAAAAGATAAAAGCAAAGAAAATGGTATGAGTGGTTTAATTTGTAACAAAGGATCTATCCTGTACCGCCATAGGTCCTAACCCACATCTTCAAAAAGTAGTAGAGCACCAGACATAATTTCAACCTTTAACCAATAAGCATACAGATGAAAATGCAAATAATATTTTAAAGATTTAGTTTCGATATTATGCTGACCATCTCCTCAAATGAAGAACTATAAATGGTCACAATCTATATGGCAACCTATTATTTTGTAGTTAATCAAACTTTCCGTTGTCTTTCCAATTGCAGGAACTAAACAGACCCAACCTTTCTGAAGATGACAACTGTACGACTCAACTCAGCTTGTTGAACAGCTTCAATTCATTAAACATGCCCAAAAACCATTGACTGGGCTTCCTGAATTTGAATGACTACATTCAAATGTATTTGCTAATCATACAGAAGTTCAGCAAATCACACCATACATTTATACTCAAAAATTGCTTGGCTCCTCTCTCAAATTGTGGAGACTGTCGACAAACACGTGCAACATTGGTTTTGAGCAAGACTGACGCTATAATTGTACTGCAGTTAAAGGGGCAGCTACAAATCTAAGACTAGACAAAAGTACTTTATTTTTGGCACAAAGACCACATGAACAACATGCATTACATTCACATTCAAAATATTCATTAAGTAACTGAGCCATACAGGAAAGTCCCAGATACTATCCTCGATCTATGCTGAATTAGCTTGATCTGAGCTGGAGCGGTGAAAAGGACAACAATTGATCTCAGTGTCCAGAAAGTCAGCTAGAGTTCTTGCTCCTGCTTGGTATCCAGCAATCCAGGTTAGTCGTGCACTCATTCCGCTGTTTGCACTTGGCTTCCGCGTGCTCCTGGCAAAGAGACATGAGGTGTTCAGCACCTTCCCGGATGCTTCTCCTCCACTTTGAGCGGTCTTGGGCCAGGTATTCCCAGATGTCGGTGGGGATGGTGCACTTTTTCAAGGAATCTTTGAGGGTGTCCTTGAAGCGTTTCCTCTGCCCACCTGGGGCTCGCTTCCTGTGTCAAAGCTCTGAGTAGAGCGCTTGTTTTGGGAGTCTAGTATCAGGCATGCAGACGATGTGGCCTTTCCATCAGAGCTGATCGAGTGTGGTCAATGCTTCGATGCTGGGGATGTTGGCCTGAGCGAGAACACTGACGTTGGTGCACCTATCCTGCCAATGGATTTGCAGGATCTTGCGGAAGCGGTGTTGGTGGTACTTCTCCAGTGCTTTAAGGTGCCTGCTGTACATAGTCCATGTCTCTGAAGTATATAGGAGGGCGGGTATCACTACTGCTCTATAGACCATGAGCTTGGTGCCGGGATTGAGGTCCTGGTCTTCAAACCTTCTCTTCCTCAGGCGACCGAAGGCTGCACTGGCACACTAAGGCGGTGTTGGACTTCGTCACTGGCATCTGCCCTTGTTGATAGTAGGCTCCTGAGGTATGGAAAATGGTTCACATTGTCCAAGGCCTCGTCATGGATTTGATAATTGGGGGGGCAGTCCTGTGTGGCGGGGGCAGGTTGGTAGAGAACCTTTTTCTTAAGGATGTTTAGTCTAAGGTCCATACCCTCGTACGCTTCGGTGAAGGTGTTGACGATGGTTTGGAGTTCGACCTCCGAGTATGCACAAACGCAAACGTTGTCTGCATACTGTAATTCAATGACAGAGGATGGGACGACCTTGGATCTAGACTGGAGGCGACGGAGGTTAAACAGTTTCCTGTTTGTTCTGCAGATTAGCTCCACCCCAGCGGGGAGTTTATTGAGGGTGAGATGGAGCATTGCAGCAAGGAAGATCAGGAAGAGAGTTAGTGCGATGACATCGCCTTGCTTGACCCCGGTCCGCAGGTGTATTGGGTCTGTGGTGGATCTGTTGGTCAGGATCACGGCTTACATGTCATCGTGAAGGCGGAGGGTCGTGATGAACTTTTGAGGGCAGCCGAATTTGAGGAGGACAGTCTATAATCCCTCCTGGTTGACAGTGTCGAAGGTCTTTGAGAGGTCAAAGGCGGCCATGTACAGAGGCTGGTGCTGCTCCCTGAATTTTTCTTGAATTTGATGAGTGGTGAAGATTATGTCCATTGTGCCCCTTAGTGGGCGGAATCCGCATTGCAATTCTGGGAGGAGCTCTTCAGCCACTGGGAGAAGGCTATTGAGGAGGATTCTTGCGATGACTTTCCCTGTGGTAGACAGCAGGGAAACTCCTCTGTAATTACTGCAATCTGACTTGTACCTTTCTTGAAAATGGTCACGATTACAGTGTCTCAGATTCCCTGGCATGCCCTCCTCCTTCCAAATAAGAGAAATTAGTTCATGGATTCACATCAATAGTGCTTCTCCGCCATGCTTTAGTGCTTCAATGGGGATTCCATCTGCTCCTGAGGCCTTGTTGTTCTTCAGTTGTTGGATGGCATTTTCAACCTCATGCCGGGCTCGGGTTGTGCTGAGGTGGTGGCAGGTAGCATGCTGCGGGATGGAGTTGAGGACACTCGCATCAAAGACAGAGTCTCGGTTAAGGAGATCTTCGAAGTGCTCCTTCCAGCGGGCAGTGACTGCCTCTCCATTCTTGGTCATCAGTGGGATAGGAGCTTGGGTGCCTGGGCCGTAAGTTGTCTTGATTGCGCTAAAGAATCCATGCACGTCATGGTCGTCAACTAGTTGCTGGATCTCCTGCGCTATTTCCACGCATCATCAGTTCTTTAAGTCGCGAGTTTTATGTTGGACCTCGGCCTTCAGATGTCAATAGACCTTTTTACTGCTGCTACAGGAGGGCGACTGCTGCGAAGCCAGGTCGCTGATTGCAGTGCGGGCAGGCACAGCAGGAGGGGCGAAGGAGTACAAGAGTTTGTAGAGGGAAATGACCGGGGCCCAGGAGAGGTTCAGAAGAGGCGAGAGTCCAGGGACAGCACGGGCCATCCCACACCGCTATATGTGTGCGCAATGGGTCTGTGCAGCAGAGCTGGTCTCCAGCTAGTCTTAGATAATCCTTGCCACTGGATCAAGACCTAGTTCTGTCAAGCCCGTGTGGTGGCTGGTGTGCAACGGCCACCACACTTTAAAAAAAATCCATGCACAGGCATCTTCCACCCTTCAGGATGTAGTTAGGGATCTGGAATATTAGATCCTTCATTGAAACACTAGCGAACTCATCACTTTTTGGTATGGAAGCAGGTCATCCTCGCTTCGAGGAACTGCCTATGATGATGATGATGATGATACTTGTGGACATCTGGTAAACACAGCAAAGGCTTGGCTGGGATGCCTACTGCTCATTCTCAATGCTCACATATGAAAAGCAGTCAGTTGGTGGGCATCTGCATCTGTGCAACCATAATCCAAAAGTTCAATGCCTGCAGGAGGTGGGAAGAAAACTGGCAAGGAAGATTTTTTTCCCACAAATTATTGGTAACACACATTTCAATTGCAACGTTGCAATTGTTAAAATTAATGAAACCTCCCACAGCAAAAGCAAGCCATCAGTAACAACACTTCATTTTTGCTGTCCATTATTTCAGTTCCCTTTTGGCTCCAGTTATATTGCACTATGAAGTTAGTCTAATTTTTAATGTTAGGAGAACATGAACAGAAGCATATGCTTTCTCATGACATTAGTAAGACACTACAGTAGGTTTCTAAGTGTTTGACCCGACACCCGCTCCTCCGCCCCCGACCCGACACCCGCCCTCCCCCCACCCGACACCCGCTCTCTCTCTCTCTCTCTTCCCCCCGCCCTGGACCGGACCCGACACCCGCTCCCCCCCGCCTCTCCCTCCGCCCCCGACACCCGCTCCCCCCCGCCCCCGGACCGGACCCGACACCCGCTCCCCCCCCCGCCCCTGGACCGGACCCGACACCTGCTTCCCCCCCCGCCTCCTGACTGGATCCGACCTGACCTCCCTCCTCCCACCGACCTGACCTCCCTCTCCCTCCCCCCCCCCCGACCCAAACCGAACAGACCTCCCTCCCACCACCCCCCAACCCGACCCAACGCCACCTACCTGTAAATCTGGTGCTGGGGACGGGCCCTGCCCGAAGTCTCGGGCCCGGCCCATTCAGCCTCCCTCCCCCCCCCAATCTCCTTTCCCCCCCCCTCGCTGTCAGAAACATAGACACTGACAGACAGAGAATGAGAGACACTGACAGAGACATACTGAGGGGGACATCCCAGCACGCTGTTGGAGGGCTCCCGGTGCTGCAGTCAGTAAGTAGAAAATGTTTTATTTATTGATTTTTTTTGATTGATTTATTGGTTGATTTATTGATATATTTATCATTTATTATTGATGATGGCTCTTTATTTGTAAAACTGAAGTGTTTAATGTTTGTAAATTTCCCTTTAAACACCCCCCCCCCACCATTCCCTACGCCTGATTTGTAACCTACGCCTGATTTTCTAAAGTGTAGACAAGGTTTTTTTGAGCGTACAAAAATCTTCACTTACTCCATTCTAAGTTAGTTTGGAGTAAGTTTTCACTGACGAAACTTTGAAAACAGGCGGAAGTGGCCGGACACACCCCCTTTTGAAAAAAAATTCTGTTCCACAGTGAAACTGTTCTAACTGACTAGAACTGGAGCAAACTAAATGATGAGAATTCCGATTTCTAAGATACTCCGTTCTACACCAGTTGCTCCTAAAAATCAGGAGCAAATCATGTGGAAACTTGGGGCCAACATATTGTGTAAAGCTATAGAACTTCGATCGAAGAATACTGCAGAAACAGGGTTGCCCTCTGTATTTTGAAAGCTGAAAGGGATTAAAATGTGTTTACTCTGGCTGTGAAGGCAAAGAACCCTTAACCAGAGTTAACTGCTTTGTCACCAGGAAACTGACAAGTACAAAAGAAACATTAAGCAAGTTTTGGGTTCTACTGTACATCAGTTGATTGATTACCATTTGTGTGCGCAAATAGTGGACCTCTTTATATAAACTGTGCTAAAAATAACAGCAACCCAGAGGCCTGGATTTTGCAGTAAGAATAACGGTGAGGCTATCAGCGCTAAATTGGACAGCAACTTCCAATGTTCACACACATGCAGTTCAATATGCAAATCAGAAAGTTGCTGTCTGAAAATCACTGCTTCAATATAACAGTACAGATATCTTGCCGAAAGACTCAGCACTGAAACACATGAACAGCATGAAATTGTGGTACTTACCCACTAGATACACATTAAACATACCAGATAAAAAAGTTAGGGCTTATCCATTCAAGTGCAACTGAAATTTTAGTGATGCGATAATTCTTAATTACTGTCCAAAAACCTCCCTGGCACTGAAAATTTACTTTTCAAAGTCTGGAGTCACATTCTTTCAAATTTGAATTATTGTTAGAGATGTTTTTAAATAATTATTTATTTATTTCAATTGTCCCATCTTTCTTTCCCTCTCTTTATTTCGCTTTCTAGATATGATTTGGCAATGAATTAAATATTCTTACATACTTCCTGGTTTAGACTACGCATCTCAGTAAGGATTCATCAATTTGATTGCTTGCACTGTTGCTTGCCCTGTTCACACAGTCCCAGATTCCCTTCATCTCTCTAATTACCCCAAATTGCAGCGCAAAAGCCCACAGAAAGTCTATGGGCAAGTGCAACTGTAATGAACGATGAGCACTGTTCATTCATCACTGACCGTAAAGTCCCGGGTCAAAGTTCATACTCCCCCACTCAGTTTATTCAATAAATTTCTATCTTTATACTTAATTATCACAGTGTTTCATTTACAAATTTGAGAGGGGATTTTTTGGATCCAGTGCAGCTACTACTCCGGGATTAAAATTGATCTTTGCTCTTCCTTTGGTTCACATAATTCACTCCAACTAGAAATGCAACTGCACACTGGCTGAATACCAAGAAGCTGTGCATCAACTAGCTTTTTGTGCACTTGGGCAGCAGATCAAACTTCTGACATCAGTTATTTTACCACTTTTCATATTAATGTGCTCTCAAAAATAACTGCATTCATGCACAAATACAGGATAACTGCGCTCAAAGGGCTAAACTTTCCACTATGATTGTTATCGCCCATTCTGGCCTCAGTGCTTTTTTTATTTTTCAGGATCGCTGGAATATTACCCATTTAAAAAAACGTTAGTTTCACCTTTTTAATTTGGGCGATATCCTTAGCAATGTGAAATGGGCAATAGCAATGTATTCAGTCGTGCAAGGCTGGCATCCATAGCAACGGCCATTCTGCGCATACGTGTTTTTTTCAGGCAAAGAACATTTCCCGCGATTCGGGAGGTCAGGGGTCATCTGGGCATGCTCAGAAGGCAAAGGGAGGGAGAAAGAAGGAAGCTTTTCGCCGAGATATTTTTTGACGGAGCTGTGAACAAGCTACATGATGGAGATATCCCACCAGGAGTCGGGAGAGAGTTTGGAGGAGGTTGCAGGGAGAAGGAGGGCGAAAGCTTTCTCAAACAAAGAAACATAGAAATTAGGTGCAGAATTCCATTCGGCCCCTCGAGCCTGCACCGCCATTCAATAAGATCATGGCTGACCATTCAACCTCAGTATCCCTTTCCTGCTTTCTCTCCATATCCCCCTTGATCCCTTTGGCCGCAAGGGCCATATCCAACTCCCTTTTGAATATATCTAATGAACTGGCCTCAACAACTTTCTGCAGTTGAGAATGCCACAGGTTAACCACTCTCTGAGTGAAGAGGTTTCTCCTCATCTCGGTCCTAAATGGCTTACCCCTTATTCTTAGACTGTGACCCCTGGTTCTGGAACTCCCCAGCAACAGAAACATTCTTCCTGCCTCTAACTCCATGCTGGATTGGTCCAAGTCAGCATGGATTTATGAAAGGGAAATCATGCTTGACAAATCTTCTGGAATTTTTTGAGTATGTAACTAGTAGAGTGGATAAGGGAGAACCAGTGGATGTGGTGCATTTGGACTTTCAAAAGGCTTTTGACAAGGTCCCACACAAGAGATTGGTGTGCAAAATCAAAGCACATGGTATTGGGGGTAATGTACTGACGTGGATAGAGAACTGGTTGGCAGACAGGAAGCAGAGAGTCAGGATAAACGGGTCCTTTTTAGAATGGCAGGCAGTGACTAGTAAAGTGCCGCAGGGCTCAATGCTGGGAGCCCAGCTCTTTACAATATACATTAACGATTTAGATGAAGGAATTGAGTGTACTATCTCCAAGTTTGCAGATGACACTAAACTGGGTGGCAGCGTGAGCTGTGAGGAGGACGCTAAGAGGCTGCAGGGTGACTTGGACAGGTTAGGTGAGTGGGCAAATGCACGGCAGATGCAGTATAATGTGGATAAATGTGAGGTTATCTATTTTGGGGGCAAAAACACGAAGGTAGACTATTATCTGAATAGCGACAGATTAGGAAAAGGGGAGGTGCAACGAGACCTGGGTGTCATGGTTCATCAGTCATTGAAAGTTGGCATGCAGGTACAGCAGGCGGTGAAGAAGGCAAATGGTATGTTGGTCTTCATAGCTAGGGGATTTGAGTATAGGTGCAGAGAGGTCTTACTGCAGTTGTACAGGGCCTTGGTGAGGCCTCACCTGTGCTCAGTTTTGGTCTCCAAATTGGAGGAAGGACATTATTGCTATTGAGGGAGTGCAGCGAAGGTTCACCAGACTGATTCCAGGGATGGCTGGACTGACATATGAGGAAAGACTGGATCAATTGGGCCTTTATTCACTGGAGTTTAGAAGGATGAGCGGGGATCTCATAGAAACGTATAAGATTCTGAAGGGACTGGACAGGTTAGATGCGGGAAGAATGTTCCCAATATTAGGGAAGTCCAGAACCAGGGGACATAGTCTTAGGATAAGGGGTAGGCTATTTAGGACTAAGATGAGATGAGGAGAAACTTCTTCACTCAGAGTTGTTGATGCCAGTTCATTGGATATATTCAAGAGGGCGTTAGATATGGCCCTTATGGCTAAAGAGATCAAGGGGTATGGAGCGAAAGCAGGAAGTGGATACTGAGGGAATGATCAGCCATGATCTTATTGAATGGTGGTGCAGGCTCGATGGGCCGAATGGCCTACTCCTATTTTCTATGTTTCTAGGTTTCCATGTAACCTGTCCAATCCCGTCAGAATTTTATATGTTTCTATGAGATCCCCTCTCATTCTTCTAAATTCCAGTGGATACAAGCCCAGTTGATCCAGACGAAGCTAATAAGGCCTTAAGTGAACGAGGTCGAGACTTGGTCGGTCCAATTAACCCGGGGTGGGCTTGGGAAACCTCCACCCCGGATTTACCAAAAAATATGGGCGGATATTGCCGCTCGTTTCATCTGTGGCCCACGATAGGCGTGAGGCAGACCAGTGCCACAAACGCTGGGACAGTCTTGTTGCATCGGCAAGAGTAAGTAGTAAATTATTACATTTAGAATTGTAATGATGCACTGACTCATTAATTAGAATGTAAATCTGCCAGATTGTAATTAAGCTGGGTAATCTTGGGTAGCTTCTTAAGATTTGGACTGGGGTCAGAACCTGCGCCCTTTAACTCTAATTTTGCTGAGATGCCTTAAACTTAATCACAGTATTAATTATTATTTAAACGCTTTGATCGAAAATTGGGGCCAAAGGAGTGACTGGAATAGACAGACTGCAAACACTCAGCATTTCTACCACTTTAGTTTAGAAGGACAATTATTAAATTATATCGCCGATTGTGTGCTGTGAGCAACTCTTTAACTTGGGCACCGTCTCCTTTTTGGTTAGGTTGGTGGATGGGGTACCACTGAGCACTGAGGGGTTCGGTCAGCTTTACCCAGACTGTGCGAGTCTCTCCAGCTGCTGTCAATCACACAGTGGCCCAGCCTGGACTGGGGGAGAGCTGCCCTGGCTCACTGTGGGACACTTTGGATCATTAGCCACACGGCGTTCTCAGAGCACAGCCCAGGGATACGATGCCCCCTCCCATTACGGTCCGGTCATTGTCGAGTTCACCAGCGGTCCCGATTTCTCCTCCCCCCCCCGCCCCCGACACCTCTGGGACCTCCATCGATTCCAATAAACCGCCTCCCTCCCCTCAGGCGCTGAATAGCACGGCCCCTGAATGGGGCCTTTCCTGGAGATTGTACGCAAGATGTTTGGTGTCAAGCATTAGTTCCTAAACACAGTCTTATTAAATATTTTCTCTGAATATAGATGTTATAACCATGCATCCATTGGATACAAACCGTATTAGAATATAACGTTAACGATGAATAGCATGTGGGGTGACTAATTGTGGATTACAATATCTGAAGTATTTCCGTAATAGTACCTAGTCAATTCGCTTATGCTATGCTCTTGTCACGTTTGCAGAGGAAGATATCTAAGAATCAGGCGGAGCGGAGGCAGACCGGAGGAGAGCCTTCTGACCTGCACCCTTTCACTGATTTCGAGGAGCGTGCCGCAGCCTTAGTGGGCAGGCATCTCGTTGTTGTGCCACGTGAGTAATGTGTAAAGCTGTGGGGACTATGTGTAAATGTAATTTAATGCCATTTGATTATAATATATGAATGATGTAATGTTATGCATGCAGCTTCTGTGTTTTCATGTTAAATCATATGTAATGTCTCTCATTCACATTTATTGCAGTAGTGTTGCTCCTCGTACATATGCAGCGCAAGCATTCTCATATCTTCCCTTCTCTTCTACGAACCTCTGTTTTCCAGCTACCCAGACGCAACAGGAGGCCCCTGGAGCTTCATCACTACCGCTGCAGGTCGTGCTCACCACGGGTGAATAAGAACATGCAACCAAGGAGGAGGATGATGATGAACTGGAAATCTCATCTGTGGTACCTGCAGCCACATCATCCTCAACAGATGAAGTAGCGGGGCCAAGCGGCTTGCAGCAGGCCACTGCGAGACGTCCTGTGCCCACGCCGACCCCGCGGAGGTTGAGTCGGCGAGGTAGGCACGCGCTGCGACGGGCAGATGTCAACGAGGACATGGTGTCACTGTCGAGGGAGAGCATCGACATAGGATGAGAGCTCCTCCAGGCACTTGGTGGGTTGACCGGCAACATTGCCACACTATCTGCCAGAATATCGGAGGGCAGGGGGCAGATGGTTACGGCAATGGGACGAACGTTCGACTTGGTCAATGCCTTACGGCGCGCGATAGTTTTGGGATACGGCACAGCATCCCAAGGTGTCGTACCACCAACCAGCATGACAGATATGAGACAGGAGGAAGAACTTCCTTCTGACTCAGAAGACATTTCTTCGCAAACGTTTTCTCCTCGATCCACTTAGGTCATTCTGCCAACCTCACCCACCGCCCCCCTCCAGCCACAGCAGCAGCCCTCGAGGTGCATTACTAGGGGAAACTGGAGGTTACAACAAGGGGCGGGGGTGGGCGGTCAAGTTGGAGGAAGGAAGCGTGGCCACAGGTAGCGAGGGGGGGGACCTGTATATTACTGTTTTTTTTTTTTTTAATTTGTTGATTGTTGACTGTTGGCGATGGTGGGAGGGTGTTCTCATTATATTATTGTTGAAAACATTTAATACCAGTTGTTAAATTATTTTTTTAAATTTATTTAACTTTACAATTGTTGTGAGGTGTCTTCTAATAACGCAAGGTAAAACATCAATACAAGGGTTGCAAACTATGGCCATGGCCAGGATGAAACGTAATGCAACTGTAACTGTCAACAACGTAATTTCACGCCATGTGTTCATTTATGAGCTGCTGACACAACAGTCTTGCAGCTGCGTAACTACCACGGGGCTTTTCCAGTGGTGTGGGAGGGCATGGGGGCATGGATTCATCGCCAGGCTGATTATCCTCCGGAGGTCCTTGTCCCCCTCCCCTCTCTCCTGAGGTGGGCCAGCAGTCCTATCGAGCAATGGTTGTCCGCTCGTGATAGCTAGGTTATGCAACATGCAGCACATCACAATGAACTCAACGTCCTGCTCAGGGTGGTATTATAGGTTGCCTCCGGAGTGGTCCAGGCATCTGAAGCATTGCTTCAGAACACGTCTTTGACGATATTGCGTGTGGCTATATGGCTTTCGTTGTAGCGCTTCTCGGCTTCTGTCTGGGGCTTAACGGGGGGGAGGGGGGGGTCATGAGCAAGTAGCAAAGCCATATCCGCTATTCCCCCAGCATCCAACTGTGACCTTGTGGTTGACTCTTAAACAGGTCAGAGACAATGCCCTCACGCAAGATGTGCGCATCATGGATGCTCCCTGGAAAACTTGCATTTACTGCCATGATTATTTGCTTGTGGTCGACAACGAGCTGCACATTCAGGGAGTGGAATCCCTTTCAGTTCCGAAACACCTCTGCATCCTGTAAAGGTGCTTGCAGGGCAATGTGCGGACAACCTATTGCTCCCTGCACCTTGGGGAAGTTTGCTATTCTCGAGAACCCCAAAGCCCTCTTACTCTGTGCCTCCCTGGTCATAGGGAAGTTTATAAAGTCCATCCTGTCGAATGCAGCAATGTGGGGCATGCTGAGAGATACCACAAATGTCGCCAGCTGAGGCCTGAAAGGAACCCAAGGAAAGTGCCGCAGTAATCTGAACCTCAACAGGCAGTGTGGTCCTGATGATGCTGGTAGGCTGCAGATCTCCCTTAATGAGCTGGCATATCTCACTGATGACCTCCTTTCGGAATCGCAGCCTTCAGCACACGTGTTATCGGACAAGTCCAGGTATGATCACTTACCTCTGTAAATGCATTGGGTGTAACTTCTCCTCCTTCTCAGGAGTCTACCACCTCTTTGATTGGGCACATATAATGCTCTTCAATGAACCAATGAATCCATCTCTATTCTGCAGCATGCGAGTAGTCACCAATACTGGTTGAGAAATTACAGGCTCCATCACTATAAATCACTAAATGCCCTAATCTGTCATCTTAATTTGTAGTCAACAGATGCAATGATAAGATGATTGGCAAGATTCAAAAATGCCCTTAAAAATCGCTCACAAATTACTTCTCCTCCCAATCACTTCAAGCAGTCTTTCATTAAAAATCCTCCGTGGCGTCCATTGTGCCAAGTTAAGGTCAGGTGAAGTGAATGCAGCTTTTCTTAAGCGTCTTTTTGGGCGAGCGATCATTTGGGCAAAATGCCGAAAGTAGCGCTCGGTGATAATCTGGGCGATAATCGGAGGTGATAATCTGGGCGATAATCGGATGCTAGTTTCCATTATAACCAGTATTCTGGGCCTTGCACAAGGATGACATAATATATTTTTTATTTATTTAATAGGCCGGGCGATGCAGCTCATTTCTGTATGCCGAAAGTTGCGCCGGCGATAAATGAGCTTTAATCGAGCAAGAGTTTCCATTTTTCACCAAATATGGGCAATAGCCTGAATCTCAATGCTTATATGGGCACTAAATGGGCGATGATGTGCCGAAGTTCTAGTTCAAGTCACCAAATATGTCTAGTTTGCATCTACTAAAATTATTTAGTAAACACAAATACTTAGGGATGAATTAGTACAAGCTGCTGGAAACTGACATATCAAAGCACTCAAGTATAAGGGCCCAAGTTTCAGATCCCCTCGGAGAGGCCCGCCTATTTCCTATAACTCAAAAAAAATCGTCTAAAAAACTTATCTCGTGATTCTCCAATATCTGTAGGCCCGTTTCCAGCTCAGCGTGGCACAGCAGAGCTGCTGGGGGCGGAGCAAACGCGTTCCGAGTAAGCACTGCCGGCAGGGGGGCGGGGCTAGGGCCCAGCGTCAGTTTGAGTGCCGGCAGTGTTGCGCATGTGTGTTGGAGCGTGCGCTGCGCAATGGCACACAAACATTGCCAATTGGCCATCTTTAAAGGGACATGCAGAAAAGTGAATTTTGGGCGTGTGGAGCTGTGCAAAGCCTTCTGACTGTTTTTTTGTGCCTGAAGGAGTGCCGTTAGCAGTAATGGGGAAGAAATCAGCTGCTGGAATCAGTGAGTGCTGTTTGTTGCTGCTAAACTTCCAAAACAAGTTCTGCATAGGTGCATGCAAAATAATGACTGTGTGTTTTGAAAAATCACAGTGTCAATTCAATACAGCAAGGGAACAACATCCACCAAGAACGAAGAATTTCTTGCATGAGGAAGTGGAGACACTAGTTAATGTCACTGAGCAGAGATGGCAGGAGCTGGATACCAGCAACAGAGGTTGCACAGAAGTGCCACCCAAAGAAATGAAGAAACGCCGGAACCTAGTTGCAGAAGATTACTGCGCAGTGGTGCATACCAGGAGATCTGGAAGCCAGTGTAAAAAGAAATGGCACGACCTTGGTCAAGTAGTTAGTGTAAGTAACATTTTCATTTTTCAATGGAATTTCAATTGCAAATGTGACCATCTGTATATGTCCCACCCTGCAGAAAGACGCACTCTGTAAAAAGTTATATTTTAATCTTTGCAGAACAACAAAAGGAAAAGAACTCGAACAGGAGGAGGTGTGGCAAATCTGCATCCGCTGACACCCTTGGAACAGAGGGTCGCTACTTTGATCAGTCGTACCTGGAGAAAAACAATCAGTACTGCACAAGCTGAGCCCACACGCGAAGGAGAGGGCAAGTCCTGAAAATGCATCGTGGCCCTTCAAATTAACCTGCTGCCTGGCCTGCTATGTGAGAGACTACTCATGCTACCCATCCTGCTCCCAACCATTTGACTATTCTGTTATATTTTGCAGAAGATGATACCAATCCTGAAGATACAGAAGAGCCACCAGATGCGGACAATCCAGACCAAGGGTTGGAGCAGAGGTTGACCGAGATGTCTTCAGGGGAGACTTTTGAACTTAATATGTATCAGTCCACATCACTGGACATCAGTGTTTCAAACACTTGCATAGGTTCTGCTCCGACATTCTATGGGGTAATGTATTGACATGGATAGAGAACTGGTTGGCAGACAGGAAGCAAAGAGTAGAAATAAACGGGTCCTTTTCAGAATGGCAGGCAGTGACTAGTAGAGTACCGCAAAGTTCAGTGCTGGGACCCCAGCCATTTACAATATACATTAATGATTTAGACAAAGGAATTGAATGTAATATCTCCCAAGTTTGCAGATGACACTAAGCTGGGTGGCGGTGTGAGCTGTGAGGAGGATGCTAAGAGGCTGCAGGGTGACTTGGACAGGTTAGATGCAGTATAATGTAAATAAATGTGAGGTTATCCACTTTGGTGGCAAAAACAGGAAAGCAGAATATTATCTGAATGGTGACAAATTAGGAAAAGGGGAGGTGCAACGAGACCTGGGTGTCATGGTACATCAGTCACTGAAAGTTGGCATGCAGGTACAGCAGGCGGTGAAGAAGGCAAATGGCATGTTGGCCTTCATAGCGAGAGAATTTGAGTATAGGAGCAGGGAGGTCTTACTGCAGTTGTACAGGGCCTTGGTGAGGCCACACCTTGAATATTGTGTAGCTTTGGTCTCCTAATCTGAGGAAGGACATTTTTGCTATTGAGGGAGTGCAGCAAAGGTTCACCAGACCGATTCCCGGAATGGCAGGATTGACATATGAAGAAAGACTGGATCGACTAGGCTTGTAGTCACTGGAATTTAGAAGAACGGTGGGGATCTCATAGAAACATATAAAATTCTGACGGGATTGGACAGGTTAGATGCAGGAAGAATGTTCCCGATGGGGCAAGTCCAGAACCAGGGGTCACAGGATAAGGGGTAAGCCATTTAGGACCGAGATGAAGAGAAACTTCTTCACTCCAAGAGTAGTTAACCTGTGGAATTCTCTATCACAGAAAATTGTTGAGGCCAGTTCGTTAGATATATTTAAAAGGGAGTTAGATGTGGCCCTTACAGCTAAAAGGATCAAGGGGTATAGAGAGAAAGCAGGAATGGGGTACTAAAGTTGCAAAAATGATCAGCCATGATCATACTGAATGGTGGTGCAGGATCCAAGGGCCGAATGGCCTACTCCTGTACCTATTTTCTATGCTTCACAGATTCCGAGGTTGCGGGTCCCATTGGTGCTGGTGTATTGTAGCATTTTACACCCAGTGCCCCACCGTCCCAGCCTGTGCCTCCCACTGGAGTGGTGCCGCCTGCGGCATTCAAAAGGTGTGTGTCAGGATGTGGCATTTGGTGTGGAGAACAATGACCTTACCCGATCACTCGTGGACAGCATCAGTGTGGTGGGTGAAGAGGTAACGGTACTGACGGGAGAAATAGCAGTAATGACACGGGAAATGAGGGAGGGAATGTCAGAGGGAGTGTAAGCGACGGCACAGGCCGTCAGGGAGCGGAAGCAAGTGATGGCACAGGCCGTCAGGGAGGGCATACAAGTGACGGTACAGGCCCTCATGGAGGTAGCTGCTGCAATAAGGGCACATAGCCCGGCCAATCAAATTACACCCCCATGAAGAAGTGAACATTCACTGAGATGTGGATGAGAAATGGTTGCAGCATTTCTGGCTGCTGTTGCTCTTGATGTGACTAGTAACTTTTTTCAAATTGACATTGTTTTGTAACTTTTGTAACTTTATAAGTTTATAAGTGATCTTAAAGTTTTTAAGTGACCTTAGTCATATTAAAGTAAAGCTTGATACAACAAATATATTACACTGACATGCAGTACATTGTGAACTTTTCAATAAAATATTTTACATTAAAACTGAATCATGTTCCATTAACACAACACAACACAGGAACTCCAAAAAATAAACATGTCTATGCTGAACAGTTGTCGCAGAGCCCTCAGGCATCAGTAATTGAAGCGTTCACGAATGAGCTGCTGGCGCAGGGCTCGAGCAATTGTTAAAGGAGCACGATGGACCGCCAGCCTCCGACGTCGTGCTCCGGCATCAGACACTTGCATGCTTTCCTGATCGTCAGCATCATCCTGCTCTTCCAAATTACTATCATCAGGCACTCTCACCTCATGTGGGTCTTCTGCTTCCACTACCAGCTCCTGCTGCCTCATGATGGCCAAGTTAATGCAGCATGCAGCACACAACAGCGAACTGACCGACAATCTCAGGGGAGTATTGCAAGTGGCCTCCGGAATGGTCCAGGCATCGGAAACGCTGTTTCAAGATGCCAATGGTCCTCTCTTATGATGTTGCGCGTCGCAATGTGCGCCATGTTGTATCGATGGTCAGCTTCCGTCTGTGTTATGCATAGGGGCGTCATGAGCCAGGTGAAGATGCCAAACCCTTTGTCTCCCAGTAGCCAGCTCTGCCCTTCTGGCTGCTGCTGAAACATGTCAGATATAACGCTGTCGCATAGGATGAACATATCATGGGTGCTGCCAGGGTATCTTGCATCGACTGACATGATGCATTGCATGTTGTCACACACGATCTGTACATTAATGGAGTGGAAACCTTTTCTATTCCTGAACTGCTCGGCATCCTCCACAGGTGCTCGCAAGGCGATGTGGGTACAATCAATGCAGCCCTCTACCTTTGGGAAGCCAGCAATCTTTGAGAACCCCATGCATTGCTTGGCTGGTCATTGGGAACTTGATGAAGTCATTCCTCTGCGCATATAGTGCAGCCGTGACCTGGTGAACGCAGGCATGTATTGCACGTTGAGAGATGGCGCACACATCTCCAGTTGTACCTTGAAACGATCCCGAGGCATAGAAGGAAAGTGCGGCTGTAACTTTCACTTCAACAGACAAGGCAGTCGGCGTTCTGCTTCTCGGCTGTAAATTTGCTCTCAGCGACAACTTCTCTGCGGAAACGCAGCCTTTTGACACAATCAGCCTCACTCATAACCGGTATGAATGCCTGACTCGATATTGCCGACATGGGTAAGGCCTCCTGCCCATCAGCCTACGGGCTATGACGTTCCTGATGCAGTGAGCTCTAATCAATTCTCTCCTATGCAGTGAATTGATGGAGAACCATTGCATAATCCGTGGCGTTGATAATGCAGCACCCATACTTGAAGTAAAACTTAAACTTTCAAAAGGCTCTCCCTCCCAGTGTTTTTCAGGCCTCCCTTATCCCCTGGCCGAATGGCCGTGAGATCGCAGCTCGTTGCCTGCTGCCGCTGCTACGATGGTGAGGTAGGAAAATGTAATTTTTTATTTCTTGATTTATCATTTATTATTGATGATGGCTCTTTATTGGTAAAAGTGAAGTGTTTAATGCTTTGTAAAATCTCCTAAATTCCCTCTAACTTCCCTTCCCCCCCCCCATCTCTTGTTCCCTACACCTAATTTCTAAAATGTAGGCAAGGTTTTTCTGAGCGTACAAAAATCGACACTTACTCCGTTCCAAGTTAGTTTGGAGTAACTTTTCGCTGCCTAAACTTGCAAAACAGGCGTAAGTGGCTGGTAATGCCCCCTTTTGAAAAAAAAACTGTACTGAAACAAAACTATTCTAACTAACTAGAATTGGAGCAAACTAAATGCCGAGAATTGTGATTTCTAAGATACTAAACTAGTTGCTCCAAAAAAAATAGGAGCGACTCGAGCCGAAACTTGGGCCCATAAATGGCCACATATTTACATAGAAACATAGAAAATAGGTGCAGGAGTAGGCCATTCGGCCCTTCTAGCCTGCACCGCCATTCAATGAGTTCATGGCTCAACATGCAACTTCAGTACCCCATTCCTGCTTTCTCACCATACCCCTTGATTCACCTAGTAGTAAGGACTTCATCTAACTCCTTTTTGAATATATTTAGTGAATTGGCCTCAACAACTTTCTGTGGTAGAGAATTCCACAGGTTCACCACTCTCTGGGTGAAGAAATTCCTCCTCATCTCTGTCCTAAATGGCTTCCCCCTTATCCTTAGACTGTGTCCCCTGGTTCTGGATTTCCCCAACATTGGGAACATTCTTCCTGCATCTAACCTGTCTAACCCCGTCAGAATTTTAAACGTTTCTATGAGGTCCCCTCTCATTCTTCTGAACTCCAGTGAATACAAGCCCAGTTGATCCAGTCTTTCTTGATAGGTCAGTCCCGCCATCCCGGGAATCAGTCTGATGAACCTTCGCTGCACTCCCTCAATAGCAAGAATGTCCTTCCTCAGGTTAGGAGACCAAAACTGTACACAATACTCCAGGTGTGGCCTCACCAAGGCCCTGTACAATTGTAGCAACACCTCCCTACCCTTGTACTCAAATCCCCTCGCTATGAAGGCCAACATGCCATTTGCTTTCTTAACCGCCTGCTGTACCTGCATGCCAACCTTCAATGACTGATGTACCATGACACCCAGGTCTCTTTGCACCTGCCCTTTTCCTAATCTGTCACCATTCAGATAATAGTCTGTCTCTCTGTTTTTACCACCAAAGTGGATAACCTCACATTTATCCACATTATACTTCATCTGCCATGCATTTGCCCACTCACCTAACCTATCCAAGTCGCTCTGCAGCCTCATAGAATCCTCCTTGCAGCTCACACTGCCACCCAACTTAGTGTCATCCGCAAATTTGGAGATACTACATTTAATCCCCTCGTCTAAATCATTAATGTACAGTGTAAACAGCTGGGGCCCCAGCACAGAACCTTGCGGTACCCCACTAGTCACTGCCTGCCATTCTGAAAAGTCCCCATTTACTCCTACTCTTTGCTTCCTGTCTGACAACCAGTTCTCAATCCATGTCAGCACACGACCCCCAATCCCATGTGCTTTAACTTTGCACATTAATCTCTTGTGTGGGACCTTGTCGAAAGCCTTCTGAAAGTCCAAATATACCACATCAACTGGTTCTCCCTTGTCCACTCTACTGGAAACATCCTCAAAAAATTCCAGAAGATTTGTCAAGCATGATTTCCCTTTCACAAATCCATGCTGACTTGGACCTATCATATTACCTCTTTCCAAATGCACTGCTATGACATCCTTAATAATTGATTCCATCATTTTACCCACTACCGATGTCAGGCTGACCGGTCTGTAATTCCCTGTTTTCTCTCTCCCTCCTTTTTTAAAAAGTGGGGTTACATTGGCTACCCTCCACTCCATAGGAACTGATCCAAAGTCAATGGAATGTTGGAAAATGACTGTCAATGCATCCACTATTTCCAAGGCCACCTCCTTAAGTACTCTGGGATGCAGTCCATCAGGCCCTGGGGATTTATCGGCCTTCAATCCCATCAATTTCCCCAACACAATTTCCCGACTAATAAGGATTTCCCTCAGTTCCTCCTCCTTACTAGACCCTCCGACCCCTTTTATATCCGGAAGGTTGTTTGTGTCCTCCTCAGTGAATACCGAACCAAAGTACTTGTTCAATTGGTCCGCCATTTCTTTGTTCCCAGTTATGACTTCCCCTGATTCTGACTGCAGGGGACCTACGTTTGTCTTTACTAACCTTTTTCTCTTTACATATCTATAGAAACTTTTGCAATCCGTCTTGATGTTCCCTGCAAGCTTCTTCTCGTACTCCATTTTCCCTGCCCTAATCAAACCCTTTGTCCTCCTCTGCTGAGTTCTAAATTTCTCCCAGTCCCCGGGTTCGCTGCTATTTCTGGCCAATTTGTATGCCACTTCCTTGGCTTTAATGCTATCCCTGATTTCCCTTGATAGCCACGGTTGAGCCACCTTCCCTTTTTTATTTTTACGACAGACAGGAATGTACAATTGTTGTAGTTCATCCATGCGGTCTCTAAATGTCTGCCACAGTCAACCCCTTCAGTATCATTCGCCAATCTATCCTAGCCAATTCACGCCTCATACCTTCAAAGTTACCCTTCTTTAAGTTCTGGACCATGGTCTCTGAATTAACTGTTTCATTCTCCATCCTAATGCAGAATTCCACCATATTATGGTCACTCTTCGCCAAGGGGCCTCGCACAACGAGATTGCTAATTAATCCTCTCTCATTACACAACACCCAGTATAAGATGTCCTCCCCCCTAGTTGGTTCCTCGACATATTGGTCTAAAAAACCATCCCTTATGCACTCCAGGAAATCCTCCTCCACCGTATTGCTTCCAGTTTGGTTAACCCAATCTATGTGCATATTAAAGTCACCCATTATAACTGCTGCACCTTTATTGCACGCACCCCTAATTTCATGTTTGATGCCCTCCCCAACATCACTACTACTGTTTGGAGGTCTGTACACAACTCCCACTAACGTTTTTTGTCCTTTGGTATTCTGCAGCTCTACCCATATAGATTCCACATCATCCAAGCTAATGTCCTTCCGAACTATTGCCTTAATTTGCTCCTTAACCAGCAATGCTACCCCATCTCCTTTTCCTTTTATTCTATCTTTCCTAAATGTTGAATAAGGTTAAGCAAGGTAAAGTACATAAAACACAGAGAAATTGTAAAACAAAATACGCAGAATAAACACTCCACTCTACAAGAAAAGTACAGAAGCAGAAAATAAGATGTAGTCCACCTGGTGTCACAAAGTCACAAAGACTAAAATAACCACCCACTCCCTTAGATACGTGCCAAACTCTTGCTTAACTTTTTCCATAGTATCTGCTCTCCTCCACACATTCACCATCCTGTGTGTAAAACAATTAAAGTTAAACTGTGTGTATCTTCCCATTTCCAGGTTTGAGTCTGAGCCCCGTTAAGGATTGTGAATACCTCCCCCAAATCTTTTCTCCAGAGTAAAAAATAGTAGGCTCTTCAACATCTCCTCATTGCTCAGATGCCTCAGAAGACTCAGGTTACCCTTTTCTGCACTGCCTTCAATGCCTGGACATCGTTATTGTGGTAAGGTGACCAGAAATGTAATCAGTACTCGAGGTGTGGCTGTACCAGTACCTTGTACAGATCGACTCATTCTCATTGCCTCGAATTTGTACTCTTAACCCTTTGGCTATACAACCCAAGATTGTTAGATTTCCTCATTGCTTCCACACACACAGCGCTGTTCACTTAATTGAACTATCCATAATAAATCATCAGTCATAAGCAGTCCCTCGAAATTGAGAAAGACTTGCTTCCACTCTAAAAGTGAATTCTCAGGTGACTGAACAGTCCAATACGGGAATTACAGTCTCTGTCACAGGTGGGATAGACAGTCGTTGAAGGAAAGGGTAGGTCGGACTGGTTTGCCGCACGCTCCTTCCACTGCCTGTGTTTGTTTCTGCATGCTCTCGGCGACGAGACTCAAGGTGCTCAGCGCCCTCCCGGATGCACTTCCTCCACTTAGGGCGGTCTTTGGCCAGGGACTCCCAGGTGTCGCTGGGGTTGTTGCATTTTATCAAGGAGGCTTTGAGGGTGTCCTTGAAACGTTTCCTCTGCCCACCTTGGGCTCGCTTGTCGTGTAGGAGTCCAGAGTAGAGCGCTTGCTTTGGGAGACGTGTCAGGCATGCGAACAATGTGGCCCGCCCAGCAGAGCTGGTCGAGTGTGGTCAGTGCTTCAATGCTGGGGATGTTGGCCTGGTCGAGGACGCCAACGTTGGTGCGTCTGTCCCCCTAGAAGAGTTGCAGGATCTTGTGGAGACATCGTTCGTTGGTTGGTCACTAATAAATACCATGCCACTGAAACACACAACTTTGCTCAATAAGCACCCAGTTCTTGAATATTTTATATAATTTATCAAGCACTTACTGCAAGAGAGAGATACGAAAGATAAGATTTTGCTTGCACATTCGATATATACTGAAAACAGTATATGTAGAGCTCTAACATAGGAGACAAGATGATTTTGTTACCATTGTGGTATACAAGTACAACGTCCCGAATCCGGCAACCTCGGGACCGAGACTATGCTGGTTTTTGGATTTTTCTTGATTTCAGAGAAGAAAATCCGACGTCCTGAATCCGGCAATTTCGCGGCTGGGGCCGAGGCCGTGCTGATTTTTGTATTTTTCCAGATTTCGGAGAAAAAAATCTGAATCCCGAATCCGACAACCTCGAGGCCACGGCCGTGCCGGTTTTCGTATTTTTCCGGATTTCGGGTTGGACATCAAAACAGCACGCGAGTCAGGTCGGGTCGGGCCAGGTCGAGGGAAGCACGTGAGTCAAGTCGGGTCGGGCCAGGTCGAGGGGAGCACGCGAGTCAGGTCGGGTCGGGCCAGGTCGAGGGGAGCACGCGAGTCAGGTCGGGTCGCATGTGGGTCGGGATCGAGGTTATTCGGCAAGGCTCGGACCGACCACACGCCGGACTATTCGATCTGAAATGAGCTTTTGTAAAAAAAAAAATGTCAATTGTCGGAATTCTAGATCCAGGGTACCTGCATTAATACTATACAGGTGCAGTGTCCAAAATCCGGAGTTCCAGAATCCTGAATCCGGACCGATTGGTGGCAGGGTTGTCCAGAATCCGTAAAATATTCCGGAATCCGGACCCACCGACCCTGCCAACCGAGGTCCCGCCGCTGCCCTACCTCGGGCCTCGCCGTCACTGCCCAACCTCAGGCCTCGCCTCACCGCCAACATTGTCCGACCTTAGACCAGGCCTCACCTCATCGCCCCTCAGCACGCCGCCGCCCAACCTCGGGCCTCGCCTCACCACCCCTCGCCCTTGGGCCTCACCTCGTCGCCACTGCCCATACCTCGGGACCTCGCCTCACCAGCCGCCGCTGCCCAACCTCGGGCCTCGCCTCATCACCCTTCGCCCTCGGGCCTCACCTCGTCGCCACTGTTGGCGGTGAGGCGAGGCCTGAGGTTGGGCAGTGACGACGAGGGGCAGTGACGGCGAGGGGCAGTGACGGCGAGGCCCGAGGTCGGGCAGCGGCGGGACCTCATCACCAGGCCACCCGATCAGCTCCTCCTCAGCGGGGTGCCCGACCAGCTCCTCCTCGGTGGGGTCCCGCCCGAACACTTCCTCAGCGGCGGGCCCTGCCCGACGATCTCATCGACAGGGCCGGCAACGAGACCAGCTCCTCGGCGAGCACCGCACCACACCGCCCCCCCCCCGCCCCTCTGATGTTCCGAAATCCAGAAATACCCGAAACAGGGCCGGAAAAACGCAGAATCCGGAATGGCCTCGGTCCCGAGAGTTCCGGATTCGGGACATTGCACCTGTACAAGACTTTGAATTCACTAAACATTAAGTCAGGAATTCAATAAAAGTTAATCGCTGAATTTTCAGCTTTAAGAGAAAAGGTGCAACAAAACAACCAATTTTTCAATATCTTTACAAAATGAAACATGAATAAATCTAAACTAAATATGTGAAAATAACATTTTAGTTAAGCAACAGCTAAACATATTACCATGAAACAAACATTTAACCATAATAAAATCTATCACACACACTGCTTTTTCTACATCCCTAAAATTTAAGAGTGCAAGTCTATTGAAGTTGAAACTAGCTCTACTAGCAGAAAATGCCATTAGCGTTTTCCTTCCCAAAATTAATTTAGAATGCTAACTTAAGACAAAAAGCTAACACTATACCTTTCCAATCAAATACATTTCATGGAGAAATTGGCAGCAAGGGAAATTCCAGTTTTGTGATAGTTGTATGGCTGCTTCATTCATAAATACATCCGGCTCAAATACCAATCCACACACTAAACTTTAAACACTTCAGCATGTTTGCCACATCAGATAGAAAAGAAGAAATGGGACCCAATAGCCTTCACAAAAAAGAAATCAATTACAACACAAAATCAACTAATTCTAGAGTCCTGAGACATTAATAATAACAATGACTGTGATTGACAGCATTCAGAAATTTGTGGAACTATTTTACATAGGACTGCATAGGATATATGGCACAGAAACAGGCCAGTGTTTATGCTCCACCCGAGCCTCCTTATGTCTTTCTTCATCTAACTATCAGCATAACCCGCTATTCCCTTCTCCCTCATATGCTCATCTAGCCTCCCCTTAAATGCATCTATACTATTTGCCTCAACTATTGTGGTTGCAAATTCCACATTCTCATCACCCTCTGGGTAAAGATGTTTCTTCTGAATTCCCTATTTAATTTGTTAGTGACAATCTTATATTGATGGCCTCTAGTTTATGCTCTTCCCCAGAAGTGTCAATACTCTCTCTGCATCTACTCTATCAAAACCACACATAATTTTAAAGACCTCGATTAGGTCACCCACTCAGCCTTCTCTTTGAGAAAAAGTGACCCAACCTGTTCCTCCTTTCCCGATATATATATACCCTCGCATTTCTAATATCATCTTTGTAAATCTTCTCTGCATGCTCTCCAGCGCCTCTATATCCCTTTTATAATATGGCGACCAGAATTGCACACAGTATTCCAAATGTGGACTAACCAAGGTTCAATACAAGTTTAGCATAACTTCACTACTTTTCAATTCTATCCCTCTATGTTTGGTTTGTTTTTTTAAGGCTTTGTTAACCTGTGTCAACACTTTCTGGTTTGTGTATTTGTACTCCGAGATCCCTTTGCTCCTCTACCCCCATTTAGATTCTTATTTTCCAAGTAATATGTAACCTCCCTACTTTTCTTACCAAAATGTAATACCTCACATTTATCAGTGTTGAATTTAATTTGCCAGTTAAATGCCCATTCTGCAAGTTTATTAATGTTTTCTTGTCATTTGTTGCGGTCTTCCTCAGTATTTGGTGTAGTCCGCAAATTTAAAATTATTTTTTTGATTCCAAAGTCTAAATTGTTAATATAAATTGTGACCAACAGTGGTCCATCCTTGTGGAATAACACTCCCCACCGTCTGCCACTCTGAATAGCCACCCTTTACCCCTACTCTCTGCTTTCTGTCTTGAAGCCAACTAGCTATCCATTCTGCTACCTGTCCCCTGACTCCACATTCCCTGACTGTATTCATTAATTCTCTGACTTACTTCATTAACAAATCTGAAACTTGCCTAGCAACATTCTGGGAACTGCGCTGGAGAGCATGCAGAGAAGATTTACAAAGATGATACTAGAAATGAGAGGGTATACATAATCGGGAAAGGATGAACAGGCTGAGTCACTTTTTTTTCTCAAAGAGAAGGCTGAGGGGTGACCTAATAGAGGTCTTTAAAATTATGTATGGTTTTAATAGAGTAGGGACACTTTCAAAACCATCATCAAAAAGTAGAAGATTCCAATTTTAGCCAATATGTATCAATATTGTCCCTAAAAAACCTAGTGGATTAGTAGGTCATCAATATTGAACAATAGAGGTCAATGTAAGATTAGAATATGCTAGCAACCCTTTTGTGGTGCTGCTCACTGTAGATCAGAGGATGCATTGTTTTATAAAGACAGGGGCATTATACCACGTAATGCATAATGTATTACAGGGTGTATTATGCTTTTATAAAATTTAGCAGTGTGTAACTTGATGTGCCCCTTTTGCCAACAAAGTCTAATTGTTAAGTAAACAGAGACTCCTTGGGTCCTTGAAATTATTGTTTGATCAGAGAACTTTGCAAGTTAGAATGTGCTTGTCAGTTTCAGGCTGGAGGTTAAAAATGCAGGCCAGAAGCACCAAGAATATTAAGATAGTTATGCTTCTGTAACAAAGTGCAACATGAGAGTCATCATCATAGGCGGTCCCTCGAAATGAGGATGACTTGCTTCCACGCCAAAAAAAAGGACGAATTCACGGGCTTGACAGAGCTAGGTCTTGGTCCAGTGACAAGGATTACCCAAGACAACTGAAGACCAGCTCTGTTGCACTGACCTAGTGCGCACACGTATCGCAGTGGGGGCTGGCCCGTTCTGCCCCTGGGCCCCTGGCCCCGAGCTCGCGTCTCCCCTGAGCCCCGATCACGTCCCTCCAGGCTCTCGCCGCTCCTTCGCCCCGATCTCGCCGCTCCTGCTGTATCTGCCCACGCTTCAATCACTGACCTGGGTCTTGATGACATCACTCTTGACAGCCATCGCCCTCCTGCATCAGCTTGCGCTGTACCTTGTAGTGGCATGCCTCCATGCTGCCCATGGTCACCGCTCACCGCTCCTTTTATGGCCCCGACCTGTGAGGGAACATCAGCGGCAGGTCAGGGCCATAAAAGGAGCAGCGAGCGGCAGCCATGGGCAGCATGGAGACCCCGACCTGCGAGGGACATGAAAGTCTAACGTAGAGGACAGCAAGCTGGAATCCTAGCCACGTATTATTAATGTTTCTGTGTGAGTAACCCCACCCTCACTGGGTGAGTTTTACCGGTTTTACTGGGTGAGTTTTACTGCTTCTCACCCAGGTTAGTGCAAGACACCTGAAGAGGAGAAAAATTTGCCTTGCAGAAAAATAACTCCCATTAGAAAACTATTAGTATAGATACTAGCTGTACAAAACTTGACTGTCCAAGACTGTCTTCTTCACCTGGCTGGAAAAGGGAATCAGGAACGTTTTTTTGGTTAACCTTATAAACAGAAGTATTTTAAATTGTTTGCACCAAGAACCATTTCTTAAGTTGTACCGATAGACGATTAAGTTTATCCAAATTTAGGCCCAAATCAAGTATCTACATGCACAGCATCTAGAAAAAGATAACTTAATGTACTGATGCATAGAAACAACAGTCAATGCTAAAAGACTGAATTACTCCACTAGCAAAGCAGCAGCAGGTGGTCTATACAGCTTTGTACAGATAAATATTCCTGCTACTCCTACTTATGAAATTTTGACATCATTACAGCAGTTTTGGAATGCACAAGCAGTTATGATTTAAAGCTACATGAGCCCACAATTTTATGGGAAATAGTGATGTGAAACCAGAAGGCGATGCAGTTATGTTTTTTTTAAAAAAAGAACTAGAAGTGCAATTTTACAGGTACAACTATTCCAGCGTTTCAAAGGGAAGGAAAGTCTATAGAAGTACTTTTTGCCCAAAGTACTACCTTTTTCACAAAATGCTCTTAATTCTTCTCGAAGCTTACAAATCACTGGTGTGATGCAGCTCCATGGGCACCAGTAACCCTCTAATATCTCTCCCATTGTGCAAGTGTCACAGTTCCCAGGCTTTCTGACTAGCTAGTTGGCTGGCACCACAGCCAACCCTTTCTCACTGGACGTCAGTGCAAAGTATTTCCAGTGGGGTTCACTGGAGAAGGAACTCTGGCCAATTTTCCACTCTTGAATTCAAGAACACTTATACCTCCATCCCAACTGAGATCAGCCAACTTCAACACAAACCGGGGATTGAACAAAGGACCTTCTTGGTCTGTGTGGCTCAGGTACTCACTGGATAAACTCGCTGTAACCATCAGGGGGTCTTTATTTAAATAAAAAGAATATAACAGAGTATGTGGTTCAATTATTAGAGATAACAGCAGGGGGACAAAAACTGATTCTAAAAGAAATACCAGAACTCAGTTCCTGATGGCATACAGATTAAGCTGTTGAAAGTCAAGAGATAGCAGAGGTTTCAACCACAACTTTATAATCCTCCTTAAATATGAAATTTGTGCTCTTGGATGACCGAAGACTAGCTAATGTAACACCTTTATTCAAGGAGAGAGAGAAGGATGAACTGGTTAATTACAGACCATTTAGTATATCAGTTGTTGGCAAACTCTTATAATCCATAATTCCAGATAAAATTAGTGAGCATTTAGAAATGCATGGATTAATCAAGATTAGCCAACATATTTGTTAAATGCAAGTTATGCTTAAAGAATTTATGTTTTGAAGTGACCAATTGAATAAAGGAAATGCAATCAATGTAGTGTACATACATTTTCCCAAGGCCCTCGATAAGGTGCCTCACAAGAGGCTTGTTATAAAGATTCAGACCTATGGTATGAGAAAACGTAACAGCTGGAATAAACTTATTTGACAGTCATGAAACAAAGAGATAGCAAATATATGTTGCTTGGATTAGAGAAGGGTTGGAAATCGTGTATCCCAATATGCCATTTAGAATCGTTAGTTAGAGAAGGTAGGACCACTCAGGGATGATAGCGATAATGCTCGTTCCACCTTTGTTCTTGCTATATATCGATGATTTGGACTTGGGTACAGGGAACACAATCTCAAAATTTACCGATGGCACAGAAATTGGGGGAGGACTTCAACAAGACATCCAAATTTGTGGAATAGCCAGATATAATTCCAAGTGGATAAATGTGAAGTCACACATTTTGGGAGGAAAAATAAGGAATGTGAATATATACTCAATGGAAAGATGTTGAAGGGTGTGTATGAACAAAGAGAGAGACTAGGGATTCAAATACATAATTCTCTGAAAGTGTGACGACAGGTAGATAAAACCATTTCGAATTTTATAAATAAGGGGTATCGGGTACATGAATAATTAAGTAATAATATATTTGGACAAAAAAAATGGTTAGACCACACTTAGAGTACTCTGAACAGTTTTGTCTGCTCCATTACAGCAAGGACATTATAGCTACTGAGAATGTAGAGCGCAGATTCACTAGGATGCTGCCAGGGATGGGAAACTATAGTTTCAAGGAGACTGCAATTGCTGAACTTAAACCTCTAACTAGTGAAATCACTGTTGGTATAATGTTTGGTGGACATTTATTGTCCAGCTAATAATGATACCAAAAGAATTAGCAGTGATTTTACAATGATAATCTAATGTGGAATGCAGTTCCTCATGGTGGGACATTCTATAACGTACACAAAGGACCCTGACAAATTTGATGTTTGGAAGTTCACTCACATGACAAGACATCAGGAAAAAAAAAATCAGGAAGTGCACTCACGTGACAAGACATCAGAGGAAAAGTCCTGAACTATAAGTTACATTTACTGGAAAATCTCCACACCTTAAAATTCTAATTTTACATTATCCTGTATGTTTATACATCCCACCATTTGTACCATCTTTTATTATCCAATAATTCTCACTTTGCGTTAGTCTAAATTAGCCCAGTGACAATACACCAGGGAGTAGCAGGAGACAAGTTGACTCTGTAATTTCCGAAGTGCAAGTCATCAGTTAAGACAGAAAGGACTATTTTGGGCCGACCATTAGAAGGGTACTGGGTTATACCAATGCCACCAGAACAAAAACATCACTACAAATGCTCTCCTTAGGAGGAGGGCATCACTAGATTAGCTCGTCCATTCAAACTAAGATACATGCAAATTAAATAATGCCAAATCATAATCCAGTTTATTTTGTCAGTAATACAATTAATGTCGCAGTGACATTCGGTTTCAGAAGACCTCAAGCATACTAGTGGGCATTGCATGATCCCTCTCCAGGGAACAAACAAAACCGTGAAAGAGAGGCAAGCAGTCAGAGCAACCCTCCCCGTGGATCAGAGATATCCTGAACCTATATGAATAGCGGTTTTGACCAAGCCCATGAGCAGACCCACGAGGAAGTCTTCTAATCTGTCCCTATGCACTGGGTGATCGAAGACCACTGGGTGTGACGGACTAAAATTTAGCCAGAAGTCGAGGGGCTGCCCTTTTAAATAGTAAACGAGGGGCTGCAATCTCTGCCGCTGCAAATAATTATGAAAAAAAAATTCCACCAGGTCGCAAAATGAACACACAGCCCAGTTGTCTATAAAAGTGGCTTCGGAGGACATCGTCAGCCACTGACAGCTCTGTCCAACACTCTCCATCCCAGGTCCCCAATGATGCAGGGCAGGATCCCAAAATGCAAGGTTTCCATTGTGGGCACTTGCCTCCACCAGTTGGCAATATATTTCACCAGCGCATGCCGAGAAAAGCAGGGAAAAAAAAGAAACAGAAGGGACAATTAAAAAGAATTACATTTAAATTTCTTGTGCACCTTCAAGTAGCCAGTCATAGTGCAAAAACTGACAAAGGTATGGGAGTAGGCCACCTTGTGCATGGCATTGGAGAAAAGCTGTGATGAAGTATTTTTTTGAAATAGTAAGCAAGCTCCAACCTCAAACACTGACAATTACTGTTGCTACAAAGTGCTCACAAGTATTAATTTATTACATATAACTTTCCATCATTTACAATACTTTTCATCTCCTTCTTTCCAAATATTTCTGCAACATTAATATCCCACTTAAATACATGTTTAAATCAAGTACCCCTATACTTCAGTTCAGAACCTTCCCGTAAACTTAATTAACGGTACAGCCTTTCCAGAACATGCCAATGTTCAGAATAATTGGCATTTTAGTGGAGAACCCAAGATCATAGTAGAAAGCATAGTATTTTTCAGAATAGGCCCAGCATCGTCAGAGCAACGGGAGATTGAGGAGGAGGCGCAGGAGTCCGGGGGAGGCCTATAAAAGACCCAACGTTGGTCGGAGCAGCGAGAGATCAAGGAGGCCAGCTGCAGCAGGGAGAGAAGGCAAAAAAGTAAAAAGAAATCGAAGGGTGACATCACAGCCAAAGGGGTAAGTAATTGGTGAGTAGTTTTTCTTCTTTTCTTTTCCTTTATCAGTAAGTAACCTTTGACATTGTTGCCAAATTAAATTAATTAAGGGTTAAGTCATGGCAGGAGAACCCAGACCCGTGTCATGCTCCTCCTGTGCTATGTGGGAACTCAGGGATGCTCCCAGTATTCCTGACTACTATGTGTGCAGGAAGTGCATCCTGCTGTAGCTCCTGACAGACCGCATTGCGGCACTGGAGTTGCTCATGGATTCACGCTGGAGCATCCACGATGCTGAGGATGTCATGAATAGCATGTTTACTGAGTTGGTCACATCGCAGCTAAAGGTTACTCAGGTAGATAGGAAATGGGTGACCATCAGGCAGAGTAGTGGAAGGAAGGTAGTGCAGGGGTCCCCTGCTGTCAGCCCCCTTCAAAACAGATACACCGTTTTGGGTACTGTTGGGGGGGATGACTCACCAGGGGAGGGCAGCAGCAGCCAAGTTCATGGCACCGTGGGCGTCTGCTGCACAGGAGGGCAGGAAAAAGAGTGGGAGAGCTATAGTGGTAGGGGATTCTATTGTAAAGGGAATAGATAGACATTTCTGTGGCAAAATCGAGACTCCAGGATGGTATGTTGCCTCCCTGGTGCAAGGGTCAAGGATGTCTCGGAGTGGCTGCAGGACATATTGGAGGGGGAAGGTGAACAGCCAGTTGTCATGGTGCATATAGGTACCAACGATATAGGTAAAAACTGGGATGAGGTCCTACATGCTGAATTTAGGGAGCTAGGAGTTAAATTAAAAAGTAGGACCTCAAAAGGTAGTAATCTCAGGATTGCTACCAGTGCCACGTGCTAGTCAGAGTAGGAATTGCAGGATAGCTAAGATGAACACGTGGCTTGAGGAATGGTGCAAGAGGGAGGGATTCAAATTCCTGGGACATTGGAACCGGTTCTGGGGAAAGTGGGACCAGTACAAACCAGACAGTCTGAACCTGGGCAGGACCGGAACCAATGTCCTAGGGGGAGTGTTTGCTAGTGCTGTTGGGGAGGGGTTAAACGAATATGGCAGGGGGATGGGAACCTATGCAGGGAGACAGAATGGGGGCAGAAGCAAAAGATAGAAAAGAAGAAAAGTAAAAGTGGAGGGCAGAGAAACCCAAGGCAAAAATCAAAAAGAGCAACATTACAGCAAAATTCTAAAAGAGGCAGTGTGTTAAAAAGACAAGGTGGACAAATTAACTGCGCAGGCAGCTATTAAAGAATATGATATAATTGGCATTACGGAGACCCGTAATGGTGACCAAGGCTGGGAACTCAACATTCAGGAAGGATAGACAGAAAGGAAAAGGAGGTGGGGTAGTGTTGCTGGTTAAAGAGGAAGCTAATGCAATAGTAAGGAAGGGCATTAGCTTGGATGATGTGGAATCTGTTGGTCTAGAAAACCATCCCTAATGCACTCCAGCAAATCATCCTCCACCGCATTGCTACCAGTTTGGTTAGCCCAATCAATATGTCGATTAAAGTCGCCCATGATAACTGCTGTACCTTTATTGCACGCATCCCTAATTTCTTGTTTGATGCTGTCCCCATCATTACTACTGTTTGGTGGTCTGTACACAACTCCCACTAGCGTTTTCTGCCCTTTGGCATTCTGTAGCTCCACCCATACAGATTCCACATCATCCAAGCTAATGTCCTTCCTTACTATTGCATTAATTTCTCTTTAACCAGCAACACCAGACCACCTCCTTTTCCTTTCTGTCTATCCTTCCTAAATATTGAGTTCCCAGCCTTGGTCATCCTGGAGCCATAGGCAATGGCAAACATTTAAAGGTCACATGGATGAACTTCAACAATTGTACATTCCTGTCTGGAGTAAAAATAAAACTGGGAAGGTGGCTCAACCGTGGCTAACAAGGGAAATTAAGGATAGTGTTAAATTCAAGGAAGAGGCATATAAATCGGCCAGATAAAGCAGCAAACCGGAGGACTGGGAGAAATTTAGAATTCAGCAGAGGAGGACAAAGGGTTTAATTAGGAGGAGGAAAATAGAGTATGAGAGGAAGCTTGCTGGGAACATAAAAACTGATATCTATAGAAGCTTTTGCAATGTGAAGAGAAAAAGATTAGTGAAGACAAATGCAGGACCCTTGAGGTCAAAATCAGGTGAATTTATAATGGGGAACAAGAAATGGCAGACTAATTAAACAAATACTTCGGTTCTGTCTTCACGAGGGAAGACACAAATAACCTTCCGGAAATACAAGGGGACCGAGGTTCCAGTGAGAAGGAGGAACTGTAGGAAATCCTTATTAGTCAGGAAATTGTGTTAGGGAAATTGAAGGGATTGAAGGCCGATAAATCCCCGGGGCCCTGATAGTCTGCATCCTAGAGTACTTAAAGAAGTGGCCCTAGAAATAGTGGATGTATCGGTGATCATTTTCCAGCAGTCTATCGACTCTGGATCAGTTCCTATGGACTGGAGGGTAGCTAATGCAACACCACTTTTTAAAGAAAGGAGGGCGAGAGAAAACAGGGCGTTATCGACCAGTTAGCCTGACGTCAGTAGTGGGGAAAATGTTGGAATCAATTATTAAAGATGAAATAGCAGCGCATTTGGAAAGCAGCGACAGCATGGATTTACGATAGGGAAATCATGCTTGACAAATCTTCTCGAATGTTTTGAGGATGTAACTAGTAGAGTTGACAGGGGAGAACCAGTGGATGTGGTGTATTTGGACTTTCAAAAGGCTTTTGACAAGGTCCCACGCAAGAGATTGATGTACAAAATTAAAGCACATGGTATTGGGGATAATGTATTGACGTGGCTAGAGAACTAGTTGGCAGACAGGAAGCAGAGAGTCGGGATAAACGGGTCCTTTTCAGAATGGCTGGCAGTGATTAGTGGGGTGCCGCAGGGCTCAGTGCTGGGACCCCAGCTATTTACAATATACATCACTGATTTAGATGAAGGAAGTGAGTGTAATATCTCCAAGTTTGCAGATGACACTAAGCTGGGTGGCGGTGTGAGCTGTGAGGAGGATGCTAAGAGGCTGCAGGGTGACTTGGACAGGTTAGGTGAGTGGGAAAATGCATGGCAGATGCAGTATAATGTGGATAAATGTGAGGTTATCCACTTTGGTGGCAAAAACACGAAGGCAGATTATCAGAATGGCGGCAGATTCAGAAAAGGGGAGGTGCAACGAGTCCTGGATTCATGGTACATCACATCACTCATTGAATGTTGGCATGCAGGTACAGCAGGCGGTGAAGAAGGCAAATGACATGTTGACCTTCATAGCTAGGGGATTTGAGTATAGGAGCAGGGAGGTCTTACTGCAGTTGTACAGGTGAGGCCTCAACTGGAATATTGTGTTAGTTTTGGTCTCCTAATCTGAGGAAGGATGTTCTTGCTATTGAGGGAGTGCAGCGAAGGTTCACCAGACTGATTCCCAGGATAGCAGGACTGACATATGAGGAGAGACTGGATCGACTGGGCCTGTATTCACTGGAGTTTAGAAGGATGAGAGGGGATCTCATCGAAACATAAAATTCTGACGGGACTGGACAGGTTTGATGCAGGAAGAATGTTCCCGATGTTGGGGAAGTCCAGAACCAGGGGACACAGTCTAAGGATAAGGGGTAAGCCATTTAGGACCGAGATGAGGAAAAACTTCTTCACTCACTCAGAGTTGTTAACCTGTGGAATTCTCTACCGCAGAGAGTTGTTGATGCCAGTTCGATGGATATATTCAAGAGGGAGTTAGATATGGCCCTTATGGCTAAGGGGATCAAGGGGTATGGAGAGAAAGCAGGAAAGGGGTACTGAGGGAATGATCAGCCATGATCTTATTGAATGGTGGTGCAGGCTCGATGGGCCAAATGGCCTTCTCCTGCACCTATTTTCTATGTTTCTATTTTTCTAATATAGAGGGAGGCTATTTGGCCCGAGTGGAATTTGCCAGCTCTCTGAAAGAACTATCCACTTTCTCTGCCCTTTTCTTAAACCCTTTTAAAAATTTATCTTTTATTGATTCTGCAACAACTGTTTCTGGTAGGATATTCCAAGCCCAAACAATCATCTGCATTAAAAAAAAATTGTCATAATCGCCCCCCCCCCCCCAACTCTTTGTTCTATTGATAATTTTAGATTAATGTGTCCACTACCAATGGTGGGCAGTGGGATTCATTTTTGATTGCTCCAACCAACTGCTATAAACTCCTATAGTTCTAAGCTTCCCCCAATGGCTTTCTGTAACTGACCAAAAGGAGGTGCACGATAGCTGTGTGGGGTAACTCCGAGTGAAATTATGGCTCCACTCATCACCATAGAAACATGGAACTTATATTATAAAGGAAACTGTCACTTGACTGTATAGCCTGTTAGTACTGTGAGCTGCACAACCATGCTCAGTTAACTGCCTGACTGGAAAACAGGAACAAATATCCTTGATACAGTGAAGAAGAAATAAAAGTGAAACTGCATTTATATAGTGCTTTTCACATCCCCAGAATGTCCCAAAGCAGTTCACAACCAGTTAATTTTGAAGTGTTGTGATTCACAAACATAAACAAGGTGCTACAAACAGTAAATTACATATATGCCCACTAATCGTTTTGGAATTGTGTGTTTAGTTTCTCAACTATTAACAAACAAGATCTTTTTGCTGTAGAAAGTTCTGAACTGTTGGGACTAAAACATCGAAGTGAAAGGCAAAAATTGTTTTCCATCGCCATACCTAACTAGCATTAGAACCAAAATTTACTCAACAACCACAAAACAGCCTTTTTGGAATGTTTTGATAGGCTATTGATTGAACAAAGTTCTATGAAAATGAAAGTGATCAAACTAATGAATAAATTATAGCCTTGATTTCACCAAATTCACCAAAACATCTCTATAATTTCACAAAACCGTTGCCATCAACACCTTTAACACTTCAATACACTTCAAGATTCAGATGGTCCTGTGGTATAGTAAACACTTCTTAGTGCCGCTGATGGTCTCTCGCGGCAGGTCAGGGCCATAAAAGGAGTGGCGGCCTGGGAGCAGCGTGGAGGCATACCACTACAGCACGAGCTGCGACGGCAGCAAAGAGTGATGTCATCAAGATCCAGGTCGGTGAATGGAGCGTGGGCAGGGACTGTGAAGGGATGTGATCGGGGCCCAGGAAGGGCGTGAGTTCGGAGCCAGGGGCCCAGGGGCAGCACGCGCCAGCCCACACTGCGATATGTGTGCGTACTAGGTCGGTGCAGCAGAGCAGGTCTCCAGTCGTCTTGGGTAATCCTTGCCACTGGACCAAGACCTAGCTCTGTCAAGCCCGTGTGGTGACTGGCGTGCACAGCCACCACACATTAAAACAAATCCACACACAGGCATCTTCCACCCTTCAGGATGTAGTTCAGGACCTGGAATTTTAGGTCCTTCATTGGAACACCTGTGAACGTATCCTTTTTTGGCGTGCAAGTAAGTCATCTTCGTTTCGAGGGACCGCATATGATGATGATGACTTCTTAGTGACATTATAATAACATAAGAAATAGGAGCAGGAGTAAGCCATACGGCCCCTCAAGCCTGCTCCGCCATTTAATACGATCATGGCTGATCCGATCATGGACTCAGGTCCACTTCCCTGCCCGCTCTCCATAACCCCTTATTCCCTTATTGTTTAAGAAACTGTCTACTTCTGTCTTAAAATTATTCAATGTCTCAACTTCCACAGCTCTCTGAGGCACTGAATTCCACAACCCTCTGAAAAAAGAAATTTCTCCTCATCTCCATTTTAAATGGGCAGCCTCTTATTCTAAGATTATGCCCTCTAGTTCTAGTCTCCCCCATCAGTGGAAACATCCTCTCTGCATCCACCTTGTCAAGCCCCCTCATAATCTTATACGTTTCGATAAGATCGCCTCTCATTCTTCTGAACTCCAATGAGTAGAGGCCCAACCTACTCAACCTTCCCTCATAAGTCAACCCCCTCATCTCTGTAATTAACCTTGCGAACCTTCTCTCAACTGCCTCCAAAGTATATCCTTTCGTAAATATGGAAACCAAAACTGCACGTAGTATTTCAGGTGTGTCCTCACCAATACCCTGTACAATTGTAGCAAGACTGCCCTGCTTTTATACCTCATCTCCTTTGCAATAAAGGCCAAGATTCCATTGGCCTTCCTGATCACTTGCTGTACCTGCATACTTTTGTTTCATGCACAAGTACCTCCAGATCCCGCTGTACTGCGGCACTTTGCAATCTTTCTCCATTTAAATAATAACTTGCTCTTTGATTTTTTTTCTGCCAAAGTACATGACCTCACACTTTCCAACATTATACTCCATCTGCCAAAGTTTTGCCCACTCACTTAGCCTGTCCGTCCTTTTACAGATTTCGTGTGTCCTCCTCACACATCTTTGTATCGTCGGCAAACTTGGCTACATTACACTCAGTCCCTTCTTCCAAGTCGTTAATATAGATAGTATATATATCCACATATGTAATGAAAATGGCACTCTTTAATGTACTCTTAAAAGTATTGTGTACAGTTTATTGGACAATAAGGTTCCAAAAAGCTTAAGTATCAAATATTTTAACGGAAATAGAAACAGAACTCTATAAATCTATTTTAAAATGTAAATTAACAGCAAAAGCCCTCATGTTGCACCCTCTTCATAAATATTTAAATCAGGGCATATACAGAAAATGTTTCCCTTAAAACAGATACAAAATAACACTGTACAGTAGCAATTGTTTACAATGTTTTAAGATGACAAACTCCCGTATAAACTCGACCTATCTAATACCATTCGATCAAGAACCTATTGGCAGAATCACAAGCTGAATATAAATTCTATTATCTTCCCATTAATGATAACGTTCAACTAAAACAATAGAATCACAAAATGCAAATACTTAGAATAAATATGAATGTCCAACATTTGCAGTTTTATTTTCATGAATATAATTGTTTTTGTCCGTGAGCAAAGCCACGAGCGATCAGGATCACTAGTAAAATAAAAGCATCCCTTGCATTGCATCAACCAGAATACGGGGACTGATCACTCAACACAATCAAAGTGCATCGCTGCACCTTGCGATACATGAGCTGCTGTCTGACCAGATCAGAGAAAATCCCGTGTGAGCCCAAAGTCAGCGAATACAACTTATCTTGACAAGGCCCCGGACCGCAGGCGGACACATCCTTACCACGGTTATGTGAATCACTTGTTTCATCCTGGCTACTACTCACCTATCGAGCGGTTGCGCTGCAACAGCCGTGAGATCCGAGCCGCCTGACATTTTCCAGGAATCCGCTAGCTTTGTGTGTGTTCCCTGCTTTATTTAAGGAGGTTCATGTGCAGGCCTAAACTGGGCCTCGCCTTTGGCCTAAGCCACCCCGCGATCTGTTCGGAATGTTCCAGCAAACAAAAAAAAACCCTCGGTACGAGCAAACCGGGAGGGCGGCTGAAGAGCCGCGTTAGGAGAAACGCTCTGAACTTACAGCCCCACGGCCTAACACGCCATTAAACTTTTTTTTTAAACACCTCCCTCGTGTGCAATGCGCCGATTTTAAAACGTGTGTTTGTTTCAAAACACAAAATTACGACTTCCGAGCTACGGCCTCCATTCACCGACTGTGAAGTAATAATAGCGCTGGGCCAAGCGGAAGTGCGCGCTCCGCCACTCGCGATGCGGAGGAGTCCACGCCGCGAGGCACGCTGGGAGATGTAGTTCCATTCTCGCCCATAACACCGCCCGCAGCCGCGCAAAGCCGGCCCGGCCAGAACTGCATTTGCCGCAATGCACCGCTTCGCCCCATTCACCTGTGCACGCGCACGGAGGGCATCCTACAGTCTGGGTTTGCTTGGTCCATGGCTAGTTGGGTAAAGCGTTTGGAAGTTTGCATTGCGCACCCGAAAAGAATTGGCACATTTTCCCTACAAACAATTTCAAGGGTTCATACTAAGGTAACATTGTTTTTGGTTGTCAAGAGAAGATTGGGAATCTATAAGAAAACGACTGTTAAAGCCCCAAAATACTTTTAAAGGATAAAACAACATATATAATCTAAGCAAATAGAAGGATGTATGAACCAGATGTTAATTATAGCGCAAAATATTAAGAGCTGTACTTTGTTAGTTTTCCACTATCCTAACAATGAATCAATCATGTCATTAAGCGTATTATTAATACGCTTAATGACATGAGCCCAAATTGACCTTTCCATTATAAAACAATGCTGTATAGCAGTTTGTGAATCAGACAAATAAAGGAGGATGTTGCATTGGTTAATGTATTTGATATTTTATTTATATGCATATATAGATTGTTTCGGTTGGTCGATTAACTTAAATTAATATTTTGCCTGTCATTTATTTGTAAAGCTGACCCGTTTTGCTTTCCTTATTTTTACTAAAAAAGAAACATTGTTTGACTATATGTTTGGATAACAATATATTCTTTGAAAGAGTGTTTGCGCCCTTCAATTTGGGAAAACCCCATTTTTGTTTTTCATTATGGTGTTTTAAATAAATATACACATACAATAATCTCTCTTGGAGAACGCTGCCATCTCTTGCATGTTTTTTTGATTCGCTATGTTGATAGATAAAAATGAAAGTGGCAACATATGACATGACATACAAGCTGACTGTGACCTTGAGGTTCGGGTTTTGGTGACAATAGAATTAATTGCTTTGTTAAAAATGCATGTGCAAACTTAACATATGTTAACCTGAGTACATTTTAATTTGATTATTGGTTTGCATGACTGTCAGATTAAAGACTCGTGTCGAATTCGTTATCATGTTCGTGTGGTATCATAAAATGTTTTACAGTGTTGCAGATATTGACACTTTTGTGTCAGTCTTTTTTCTGAATTTATCCAGAAAGTGGAATTATGAGTTGTCCAATCGTCGTTTGGCTTGCAATAACATGCAAACCAAGGAGCCATTTTATGAAATAAGCCATTAGTTATTGTGGATAAATGGCGTAAATATACTGAATGAGAAAACAGCGACATGCAAGAGCTTTCGGGATATTTTAAGATGTCGTTGCGCTCGGTACTAGAAACAGAATTCGTGTCAACAATATTACAGACGCGAAAAAATGGACAAGGTCACAAGTTACGCGTCAAATGTGGTTTTGCTTCTTTAAGGGGGGGGGGGGGGTTAACCCACCTATTTTGTAATAAAATCGTGTTTGAAACGGATCGTCTATTCATTTTATCGTTTGAAGTTAATTTTGTGCAAAACAGGTACTTGTTTACTTAAATTAGGCGGGTTGTTTGTTCATCCCTTCCTCCTCCCTCCAGTGGGTTAGGGACTTTAAATAAAAATGCAGTATGGTGCCCACAGCTGTAGCACCAGATATTTATTTTAGATTGACTATGCTCCCGTGACAAATACATCCGTTGGTCTGTAAATTTAATGTTAAATCTTTTAAATGATGAGGTTTTTTAAATTTTAAAATGCATTTTAACCTTCTGAAGGACGCAGCACTATTTATTGACGTATGTAAATTAGCAAAGGGCTTTGAAAGCTCTTGAACAGGAACAAGAATCAGTTTCACATTGCGGGTGAGAGCTGAAGTTCCGGTGTAAAGAAAGACGTGGCGAAATTGGTGAATATCTGTGCCCGCATCCCAAATCTCTCATTCTGAGGGGAAACCAGAACACGAAAGGGTGAAGCTGCTACTCATTCTTTAAAAAGAGAAGAACTATTAATATTGCCTTTCCCCACCACCCCTCTGCTAAATGGGGGATTACAGATTTGCTTTTCAGTCACCTAGCAATAATACAGGATTTTCGCCAGCGGTGAAGTACCAGAACACAGCTAATAATAACGCGTCTTTGTTTTTTCCTGTTTCAGCTACGCAAACCATGCAGGATGATTTACTGATGGACAAAAGCAAATCCCAGCAGCTTTCACCAAGGTCAGAGCAAAGCAGCGAAGCCGCAGAAACCCCTAAATCAGAAGAGAGCGCCGTGAGTATAAACACCCCGGTTTCTGCCCAGAATAAAGAGAAAGCACAGATGGAATCGCCAATTTTGCCCGGCTTGAGCTTTCAACCCCAGGAGCCTGGTACCTCCTTGTCCCCTTCGTTCAGTACGTGGTCGACCGGCACCACCAACACCGTAGATGACAGTTTTTTCCAAGGGATCCCGCCCGTGAACGGGACGATGCTGTTCCAAAATTTCACTCACGTCAACCCGGTTTTCGGGGGCACCTTCTCGCCCCAGATCGGTCTGGCTCAGCAGACACAGCACCACCAACAAGCCCAGCAGCAGCAGCAGAGGAGATCGCCCGTCAGCCCGCAAGCTCCCTTCGCCCAACGCAGCGCCTACAGCCACCAGCCCATCATGACGAGCAAGCCCTCCTCGGCTTGGAACAACCATCAGAATACGACCTGGAGCACGGCCCCCAACCCTTGGAGCGGGCTGCAAGCCAGGGATCCCCGGCGAGCCGTCGGGGTGCCGTCCCCCCTCAACCCCATCTCTCCGCTAAAGAAACCCTTTTCCAGCAACGTGATCGCCCCTCCTAAATTCCCTCGAACTGCACCCACACTAACTCCCAAGTCTTGGATGGACGACAACGCCTTTAGGACGGACAACAGCAACGGCATGTTGCAATTTCAGGTACAGTACATCCGACCTCGAATATTTCACTCATACTAAATGTGCAAAAGACGCAGTAGGACATGACCTTCACAGCCATATTGTAGTGCCATATTTAATGGGGCATGACATTGCAGTGCAAATATCACATATGTTAGTTTCGGCTAGTCAATTGCATAGTTCCACCTAAATACATCTTTAATAGATCATGTCCTTGTCACTGTCCAACACGAAGAATCTCTGTAGACCCCCCTTTTTAAAAAAAAAAATCGGCTAGAAACAGTGGGCCCAACTGGCTTCAATGCCGGTTTAATTTATACTACATTTTCATTATGTCGCTGTATAATTTTTGCTTCAACGCTAAAATTGGGATTATCCCTTCCGTTGTTCAGTGGCTGGTTGGAAATGCGTTCAACTGGATATTTATTATGATTTTAAGAAAAAAAGAAAACCGCAGCTGAGATGCCTATATTTAGAACCTTTAACTATAGACAAGACCGTCATCCAGTAGGCCTCCTCAGCGGTCAGTCCAGATTACAATTATTGAAGAATTTCTACAACGTTTATTTTTGTTTAATTGTTCAATTTGGCATTATTGGGATAACTCGCCCTTCAGCTTTTTAACTCTGCTTTGTTTGGGCAATTGTTTTGACGTCAAACATTTAGAGGTGGAGCAAAATGCCATCATACACTGTTCCAGTTGCCATAAAGCAAAGATGTAGACATTTCTATGCTACACATCTCTGATATTTACTGTAAATATTGGCACAGTGTGAAGATAAATATTCAGCATTAAACTGAGCTCTTAAAAAATAGGAGGATGCTTCCTTTGTTTATCCGACCTTCTACTATTTGTGTTGTCTACATTGTACACCTGCCCTTGTATATGTACTAATTTCCAACTTTCTACATTTTTTTTAAGTGGCACAACAGCTGGGTCAGAAGTTATAATTTTGTTGGGACAAAACCCCTCCCCTTTTATAGGGGGCACTTGGAAAAAAATTTTGATTTTAGTGCCCAAAACAAAAACAAAAACAAAAAAAATACAAAAATAACCACAAAAAAAGGGCCTTGAAAATGTTTGGAGTGTCCCCCAGATTGGGGGTCACTTGACCTAATGTTTATTTGTCTCCTTTTAAAAGAGTTGTGGAGCTGTTAGTGGCCCCCCAGATTGGGGGGTACTTGATTTAAATGTTTTATTTTGTCTCTAAAAGAGTTGTTGGGACAAAATTCTTTAGTGTAAATAGATACTTCCTAGAGAATCACAGTCTTGAAATGAATAGCAAATTGCAGAGAGATTGACACCCTGCACCATTGCGCAGAACTGAACAAATATGTCGAATTCTGCATTGCATGTACTTGTTAATGGAGCATGCAGCAGGAAATGAACAATTTAAGTGGCCCCAGGGATGTGATGTTATATGTACATAAATAATCCCAATAAATAAAAATCAACTATTACTTATGAGACTTTTCTATTGTGGTAAAATGTAATCTATTGACAAAACACATTCTTAATTCCTAGAATCTGATGTATGTTTCATGGCTTGCATTGTGATTTGACAATGCTAAACATCCGTTTTTATCATTAGATTCCAAATGTTCAGTATTCTCATATAAAAAAATCAGTTTGAAAACACTGGAAATTGGAGGATCAGCACGGTTCAGTATTGCAATAGCAAGCCCTAAAATAATGCTGATACAGTTCATACGGTCTGTAGTGGTGGATTTTGTTATGTATGTAACCTTGATAAATTATCTCTGGTTAGCATCACCTTCACTATATTCTATCAGGGTCATTTGAAATGCAAGTCATGGTTGCATTTTTCGCTTGAGAATGGCATATCAGTAAGTAGTGTTAAACCGTATGTGTTGTACAAAGCCAGTTCTGCTCAGTGATGTGAAATGGAGGATGAGGAAATGGAGACCATGTATCATTGTTACAGTTGCGTGGAAGTTTACCACATGCTGATTAATTTTTGTAATTAAGAAATGCAGTGCAAGGTCTAGTTTGCTGTTTTTGTTCACCTGTGGTAATCTATTCTCCAATTAAAAGCCTACATATTCTGACATTGTATATGTGTTGAAATACATCCATAATATTGTGCAAAATTAAGACTTTTGTCTGGCAGCTTTTAAATGAACGTTCAATAACTGAAGTAATCAAATATGCATATTTATAAAATGACTTGACTTATTTAATGTAGTAGATATGGAATTAACCCAAGGTGGCTGAGATTGTTTTAAGCTGGGACAGAACACTGCCTCTGAATAAATGGGACTGTATAATTCAGGGCGTTTACTGCAACAGTGTTCCTCTTAGAACAGGATCTGAATGATGAGATTAAATGAGGTGTATTGTCTCTAATATACTTAATCTGCTGGGTTGAACCAGTTGATCAATTTTTGGTAGAGTTAGTATTTGAATTGGCCCAGCCGAAATCTGTTTGCAAATACAGTAATTGCATATCCTTAATGCATCTGATAAGCTATGAAACCGATCTATTTGAGGTGATCCACCAGAAGTAAGTCATGGATACTTTACTTCCTAATGGAATGCATGGTGCAACAATGTATACTGTATTATTAAAAAATCCGAGTTTAGAAGCATCAAATGACAATGTGAGGTTATGAATGTCATTTGTGTGGGTTTACGAATGTCATTTGAGGGAGAAATTGGAATTGTAGGGATTTAAATTTTTTTGCATGTTTGTACATATATTACCCATTGGGTTGCTCAGTAAGTTCAATATGAAAGTTTTTAATATACAAGATGATGATAGAGTTGGCCACCAGATTAGAAAACTTGCTCCACAAAGCCACCTAGTGATCAAAGCCTACAACAACATTGGGACAGGTGACAGCAAAATTGAATGGGAAATGTTGACATCGCAATTTATAATGGAAAAATTTGCACAAATCATAACCAAAAATGGTGATGACAGGAAGTAAAGATGGTAAATGGGAATTGCATGCTCCTCCCCCCTCCCCCACCCATTGACAAACGTAACTTTTTGTTGCCCCATCTATGCATATGTACATGTGTGCACCAACAACAACTACTTGTATTTATATAGTGCTTTTAACATAGTCATTACAAGGTGCTTCACAGGAGTGTACTAAGACAAAAAAATTTGACACCGATCCACAAGAAGAAATTAGGGCAGATGATAAGCTTGGTCAAAGAGGGAGGTTTTAAGGAGTGTCTTGAAGGAGGAAAGAGAGGCGGAGAGGTTTAGGCAGGGAATTCCAGAGCTTGGGGCCCAGGTAACGGATGGCACGGCCACTAATAGTTGAGCAGTTCTAATCAGGGATGCTCAGGAGGGCAGAATTAGAGGAGTGCAGATATCTCAGCAGTGGGTTGGCGGTGTAGTGGTGCTGGAGGAGAATACAGAAATGGGGGGGCGAGGTCATGGATGGATTTGAAAACCAGGATGAGAATTTGGAAATCAGGTCTTTCTCTCTGTTGTTCAGTGATTTTCAGAAGTTTTTTTTTGTAAAAACTAGGAGTGTTATGCTAAGTAGTATTATTAGGTGCACTAACTTAGCATTGGACATGTCCCTGGGATCTATATGAAATGCGAAAGAGAGCCAGGGACTGGAAGTACTGGATTGGGGTCTCGGGCCTAGCTGTATTTTGATGCCGGTCCCAGTAATGCTGAATAGGGAGGCTCTAGGAACACAGCGTTACCCCAATCTTGTATTTCTCTGGATTTCCAGGATCTGGTAGTTGTGAAAATGTAGAGTTGTGAGGTGGGGGGCTTGAGAATAAGGGCAAACTGACATCAGGCCCTCTTGCTTATCAGGCCCCAACACAGAAGTGTTCCTGCACATCAGCCTCCTCCCCATATCCATCCATGACACGTTTTTTAACCCCAAGGTGTCCCCTTGCCACAATTGTCCCATACTCAGTTGGTTCATTTAGAATCAGTCTTGCTGCTTTTTCCTGTAGCCTTTCAAATGCAAGTTTATCTTCGTATTGGGCATCACTAAAACACAATAGTAACTGTTGTCTAACTAGTGCATTGTAAAGCCTTAAGACAAGGCGGCTTAAGAATTCAATACTGAAAACACAGTAAAACAAATAGTATACTGTCAAATGAGCTTGTGTAAAAAAAAATTTAAAAAATTTGTTTAGATATTCTCTCTAACTTTAGGGATACCATGCACGAAAACTTGAAACCAAGTTCCACAATGTAGCTTTTGCTTTGCAGGCAACTTGGAATCCTGTCCCCAACACATTCTCTCTTCCTTTCTCTTTCTATTCAGTGTCTAACCCCCTCCATTCCCAGAGCACACGTGCAGCTGACCCCTCGTCATGGCACTGCGTTAGACTCGCCCTCAGCTCTTCCATGACCTACTCTTGGCTGCTCTACCTACCCCTCGGTGGCACCTCCCGCTCTCTTCTCTTTCCTTCCCCCCCCCCCCTCTGGTTTTCAGGGTTCCTTCTCCCTTCTCCCTCTTTCCCCCCCCCCCCCCCAGCTCTCCTCTCCACCCTCAACTCCTGTTCCTCCTTCCTGCTCTCTCATCAGCTCTTCCTCTTTCCACTGCTGTTCATCTCATTCTCCCCCTCCTGCTCTCAGTGGCAGCTTCTCTCTCTTGCCACGCTCACTCTCTTGCATGCCCCCGATTTTTCTCTCTCTTGTGCCCCTTCCCCTTTTCCCCTTTGCACTCCTGCTCTCTCTTACACCCCTACCTTTCCATCTCTCTGCCTCAAGCATCATTTGTGCAATCTTCTGTGCACTTCCCCTTTGTGCTGCTTTTCCCCATGAGCACTCTGCCCACACTCCCCATGCACTCGCTTCCTCCCTCCACACGTCTGCTTCCCCTTTTCCCATTATGCACATGCACCGTCTCCCTGCTGGAAACTCTCCTCTTGCCATCCAAATGCACTGACATATTCTTTCTTACACCCTCTCTCCTGCTGTCCTTGCATATTATTTGTCTCCCTCTTTCCTTCTGCTCTCACTTGTGCACACGTACTCTTTTTTTTTTCTGTGTTTCTCACGCTCCATTAGCCTCATGCACTCTGTTTTGCATGCTGTCCAACCCCACCCTTCAGTGTCTCGCCCTACCCCATCCTTCCCCCCCCCCCCCACCCCCCTCATTTATGTGTTGCAAAAAATGAGAGCGCACACAAGCAGGAGGAGTGATGGAAAAAAGCTTTCTCCCTTGAGCTCTATCTGCTGTGCTCCATTCCTCACTCTCTTGTACGCATGTGTGTGTGCCCTTCTTGCTTTGTAACTAGATTACAGACCCCTCTTCGTTTACTCTCGTACTCTCTCTCCTTCTCATGGGTCAACTCCTCTTTCTCTTTCTCCCTTCTATTTTTGCTATGCGCTCTGTCTCTGTCACAACTCTCTCTCTCTCTCTGCCTTGTGTGCATATTTTCTCTCCCTTGCTCATTCTCTCGCCTCCCTCCCTAGCTCATGCACTTGCTCTTCTATCTCGTGCTTTTTTCTATCACTCCTACTGCTTGAGTCCACTCTCATTCTTGCAACAATACCAAATGATTTTAGCCACTGGGTTGTGTAGCCTTCAGAATGATTACTTTATAAACAGAATGTCATTAGTACTTTGGGAGTAATGAAGGGGTATTGTGCCTTTTTTGATCATGTGGGCTTGGAAAGAGCAGTGTTTAATGACTGGAATGTTTGATGTTTTGGGATGACAAATGACTTGGAATGGATTAATAATAATTCCATCAAGAGGACTTGTCTTGAAATAGTTAGGTGGGTACATTTACCACATAAATACTGCAGAACATTAGCAGTAACAGTTTCTGTAACCTGATTTTGTCGATTTAGGGTGATACTCTGGTATTAATGTCGCTGGAGTCACTAGCATACTTTATATTTAAATACACATTCACAGTTGCCATACAGGTGGGTAACTAATGAATTTTATATGTTAGCTGTGTTGTAGTTTTTGAAAACTTTAGATTCCTTTTTAGAGTTCTGGAATAGAACTGTTGAGCCATTCTGTACTCCTGTGAATCATTTACAGAACAATGTCCAATGATTAGATCAGAGTAAGCCTTTCCCTCTTTAATACTATTTTTAAACTGCTTAAAATTGTTTTTACTTATGTATCTACATATCTACCACACTTAATTTGGGAAGTATGTTAACAAACTTGCACCCGATTGGTTTACATGTTATATTCTCAACATCACATTGAACAGGTACAAAATGTATCAGGAGCAACTAGTAAATGTGAACAAAGACCACCAATCACTTTTTTAAAAAACTATCAATTTAAAATTGGCAGTCAGTGAACTGATACGAACAGCAAGTTAGTAGAAGGGTAACAAACTAAATTGCTCCATGTACTTTGTAGAAAATGCTTTTGGCTGCCATTGTGCTTGTTCAGTACCCTGAAGAAAATAGTGCTGGCAAAACAGTATGTAACATAAACATACAAGTACATAAATTAATTTGCCCATAAAATTGTCCAAGTTAATTATCCAAGTTTTCTTGGAATTCTGTCCAATAATTTTAAGCTTTTTACACTTTCTCCGCCCCCATGTAAAAAAAAACATAGAATAATAATCATGGGGATTTCAACTCTGATATTAATTGGAAGAGGTAGGTAAAGGGAATCAAGGAACGGAATTCCTACATTGTGTACAGGAATCCTTTCTAACCCAATATGTAAAAAGCTCAACAAGAGAGGATTCGCTATTGGATCTATTGAACCAGAGCAGAGAAGAGAAGTAAATGTAGGACAACATCTGGGTAATAATGAACATAATATAATATGCTTTAAGATAATTGAGAAGGACATGAGTATGACGAAGACCAGAGTAACAGATTGGAGAAAACCTACTGGGGACTGAGAATAGAACTTGAAAAATAAAATAGACAACAATATTGGCAAACGATGTAAAACAGCAATGGGAACATTTAAAACTGTATTCAGCAGAGTCCAGGAAAAATATATTCTGCTACAAAACCAAGCTTAAACACTAATGAGACATCATGGATGAATAAAGCCGTAAGAGAAAAATTGAGGGTAAGGAAAGAGTCATATATTATGTACATGGACAGCAGGGAAGAGCATGATGAGGGAAAATATTAAGAGATTAGGAGAGAAGTCAAAAACAATGGAAGGCAAAGAGAAACTATGAAATTAAATTATTATGGAACATACAACAAGATAGTAAAACATTTTATAGGCACATATATTTTTTAAAAAGGAAGGCCCAGATTGGAATAGATCCACTCGGGGATGGACAGAATAATACCACAGGCAACGGTAGAGAGATGGCAGAAATATTAAATAATTACTTTGCTTCAGTATTTACCAGGGAGATAGAACAGGTGGACGTGACCATCGGATGATGAGATTAGTAATGCAATAACTGCATTTAAAATATAAAGTTATATTGAATAAACTAATCAAACTCCGAGGGTAAAACCCGTGGTCTGGATGGATTAAATTTGCACATTTTAAAAGAATCTAGGGAGGAGATAGCAGAGGCATTACTACATATGCTTAATAATTCATTAGAACAATGTGTCGTGCCTGAGAACTGGCAGATAGCTAACTTAATACCTATATTTAAGAAGGGAGATAGAACATGTCCAGGGAACTATAGACCAGTCAGCTTAACATGGATGGTAGATAAAATAAAGGAGAAAATTGAACCACATCTAGAAACCAATAATATAATAATGAATAGTCAGCATGGATTTCAAAAGAGAAATTCTTGCTTGACCAACCGAATAGAGGTAATGCAGAAGATGTAATTTATTTAGATTTTCAAAAGGCCTTTGATAAGGTAACACGTAATAGACTAATGAATAAGGTCAGAGAATGCAGAGTCAGGGGACAAGTAGCAGAATGGCTAGCTAGCTGGCTTCAAGACAGAAAGCAGAGACTCGGAGTAAAGCTATTCAGAGTGGCAGAAGGTGGAAAGTGTTCCACAAGGATCAGTGCTGGGACTGATGCAAGGTTATGATGATAGTTAGATGAGGAAAGACGGGAGGAGGCTTGAGTGGAGCATAAACTGGTTGGGCCGAATAGCCTGTTTCTGTGCTAGATATCCTATGTGATCCGATGTTCATATCTATTTTGTAATATACATTATAAATGATTGGCATAGCTGACTTTTTCATGTGCACCTGAGAGAATGCAACCACAATATTTTGGATGGATTGTATCACCATCATTATTCCAACTTGGAGAGAGAGGCTCTGAATAAGTGTCCTTAAATTTAAACATGTTTAAGCAGGACATGCATTTTTAAGCTGAGCTTTAAGCCACACCAAGTACTATTGGAGATAGCTTCAGAAAGGAAAATAATATACAAATTCATTAATCTCTTTATATTTCTGGATTATCACTTAAACTCAATATCCACGATATAGTCTGCCCATGTGATCTAGGTATGAAGTTTTCGTCATGGGGTTGGTCTGAAGACTTGTAAGAAAATCTAATAATTTGCATTTTCTGTTGGTTGAAACTGGGATCAGTATCATTGGTTTGTGTAATGTATTCACATATATTGGTTTATGTAATACAAATTGGATAAATACTGATTTGAACAATTTCTCATGTAACTGATGTATCCGTTTTCTGAATCCGGCTGCCTAATTTTTTAGTGTAGTTGGCAGTGCTGGCCTCTCTCTGATGCAAATATCTGTGGTTTGAAAAAAGCAATTGTTCTAACCACACCAGGCTGACTCCTGTGTCTGTGTGAAAGATGGTTGCGTGCTTTATTTAAAAAAAAAACTGGACAAATGATTCTGAAAACACAAGTTTTACCTCTTTGACAAATATTCAACATTTCTGGCTCAACACATATGCCACACTTGCAGTTAGTCATCTGTTATTAATTACATTAATTATTTCCAGAGTTCTGCCCAAGTTTTCTCCTCCTAACTGATGCCATGTCCAATTTGTTTAAAGGAGCTCCTGTGGTGTTACCTGAGAGTGGCCTGGAGAATGGTTGGGATATCTAGCTACCAAAATAACCTTTTCCTAAGGCCACTGTTCTAAATTAACAAATCCAGGTAATTTGTGGGTCCTTATGAACTGCTGAGGTCAAACAAATGACATGAGTAACCACTGGTAAATTGCAGGCTCCAGGTCAATAACTGGTTTTGTAAAAGAAATTGTTTTGCATGCAATGTATTGACTCTCGTGTGAGACAGGTGCACAAGCTCAAGGCTTTTAATTATAGTAGCAGATCTCTGTGGCATTGCTCATGGTGAGTCAGGTGTTAACTGCTGCAAAGGCTTGGGGAAAATGGGGTAAGAAATGTATAACTGCATTGACAGAATTAAGAGGTTTATAAGAGATCTCCCCAGCGTAAGTATTTTTCCAGGAACCAATCAAAAAATTGTTAGACTTAAACAGATATATTTCTGCGTGTAATGTGGGGAACACCTCTTTTACCATCTGTTTACTGTTTGTCTTTTACTATCTCTTAGCATCTGTTTATATGAACATTGTTTTAGAGTTCTTGGAGACCATAAAAGCAGGAAAGGTAGCTGCTATTCTCATTGAGTATATTAAAGTATAAGGGCTACAAATTTGAAACCTTTGGGTATAACTTAAAGCATTTTTTCTAGGGACATCACCTCACAACATAAAATGTTATGTTTTGAGGCTTTAGACAAAAAAAAAAATCTATGTTTGGTTTCCCATAGGTTTGAGGGACAGCGGGGTGCTTGTTCATTTTGCATTGGAGGGGTGAGTCTAACAATAGGCAAGTGCTGGCATGATCTGTTAATGGCCAGGTCTGCTGTTGGTTATAGAACTTTTAGAAGCTTTTACGTGCAGGTTAATTTAATGTTATATCACATAAATTATTTCCAGTCGTAAGTTTTCAGTTTAATGGAGAAGGCACAATGATGGGCAAGGGACTATCATAAAATATATTTAGTTTTTTGATATTTCACTTTCTCTTTGCTGTTTTGTGAGCTGCATTCCCATTCATTTTTGATTTGTTGCTGTTTGTGCTTGAAATTTGTCAAGAGTATTACAAAAGATTTGCATAAAGTATGACGGATACAGTAAAAGGAAATGCGTGCAGTCCTCTTATTTTACTAGATTTCATGCCGGTGCTTAGTGAGTCAGGACACGCAATGGCCGCGATTCTGCCTACCGAGTCGGGTCCAGTGCAGTCGGAGTAGGTGGCAGATTGTGACCCCACCCTTGATCCATCCCGCTTTGTGAAAAGATTTTTAAGCTGATGGGGCTTGGTAAGCCTGCCCTGCAAGATTCCTGGCCAATGAAAAGGAAGTGGGTCTGATGATGTCATTTGATGTCATCAGCTGGTTTCTTTAAAGGGACCATGTCCACATTGATTTTGTCAGTTGTGCTGTCAGTGTTCTGCAGCATTGAGCTGCTGTAACCACTGACTAGCACTTCAGAGGTGCACGGCTGTACGTAGGCTCTCCCATGATTCCCTCCATATGCTTATGGAGGGAGTCACAACATGCAGAAGGTTCTTTTCCCTTCGAATGGGCGGAAGAGACATCCCCAAGAGACCAACGTAGCCTGGTTGCACATTGCACAGGAGGGCACAGCAGGAATGTCGTCAGGAGGACCCGGTTGCAGTGGCGCAAACCTTTCAATGATCTCAATAGATCACAAAAAGTTACTGCGAAACCACACTCAAGCTCATCCTGATGTGCCACTCATCACATCCCCATCACTCTGCCTTCCCTACCCTACTCCTGCACATCCTTACTTACACCAACTTACTTTACACCTCCACCAATCCCCCTCTCTCTATCTACATTATCATATCCCCAACTCACTTGCCCCCCCTCTCTCACGCCCTTGTCCAATCATACCAACTAACAACACACACGGGTGTTTTATCCAATGTTCATGTAAAGTTTCTGTTAATGTGTTAAACACTGAAATCTTTATTTTCAATACTTTGCTTTCATGGACAGATTTGTGTGCACCTTTGGAAATGACTGAGTGAGTTGCAGTGAATGGTGAGACATAAGGATACCCCTCCCTTCCCCCTACCCCCCCCCCCCCCTCTCAATGGTAATGAATGTGAAAGGAATGGCTTTGGTGTTGTAGGGATGCTTTATGATGCTGTTGTGGGGAGGTGCCAGCCTGGTGCATCATGTGGCAGCCAGGGTGTATAGCATCAATTGATGCAAATCTGGCCATGGTGAGGCCATCCCTGGCCTCCCAGGCAGCAATGTGGTAAGGTGCTGATGTCCTGCAGAGCAGGAGAAGGTTGGTGATGTGCCTGTTGATGCTGGTGTTGGGGCTGATCGTGGTGGGATTCTGAGGACCTTTTTCAAGAGCACTGATGCTGCTGGGATAGATGGTAGCTGAAGTTGAGATGACAGAAGCAATCTGTCAATGGTGAGAGAGATTGCTCCAAGGAGGTGACAGTGGATAGAGAGTTCACTCCAAACTGTGTTAAGCTCAAAAGTGGCTTCCAAATCCTGAAGGCTCCAGCTTCTAAGATTGGAAAGTGAATAGCTGTGAAATGGAAGCTTTTCTACCACATTTGCTGCTGTCACCTATTCAGAAGAATGGCGAGTCATTGAAAACCTGACCTACTTACCTGACGTGATGCCCATGTGCCGTGAACCTTTTCAAAAAGCTGGAAAAATGCTAAGTGATTTGGTAAAATGCACTTTCATGTTGTTAATGATGTCAATTGCCTCCCCTGCCACTTGGCGATGGGTCTGTAAAGCACGGCACTTGGGAAGCTGACGTGGAGGTGGGTTGACGTCGGGCTGTCTACCCGCTGACCATCTTTTCTATTTTGACAGTGGACCCACCTCCGAACCCGCCCTCTGAGCGGCGGCAAAATTCCGGCCTGTATTACAATAGAGCAGTTATGCCATGTAATGCAAAATGTGTTATCAGAGCCACTGACTTGCGTTAACTGCATGTGTCAAATTCTATTATTGCATGGTATTCTGGAAATTTAACCAGTGTTTTAGGAATTGAGTTCTGTAATTCAGTCCCAAATTTTCTATTGCAATCAGATTGGCCATGATTTATAATACTACTTTTGCTTATTTATTTTTTATCTCCTTTTTTTTAAAGCTGAGGATACATCTTAATGTACTAGATTGGAGGGAGGTACCTCCTGTTTAGCAGAACTGTGCGAGGGGGAAAACCAATGAGGGTGTGGGGTAGGGTGGGGGTGTAGAAATCTCAAACTTTAGTACCACTAGGGGTAGTCCTGACATTAGGTAGAACCGTGGTTTTTAGTTTCCCCTCCATTGTAATAATATCATTATGCAAGAGCAGTCTTGACGTTTGCAGTACTAGGTAGGGAGAACTAGGGATTTGGAAGAGGTTCGAATGTGCGGTGTGACTGCTGAGGAATTCCCATGATCTGGCAATAGTAGGGGGGCAGTCTAGAAGTTCAGCTTTGTGAATGTACAAGATCTCCCACGAGATATTGATTTTAAGTGATCTTTGGTCCTGGAAAATTAATACTGTTTTCCTTAGATTAATATAAATATAAATATTCTACTTTTTGCCACTGCGGATTTGCAATGGTAAATAAATACACTGATTTAATAAACAAATTGCATAAATAAAAAGTATAACATGTTTAAAAATTACCAGAGTTTAAAAAATTCATGTGTTGTGTATTTGCCATTTTATTTAGAATCTTATATTTTTACTTTCAACCAGCAAACTTCTCAACAATTGTTGCATCTTTTGTAAAGTTTCTTTACTGGGACAAGTAGCATTCTCTCTGACTGTCCAGTCTTGCTGTCAGTAAGAAACTATTCCAGTATTTACTTCCTGAATACATTTACCTAGGATAAAAGTCTCAATGTGTTTTTTGGGATAAAAATAATCTGATAAAGCATTTTAAGTTAACAAGTTTTTCCACAAGTAAATTCAATTTTCATATGCTTCTGCGTTTTTCTACTGAACTGGAAGGAGAGCTATGGGGTTTACAGCAGCAAATCTCCGCTTTATGGCCTGTCTTGCTGTTGGTCATAAATTTCTAACATTTACCTGAGAATCCCAAAATTCATGTTTTAGATCGCATAGAATTATGTAGAAATTATAAAACCGCGACCAATCCTTGTTTGTTCTCCACATGAGCAGTAGTCCTCTTCCCATGTGCCAATCTTCCCATATCTCTTTCCTCCAATCACCTATCTAAACATTTCAGTGAACAAACTTTTTTTGTAGTTATAACCAATAGGAGATGCAATTGCTCATCTGTTTGTGTCTCTTGCTCTTTAAGGTAATAAGCAGTATCATAATTGATATAGCAATTGATCGTTTAAATTAACCTGAGAAAAAGAAATAGAAAATGAATTCACCAGCTTGTTTGGAAATTAGTTGGAAAAATACAAGAACTCATTGTGTTATATGATGACACTTGCATGGTGGGGAACTTGTGTACATGGCACATGCTCAGGCTAAGTGATCTTCCTTCAGCTGGCAAAGTGATAGCGGTGTGGAAAGATATGAACTTCAAGTCCAGGAATATTAGAGCAACTTGAGCCTGCAGTTAAAAACCTTAATGAAGGTACTCGGATACAAAATACATTTTTATAAGTATGTTTATATTATGATGTTCAGAATAACTCCACAAGACAGTATATTGTAAGCTCAAACTGTTGTGACCTTGGTCTCTTTAATGTAACTCCAGAGTGAGGAAGCAGCATGGTAGGCTGCCTTTTATACCTGCTTGCCCAGGGTGTGCAGGTGACCCTTGGGTCTCCCACAGGTGCACCCCCTGGCAGCAAGTCTTAAACATTGGTAATGTTTACATCCATAACAATTGTGATGTATTATTTTTAAAGATTTTATTATGTTAGAACATTAATTTTTAGCCTGTATTCAGAAGATTGACAGGGAAGGGGAATAAGGAACAAAAATATATTTTTTAAATGGTTGGGCAATTTGTGTAATTTGCTCTTTGACCACCTTGTCAAGATAATTCTGTATTACTGAATTGCAGGATAACCCTGTCAACCAAAATAAATTTGCATATGGAGGGTGGGGGAGGTTGGTGCTGTGCTTGGAGTGTCTTCAACTTATACATTGAAAGAATTATCTTGTTGCATGTGCTCAGACTGCAGCATCCAGGGAATTGCAGGGAACGATTGATAGCTGGAAGAGGGAACATGCACAGCACGCCCAGGCTTTTGAGAGGAGTTGAGACACCGAAAAACAGTTCCATGGATAAATTTCATGTTGTGAAACAGTTTTGTGATTTTTATTTGATTTAATTTAAAAGGTCATTTTGGACATTAGAAATTTGAGTCACGGGAAAAACCTAACTGATGAAAGGAATAGGATTTTTTTTTTTTTAAAAGCTTTGACAGGTTGCACAACTCGAATTAAAAGATTGTGGATTGAAATTCCACCTCAGATTTTGGTATATATAAGCTAGGCTGATACAGTGCTATCAAAAGTGCAGTCTTTAGTTTGCCTGCTGAAGTGGATGTAAAAGATCTCGTGGCAGTATTTCAAGAAGAGCAGGCCGTTCTCTTGGCCAACATTCCTCCCTCAACCAACACCACCAAAGTCTGAATATTTGGTCATTCATTCTTCATTTGCTGTTTGTGGAGATTTGCTATGTGCAAATTAGTTGCGACATTAGCCTACATAACAGTGACTGCACTTGAAATGTAATGTAATTTATTAATTGTAAAATAAGTTTGGGACATCCTGAGAATGTGGTAAGGTGCTACTCTGTTCCTATTTCTTATGTTCTTATTTGGTTGGATAAGGGGTTATGGGGAGCAGGCGGGGAAGTGGAGCTGAATCCATGATCAGATCAGCCATGATCTTATTGAATGGCGGAGCAGACTCGAGGGGCCGTATGGCCTACTCCTGTTCCTATTTCTTATGTTCTTAAATACTCGCTCCCTTCCTCCTTTCCTTACAGATAGCTGTCTGTTCTCAAACAAATGAATAATGAGTATCTACCAATTACTAAATTTGCATGTCATCCAGTCAGTTAGAGGAAATTTGTTCAGTTGCTACACAAATTTATTCCATATCAACTGCAACAAATTTGATTGTGATACAAGTGTGCCATTAAAAAGTTATTTTATGCTTAAATAATTAAGGAAATGAATACATATGAAAGAAGACATTGAAATTGTGAGGAATCTAGCATGAGGAAGTGACAGCCTCTTTGTGTCCTCCCTTTACTAAAGTGTTTCCTTGGAATTTGCGGTAGTTAGAGCTGGGTGAAATCTTTACCATATACTCACGTTGTTTGTGGAAGAATGGACAAAATTTAGTATTTAAAAAAAACACACAAAATAGAAAAATACTTATTACACAACTGTTCAGCAATTTGATTATGTGACTATCTAATCGAAAACATTTCTGATATGCAAACAAACCAAAGGAATTGTTATTCATGGCATTGATTGGGTAATAATGAGGCAAACAATTGGAAAAGTCACTAAATTTCTCATGAAAAATGTTAAGTCTTTCCCCAAGCGTATTGGGAACGAAGTCTCAGGTGAATCGAATAGGTTTATATTGAAATGTTTCTGAAGTATGAACCCATTAAACCCAACCTTGATCAAAGTTGGAACTGTTAGTTCTACCCAAATGAAGCTAGTTAGACCCTTCACCCCCCCCCCCTCCCCCCACAAACACACACATTGTTATTGTAAAGTTCTGAATACAAAAATACCTATCTTCATTTGAGAAAACAGTGGTGAACTGAAACAGATTAAAATATAACCAGTATCCAGACAATTTTCTTGAATCATTCTGCAGATTATCTTTCCAGGCGATAAATTCTTCAGGTCGTTTTTGCAGTATAATGTTAAGCCGTAAAAATAAATACAGTATTGTAACTCTTCAAATCTTAAGACCCATTCATTTTACCAATCAATTTCTGATTTTAAAGGTACCCGCAGCTAATCAGTAGCCCTTGTTTTTTGATAGACTGGTGTCCTTACACGCTGTCCTGATCATAAACAAATTTGAATTAAATTAAAATTATATCTTAATTGTGAGAATAAGCAACAAGTTAAGAAAAGATGACTCCTTATGCTAACCGACTCGGATAATGGTATAAAGTTTTTAAAGTCTGAAAATGGGAAACCTATACGAATTGTTTAGCTCTTACTTTTAGGTTATCTCCATAAAAGTAATATTCCATTCTGTGTCCAGCCCTGGCACTTGATATGTCTAGATGTACATGTTTGCCAGATGTATTTGTTTGCCAAATGCACCTCTGATTTCGGCTGTGATATTTCTGACTCGTCGCTATGCTCGCTGTGGCTTATTCTATTTAGGAAACCAGGAGATTTTTGGTGTAAGTTAGTATCGGCGCACAAACAGCAAAATTTACAGTGTACATTGCCGATCTCACCGTTGCAGGAGATTCTGGGCCATTGTATCTAATCTAGTTTGTGATTATCTCAAATTAAGTATCTGTCCCACAAGCCATCCCGATTGTTCGTTTGGAGCCACTCAAAAAATACTTTCACTAAGCACACTCAAACTTTCCAAATCTTTTTCAGTAATCCCTTGCATACCTTAACCTCTGACTCACCATGAGCAATGCCACAGGAGATCTGTTAATAACTTTCTTGAAATCCTTCTGATTTGTGGCTTAACTCTCCCATTATTAACCTTCTTAATTGTCCATAAATTGACAAATTAGGATTTTATTTCAAATGAGATCATACGCAATTCTGTATATAATGGCTTAAGAGCTAGAAGATTACAGGTACTGATGGAAGTAAATGAAACTACAATGCACTTTTAATACATTTAATGTCAGTGGTGCAATGTTCATGTTACTTTCGAGGAGGAGTACAATTTACTATGGTGGTAATTTAGCAATAGATCCTCATAAGATTATGTAATAGATTGCAGTACATTTCAAATGTGGAATATATAGTAGCACGTTACAATAGTAATTGGTTTAGGTCCAGTTTTTAGTAAGGCCTGATTACCTGCTGTTTAACCATAACATCACTGTTTAGATAGTCAAAAATACCCAGTATTCTGGACTTTATATGAAAAAAATTGCTTTTGGAATTATTTTGACTGGTCCTTGAAAACATATGACATATGGAAACAGTGATTACAATTTTTTAACTTCATCCTTCATCCCCTGAAGTTGAAGTTATCCAAAATCTGAACCTTTTTTATTTTCAGTCAAGGCTAATAAGTCTCATGAGCAACAAGTATTTTTAAAACTAAAATATGTACTTGTGTTGGACTGAAGTATTTCAGCCCGTTGTTTCACAAGGCACTATATGTAATAGTTAGTTGTAATACGTAATCATTACCTGTCTGAAGAAAGGTTTACTAGTCTGGGATTTGTGAGCATATCTAGTTCATCAACATGGTGACTGATAACACCAAGATTAAATTTATTTAATTGAAACATAGCGTTGTAATCCATGTATAGTATGTAAGCTGGGCCTTTTCTTCAAAAAATAAAATAGTTATGGTAATGTAGGGTGCCCCATTAATCAGCAGAAATGTGCTGAGAGAATGGCTGGGGAAGGGAAAGAGAACCTTGAATATGATTTTGGTTCAGCATATATTTGTATCATTCTGCTGCTTTATTCTGTTCGAGTTATCGCAGTGCACTGCAGATGCAAAGCTAGAAGTCTCTTAATCAATAGTTTAAGATGTCTGTTTTCGAAGAAAGTATATGAGCATGTGTGGTCAGCTGTTTTGGAGCCTGCTAACGTCACCACATTCCTGTATTAGCCATGCGATTTGTACACTTGTAAAATGGAGCTCACTGCCTGCTGTAACGAATGGACTATATTTAAAATCTAAACCTTACTCCCGACTATAGTGAAATAATTTGGTGCAAGCATTAAGCGCCCAATAATAATCATGGCACAATGGGTACCAGTCATCTGTTGAGAGCACAGTAGAATATTCAAGTGCTATTACAGGATAGAAAACTGCCAAACTGGTGTGACAGGTGCAACATTACATTAAAAAAAATTGCATTACTTACGTTTCGAATGATTGAGGTGGTTGAATCTTTTATTTATGTATCGGAGAGAGAACACACACACCCACTGCAGAGAAAGGGTTAATGAGGAAATCCTGAAAGGATTATTCCACCTGTAAGGAAGAGGGGTCCTGTATATTTTTTTAAAACCCTGCATTTTGGTGGTGCGTGAACTGGCGATCCCTGGGCCCATGAAGTTCTGTTGTAGAAATGTTGAAGGAGAGCTGTCAGTATAACAGTTTATTGAGTTTGGAATTATTTTTTCAGTATAAAAGCCCAATGGGTCAGTCTCTATCTGATTTTTTTTTTTGTAGGTAAATTCCCCAAGTATGATCATCCTTTCTAGAATGTATTACCATATGTATTCATTTCATTCAGAACATATTGTACCTCAACAGGAAGGAAGTATGGAAATAATTTTACATACATAATATTTTAAGGTTACTTTTGTTTTACTGATTAAATGCTTATTTGAGTCTTTGTTCAATCATTGTAGTGTGATGAACTTGACAATCACTTTGGTGGCAAATAAAGATCATTTTAAACCACACTCAGCTGACTCCTGTGCCTAATTGAGGGGGAGAAAGAGAAAGAGAGAGAGAGACTGGAGGAAGGGTAACAAATGAGAATGCAGAATATCCAGATTAGTACTGAAAGTAAAAGTGCCTAATCGCTCCTGTGACACTGACCAGGCACACATGAAACATGAAGATCAAAACATAGTGCCTGATGCAAGAATGCCTAGAACTAGAACGAGTATGGTAGCATCGTGGTTATGTTGCTGGACTAGTAATCCAGAGGGCCTGCGCTAATCATCCAGAGACTAGAATTCAAATCCAGTTAATTAAATAAATCTTGGATTTAAAAGTTAGTATCAGTAATGGTGAACCGGATTGACGTAAAAGCCCATCTGGTTCACTAATGTCCTTTAGGGAAGGAAACCTGCCACCCGTTTCCGGTCTGGCCTTTGTGACTCCAGATCCACAGCAATGTGGTTGACTCTTCACTGCCCTCTGTGTTGTAGCAAGCCACACAGTTGTGTTCAAGGCGGTGTGATGACCTTGCTGGCGATGTGAATGAATTTTTAAAAAAGGAAGGGGAACAATAATTCTCAACGAAAACATTTTTATGTAGAAACATAGAAACATAGAAAATAGGTGCATAAGTAGGCCATTCAGCCCTTCGAGCCTGCACTGCCATTCAATAAGATCATGGCTGATCATTCCCTCAGTACCCCTTTCCTGCTTTCTCTCCATACTCCTTGATCTCCTTAGCTGTAAGGGCCATATCTAACTCCCTCTTGAATATATCCAATCAACTGGCATCAACAGCTCTCTGCGGCAGGGAATTCCACAGGTTAACAACTCTCTGCATGAAGAAGTTTCTCCTCATCTCCGTCCTAAATGGCCTACCCCTTATCCTAAGACTATGTCCCCTGGTTCTGGACTTCCCCAACATCGGGAACGTTCTTCCCGCTTCTAACCTGTCCCATCCCGTCAGAATCTTATACATTTCTATGAGATCCCCCCTCATCCTTCTAAACTCCAGTGAATAAAGGCCCAGTTGATCCAGTCTCTCCTCATGACAGTCCAGCAACCCTGGAATCAGTCTGGTGAACCTTCGCTGCACTCCCTCAATAGCAAGAATGTCCTTCCTCAGATTAGGAGACCCAAAACTGTACATAATATTCCAGGTGAGGCCTCACTAAGGCCCTGTACAACTGCAGTAAGACCTCCCTGCTCCTATACTCAAATCCCCTCGCTATGGAGGCCAACATACCATTTGCCTCCTTCACCGCCTGCTGTACCTGCAAGCCCACTTTCAATGACTGATGAACCATGACACTCGGGTCTCCTTGCACCTCCCCTTTTCCTAATCTGCCACCATCCAGATGATATTCTGCCTTCGTGTTTTTGCCCCCAAAATGGATAACTTCACATTTATCCACATTATACTGCATCTGCCATGCATTTGCCCACTCACCATTATCAACATTGTGGATCTTGGCACCAATTCCTTGCCTCATTTGGTCTTCAGCATTATTTTTTTGTTGAATTATCAATTATGCTGGATGATGTTCTGATGCATCTTAAATGGCGTGCAGTAGCTTTTGAGAGTCCGGGCAGACTTTGAGTTATCAAGGGCCGCAAGTATACCCAAAAGTCACCACTGCTGAAACACACACAGCTAGACAAAACTGCTTTTGATATTTCACATTTTATGAAATTAGAAAATTGACAATGGTGGATGATTCTAGTTACAAGTACCAGTATCTTCAAAAATAAAACAAAAATACTTGGTTCTTAAAAATAGTTATATAGAATAGAAAATAGGTGCAGGAGCAGGCCCTTCGAGCCTGCACCACCATTCAATATGATCATGGCTGATCATGCAACTTCAGTACCCCACTCCTGCCTTCTCTCCATAAGCCTTGGTCCCTTTAGCCGTAAGGGCCACATCTAACTCCCTTTTGAATATATCCAACGAACTGAACTCAACAACTTTCTGTGGTAGAGAATTCCACATGCTCACAATTCTCGGTGAAAAGGTTTCTCCTCATCTCGGTCCTATATGGCTTACTCCTTATCATTAGACTGTGACCCCTGGTTCTGGACTTTCCCAACATCGGGAATGTTATTCCTGCATCTAACTGTCCAATGCTGTCAGAATTTTATATGCTTCTATGAGATCCCCTCTCATTCATCTAAATTCCAGTGAATATAAGCCTAGTCGATCCAGTCTTTCTTCATATGTCAGTCCTGCCATCCCGGGAATTAGTCTGGTGAACCTTCGCTGCACTCCCTCAATAGCAAGAATGTCCTTCCTCAGATTAGGAGACCAAAACTGTACACACTATTCCAGGTGTGGCCTCACCAAGGCCCAGTACAATTGCAGTCAGACCTCTCTGCTCCTATACTCACATACTCTAGCCATGAAGGCCAACATGCCATTTGCTTTCTTAACCACCTGCTGTAGCTGCATGCCAACTTTCAATGACTGATTGCACCTCCCCTTTTCCTAATCTGTCACCATTCAGATAATATTCTGCCTCCTTGTTTTTGCCACCAAAGTGGGTAACCTCAGACTTATCCACATTATACTGCATCTGCCATACATTTGCCCACTCACCTAACCTGTCCAAGTCACCCTGCAGCCTCTTAGAATCCTCCTCACAGCTCATACTGCCACCCAGCTTAGTGTCATCTGCAAATATATTATGAAAGAAAGACTTGGATTTATATAGCACCTTTCACGATCACTGAACATTTCAAAGCGCACAACAGCCAATTGAGTACTTTTGAAGTGTTGTAATGTAGGAAACGCAGCAGCCAGTTTGCGCACATGCAAGCTCCCACAAACTGCAATGTGATAATGATCAGATCATCTGTGTTTTTTTATGTTGATTGAGGGATAAATATTGGCCAGGACATAGAGGATAACTCCCCTGCTCTTCTTGGAAATAGTGCCAAGGGATCTTTTACGTCCACTTGAGAGAGCAGAGGGGGCCTTGGTTTAACATTTCATCCAAAAGATGGCACCTCCGACAGTGCAGTGCTCCCCTAGCACTGCACTAGAGTGTCCGTCTAGATTTTTTTTTTGTGTTCAAGTCCCTGGAGTGGGACTTGATCCCACAATCTTCTGACTCCGAGGCAAGAGTGCTACCAACTGAGCCACAGCTGACATATTAAAATATGAAAGCATACAGCAGTCATACATTTTGAGTTGCTTAAATTTCATATTCTTAAAACAGCACCAAGTCAGAACTCAGTAGTTAACAAAGGAATGAATAAAAAGTAAGCAAAGCCACGATACATCGAGCAGGAGCAGCAACCAAAATAAAAAGCAAAGTCGAACTTGAACCAATCAAATCATTCCAAAAAGTCAATTCTTTTAGCCATCATTTTCTTAACTGAAATTTCTAATAAATAAAATAAACTTTGAAAATATATTACATATTTCACTATCATGGTTCCACTTGCCTGTAAAATGTGTCTCCTTGTGTATTTGCGTGGCTTTAATAATGTTTTTCCGTGAAGCCCGGGGTTCCCCTCAAAAGCCTGGCTGGAAGATAGTTTTTACCCAGAGTTAATACCGCTAGATTCGGGAAGATAATGGCGCAGTCTGAGCATTTGTAGAATTTCATCTTATTCATCAGTAGTAGGTTTCTGTTCAGTGGAAACATAGAAACATAGAAAATAGGTGCAGGAGTAGGCCATTCAGCCCTTCTAGCCTGCACCGCCATTCAATGAGTTCATGGCTGAACATGCACTTCAGTACCCCCTTCCTGCTTTCTCGCCATACCCCTTGATCCCCCGAGTAGTAAGGACTTCATCTAACTCCCTTTTGAATATATTTAGTGAATTGGCCTCAACTACTTTCTGTTGTAGAGAATTCCACAGGTTCACCACTCTCTGGGTGAAAAAGTTTCTCCTCATCTCGGTCCTAAATGGCTTACCCCTTATCCTTAGACTGTGACCCCTGGTTCTGGACTTCCCCAACATTGGGAACATTTTTCCTGCATCTAACCTGTCTAAACCCGTCAGAATTTTAAATGTTTCTATGAGGTCCCCTCTCATTCTTCTGAACTCCAGTGAATACAAGCCCAGTTGATCCAGTCTTTGTTGATAGGTCAGTCCCACCATCCCGGGAATCAATCTGGTGAATCTTCGCTGCACTCCCTCAACAGCAAGAATGTCCTTCCTCAAGTTAGGAGACCAAAACTGTACACAATACTCCAGGTGTGGCCTCACCAAGGCCCTGTACAACTGTAGCAACACCTCCCTGCCCCTGTACTCAAATCCCCTCGCTATGAAGGCCAACATGCCATTTGCTTTCTTAACTGCCTGCTGTACCTGCATGCCAACCTTCAATGACTGATGTACCATGACATCCAGGTCTCTTTGCACCTCCCCTTTTCCTAATCTGTCACCATTCAGATAATAGTCTGTCTCTCTGTTTTTACCACCAAAGTGGATAACCTCACATTTATCCACATTATACTTCATCTGCCATGCATTTGCCCACTCACCTAACCTTCCAAGTCACTCTGCAGCCTCATAGCATCCTCCTCGCAGCTCACGCTGCCACCCAATTTAGTGTCATCCGCAAATTTGGAGATACTACATTTAATCCCCTCGTCTAAATCATTAATGTACAATGTAAACAGCTGGGGCCCCAGCACAGAACCTTGCGGTACCCCACTAGTCACTGCCTGCCATTCTGAAAAGTACCCATTTACTCCTACTCTTTGCTTCCTGTCTGACAACCAGTTCTCAATCCAGGTCAGCACACTACCCCCAATCCCATGTGCTTTAATTTTGCACATTAATCTCTTGTGTGGAACCTTGTCGAAAGCCTTTTGAAAGTCCAAATATACCACATCAACTGGTGGAGTTAAAGGCTGACTCATAATTGCATCTCCCATGGTATGAGATTTTATTTTTCAGTTTTTCCAAATTAATTGAGAACGAGCTGCAGTATATATTTCTCAGGTAAAGTTTCACATGAACTCTTCAGATAGACATCATAAGTTGGAGATAGCGAACCAACCAGAAGAAGACGACTGGTGCTGTCTTTCCTCAGTCTAATTTAAGTTTTTTCTTTTTGATGCACTGCCAGCAGTCCTGTTCGGTAACCACTCCACATGCTGCTAAACCCAAGGGAATTGTCTCGTAAAACAAATACCGCGTTCCATCTCCCGGTACTAATGCATTCTATTTTTCAGCCTCTGTATTACCGCCATCTCCCAGAACCACCTTCCAATGCCATCAAAGCCAAGCTAACTGATGCCACACTGCACAGTAATCCTTCCTCATTCTTGCTAAACCTCACATGCCTTCCTCCATTCTGCTACATGTTGCCTATCTTCTTTCTGTGTATCATAGGCTTTTTAAAAATAAGGTATATAAATATTATACATGGATAAAGGAAGATATAATAGCATTTATTTATGCCTTTCATGAAAAAATGGTCAGCTATGGAATTTGATCCCTAACTCCCATGAAATAAAACACAATTTGATTATTTCAGTTACCATAAATTAGTAGCCTTGCTACATTGCACATTACATTGCCTATAAACTCTATTGTAATAAAACAACATGTATCCTCTAACTGAGCAATGCCATGGGAGATTTGCTAGTAATGGTATGTTAGTACATCCAGCTGTTGGGCTGCAGACAACACAGTGCTGGATAATTCTGACTTGGAGCATGACATTTGCAAGCACTTTCCAATCTGCAAAGTTCTATCATCAAACTGAGATGACACCCTGACAGGCTTTATTTAATTAATAATTCTAGCATTTGGGACACCTTAGCAGCAGAATAATTGTTCATTACATCATATAACTTTCCTGTGCTTATAAAACAAGTGTGTATTAATTACTGTGAGCAATGCCATGGGATGTTATGTGATAGAGGTAAACATGGAAATGTTGAAGTTATTTATAGTGAACAGACAACATGTTGAATGTTTGACAGTTTTGCTTCAGAGATACGCATACAGAATCATTTTAACCTTGGGCAGCATAAACTACCTTGTCATTCACTATTTAGCATTTATGTAACCAGTGGAAGAGAGGCATATTATTGGTCTTAAAAAGTAAACTTAGTGATTTTATATATGTAATGAGATTTTAAGGGTCATTCTCGATCTTGGTTTCACTTTTGTATTTACAGATGAGTGGGGTCAGGGGTGTTATGCCTTTAAAATTTCATTACTCTTCTATTCTCGATATTCCTGAGCTTTGGTCTACTTTTGTGGATGAGTCTTAGCTCCCTATTCTTGGAGAGCATCTACATACCCAGATATCTGGGTAAATATGTGCTCAGGTAATAGGGAACCCTCTTCAGTTTATTTCAGTCACTGGTTTTATCCTGTGCTCACACACGATCCTGCTTGCCTTTGGAAGGTAGCAGAATAACACTTAACTTTGACTTGGGTTTTAGCTGTCAAATTTATTAAATAGTGAATGAAGCACTAACACACTTAAGCTTGGCTGGTTCCTCGCATAATAAATAATAAATGCTTAACAACTGCTGTGCTAGGCTGCGATATAAATCATTTTCTTATATAATGGTTCTTGTCCTTTTCTCACTGCCTATGGCATAATTCTTTTTGAAAGACTCTGATTTGGGAAAAGACCGGCTGATAAGTACCTTTCAAAAATGACACAGACCCAATGAATTGAATTAATAGCCGATGAAAATACATTTGATCAAATCACGCAGGATATCTTTTTGATTTGAATTGTTTGGCACCTTCCTTGAGCACATGAACATAAGAAATAGGAGCAGGAGTCGGCCATTCTGCCATTCAATAAGATCATGGCTGATCTGATCATGAGTTCAGCTCCACATCCCTGCCCACTCCCCATATCGCTCAAAAAAATCTGTACTTCCGCTTTAAATATATTCAATGACCCAGTCTCCACAGCTCTCTGGGGCAGAGAATTCTATAGATTTAGAACCCTCAGAAGAAATTTCTCCTCAGCTCAGTTTTCATAGCAAGGGGATTTGAGTACAGGGGCAGGGAGATGTTACTACAGTTGTACAGGGCCTTGGTGAGGCCACACCTGGAGTATTGTGTACAGTTTTGGTCTCCTAACTTGAGGAAGGACATTCTTGCTATTGAGGGAGTGCAGCGAAGGTTCACCAGACTGATTCCTGGGATGGCGGGACTGACATATCAAGAAAGAGTGGATCAACTGGGCTTGTATTCACTGGAGTTCAGAAGAATGAGAGGGGATCTCATAGAAAAGTTTAAAAGTCTGACGGGTTTAGACAGGTTGGATGCAGGAAGAATGTTCCCAATGTTGGGGAAGTCCAGAACCAGGGGTCACAGTCTAAGGATAAGGGGTAAGCCATTTAGGACCGAGATGAGGAGAAACTTCTTCACCCAGTGGTGAACCTGTGGAATTCTCTACCACAGAAAGTTGTTGAGGCCAATTCACTAAATATATTCAAAAAGGAGTTAGATGTAGTCCTTAGGGGGATCAAGGGGTATGGTGAGAAAGCAGGAATGGGGTACTGAAGTTGCATGTTCAGCCATGAACTCATTGAATGGTGGTGCAGGCTCAAAGGGCTGAATGGCCTACTCCTGCACCTATTTTCTATGTTTCTATGTAAAATGGACGTGCCGTTATTCTGAGACTATGTCCCCTAGTTTTAGTTAACCCTATGAGTGGAAATATAATTTCTTCATCCACCTTGTCGAGCCCCCTCATTATCTTATGTTTCGATAAGATCACCTCTCATTCTTCTGAACTCCAATGTGTATAGGCCCAAACTACTCAACCTATCTTCATAAGTCAACCACCTCATCTCCAGAATCAACGTAGTGAACCTTGAAACAGCCTCCAATGCAAGTATATCTTTCCTTAAATACGGAGACCAAAACTGTACGCAGTACTCCAGGTGTGACCTCAATCATGCCCTGTACAGTTGTAGCAGGACTTCTCTGCTTTTATACTCTATCCCCCTTGCAAAAAAGGCCAACATTCCATTTGCTTTCCTGATTACTTTCTGTATCTGCATACTAACTTTGTGTTTTGTGCACAAGGATCCCCAGGTGTCTCTACTGCAGCACTTTGCAATTTTTCTCCATTTAAATTATAATTTACTTTTCTATTTTTTTTCTGCCAAAGTGGATAACTTCACATTTTTCCCACATTATACTCCTATCTGCCAAATTTTTGCCCACTCACTTTTCCTGTCTAATATCCCTTTGCAGATTTCTTGTGTCCTCTTCACCATTTCCTCTCCCACCCATCTTTGCATCATCAGCAAACTTGGCTACATTACACTCGGTCCCTTCATCCAAGTCATTATCATCATCATAGGCAGTCCCTCGAAACGAGGAAAACTTGCTTCCATGCCTAAAAGAGTTGAGTTCACACGTGTTTCAATGAAGGACCTAATATTCCAGGTCTTGACCTACATCCTGAATGGTGGAAAATGCCCGTGCGTGGATCTTTTTAACGTGGGGTGGCCATTGCACACCAGCCCCACACGGGTTTGATCGAGCTAGGTCTTGGTCCAGTGGCAAGGGTTATCCAAGACGACTGGAGACCTGCTCTGCTGCATGGACCTAATGCACACACATCGCAGTGTGGGCTGATCCGTGCTGCCACTGGGCCCTCGCCTCTTCTGGCTCAAACTCACTCTTCTCCTGGGCCTCGATTATGTCCTTCTATAATCTCTCGCCGCTCCTACTGTATCTGCCCACGCTCCAATCACCGACCTGGACCTTGATGACGTCCCTCTTCGCTGCCGTCGCCCTCCTGCACCAGCTCATGCTGTACCTTGCAGAGTCATTAATACCTCCTAAGTCATTAATACATCTGCACAACAATAACTGATTCAGCAATTCTATCAAAATCAAACTAAACATTCTTCTGGGAGTAAAGCTAGTTTTTAACCCCTTGTGTACCATGAAAATTGAAGAAACCCATGCCAAACTAAATTTTGGGGAAAGAAAAGCATTTTTGTTGGTCACTGGGAAATTCAGAAATTGTCAACAAGGTTGTAAGCAACTCTGAAGTTTGAGTCTGTTGCAACATTATGCTAATTGAAGCCTTGCAGTCTTTCACATTTATCGTAGTAAGTTTATAGCGATGTCAATACTTCAAAGCCATGAACTCAAAATTACTCGAGACCAATAAGTGCCTCCAACAGTCTTTTTTTTTTCTCTTACAGGACCGGAATCGGCCCTATGATGCATTTAACTTGCACTCTTTGGAGAATTCTTTAATGGATATTATGAGGAGTGACCATGAGCCTCTGAAAGGTAAACACTACCCTCCCAGTGGCCCACCAATGACTATCGCCGATATAATGTGGAGGAATCATTTTGCAGGTTAGGAATATTCCTACATCCCTATATACTTGATACAGACGCGATATAAAATTTGAAGTGATGCTTCAGTTTTGTATTTTAAATATATATTTTTGGTCGATTGTCCAAATTTGTAATCACAATTATTTGCAGTTTCATTTGCAAAATCTTGCATGTTTCAAGACTTTTGAGAAAATCTTAAGAAAATCTCCATGATTGCTAATTTATTAAGAAATTAACTTACATGTTTCTTATAAAGTGGATGTTTTTGTGTGTTGACAAAATGCCTGTTTGAAAGCAACTATTAGAAATTCCACAGTTTATTTTCTACAGCAATAAAATTATTAGGCTGTTAAAATTTTTCAAGATTTTCTCCACACTTATTTTTTGATTTTTTGCTTCATTTGATCAGTGAAAGAGGAAGGACCCGAATGTGCATCAATTTTCCTTTTATTTTAAATGCTGCAAATGCTTTTTAAAACCCATTTTGTTTCTAGGACTAGTTTAAAAATGTTTTGGCAAGAATAATATTTAATCTGCAATATTTCCAGTTTATATTTTACCTTAATTTTATCTTTGCTTCATAATCATAACCTTATGTTTCTTGGCTTTTGAATGCAAGAATATGTTTCCCGACATTACAACAGCAAATACACTTCAAAAGTATTTCATTGATTGTGAAGTGCTTTGGGGCATCCTGAGGTCATGAAAGGCGCTATATAAATGAAAGTTTTTGCTCTTTCTCGAAGTGCTTATTAACTTTCTTGCCAAGTTATGTTATAAATCTATGTATACCATTATTTTTTCTCGGTTTGTTTCTGGAATGCAATTCCCAAAACTCAATGATTTTATTTGAATATGGGCAGATATTCTGGTTGAGATTTAAGGAAACCCCATTATGCAGATGATTTCTATTTATGCAAAACATAAATATCGTAGATGTTGTGCTTTCGTATTATCACCAAATGTAATTGATTTGTGATGTGCCATATCCATTCAGTTGACAGCTGATAGCCTTGGTTATTAGTATAGCTTAAATATTTATATACTGTGTATTTGGGGGTAAAACACCCAGTCACTTCTTGCTTATCATATATTTTCCACTGGTGGAGTTGGTCCCTTGCCCAAACTGCAAGTGTTGAACTGTGAAATTCATGGAGAACTTCAGTGTTTGAAGGAATGTGCTTGTAGTAGATAGAAAATCCAGAAATTGTGATTTTGTTTTCAGTCCAGATCTGTGATTCCAGTTTTTTTTTTTAAAACATATAAGCAATAGTGTTTTTAGGGTAGAAAGTCATCACGTGATGTTGCAAGGCTGTTTAAAGATAGGTTGAGCAATGCCAAAGGTAGAACTCTGTAGAGGACGAATTATTGTGTGAAATGCGGCCCGTTATTAAAAAGATAAAGCTAGAATGGGTGAATTAATCTAGATTAACAATACTGCAGTAAGAATTGACTTTAGAGTGAGGTTGCAGCTCTTAATTCAATTAGGGACATGATTGGGGAACAGTTAGTCAAGGGAGGGGAAGATCCAATGATAATTGCTTTTGAAATTGGTCTATGGTAAGCATTGCTGGTTCTTGAGTGAACTACTATATTAAGCATTGCTATTCTGGGGTAAGTGCAACGAATGGCACATGGCTTTAGACATAACATCCACCATTAGTTACACTATGATGGGATTAGTGTCAAATTCTATAACTTAAAACAGCCTACCTCTCTGCTTGATTGTAATTCCTAAAATTGGAGTCCTAAATTTTAGTATTTATGCTTGGCTCGGGAATTCTGTTTAATTGGAGTGAATAGAAAGTGATGCTCTATGTTGGAATTCTGTGCTTGAAACCACACGTATACTTAGCTGGAGGTAGGAATGATTGGAAAGGGATTTGGTTGCAGATATAACCCCGCTTGAAGAAAAATATTGATGTGTTAGTTATAAGAAATAGTGAAAATACCTGAACTGAATCTTTGTTCATAAATATGCAGCGGAAAGTTTCATCCATACTTTTGTCACCACTAACCTTGACTTTTCCAACATTGTCCTCAGTGGCCACTTGAATGCCACTTGACATGAACTCCAATTTATCAAACTCCACTGCCCACAACCTATCCCATCAGTATTGCAGCTATTTTATCTGAAAGATGGGACCTCCAATTGTGCAACACCCTCTCAGTACTGCGCTGAAACGTCAGCATAGATTATGTACTCTGGTTTCTGGAGTGGGACTTGAATCCACAACCTTCTGACATGGAGGCGAGAGTGCTACTTCTGAGCTTTGGCCTTTTTTGGTCTCTCCCCACAGTGACATGATTCCAGTCAAAGAAAAAAACCATAATTTCCTCACTGGGTAAGACATTGAAGAATTAGCTAGTCAATAGTACAGGTACTGTAAACTTGATATAGTGGCAAAACTGTAGTAAACTTTTATTCTCCTGAACACGGAGTGTAGAGTTCTTTCCATGCAACAGCTACCACATAGTACATGCTAAATGTTCTGTAACTTATTTGCAGCTGTAACTTGTGCTGAATGTTATACTGAAATCTAGGATTTTTGCAATATTTGCAAATACATAGAATAATTTCATTTTTTTGATCCAACTCTTTCATACCATTTGCTGTCTTTCATTAAGATCACCTCTCTAAGTTCTCCTTTTGAGACTGAAAAGCCCACATTTCTAGAGTGGGTTCCCTCAGAACTCTGACACTATATCAGCCTCGTGGATCTTCTCTGCACTGCCTGCAGTGTTTGATTGTTTCCCCTGTGTCTTAGTGAACAGAAGTAGACACTGCATTCAAGGTGTGGTCTGACCAGAGCACACTACAGTTAGAGAATTACTTCCTTTGACTTGTGTTCTGATTTGGCTATATAGTTTGGCATTCAATTTTCTTTGTTTGATCTGGATTGGTTGGACATTTTGAGCATTAAGTCCATCTTTGTCAAATTATTTTTTGGAAACTTAGGTAGATTACAGTTCATTTGGGATTTCTCTTGGTCAAAAAGTTTTAGTTGCTACCGTACTGACCTCTTTACTTACTCACTCCTCCACCCGGCAAAAAATACCCATTGAAGAGCTACAAACTCCCTAGAATTCCTTGGTCAGTTATGCAAATAGATGTGGGATGCACCAAGTGACCTCAAGGTAGTGTGCAGGATGTGGGTATTTACAGTATGGGGATGGGAGCTATGTGTTAACATTGCACAATTACTACTGCATGCATTCGTATAGCACCTTTAACATGTAAAACGATTTGAAATATTTTCTAAGTGGAGGTGGGGGAGAGGCAAATAAAGGAATTGATACTGAGCCATGGTGGGAGAGCTAGGAGAGATTGGTGAAAGCTTGGTCAAAAAGATGGGCTTTGAAGAGAGTTTTTATTTTTAAGATGGAGAAGCAAGCGAGACTTGAGAGAATTCCAGAAAGTAGGGCAGAGGCCAGCACTGGTGGGATGAAGGGATGACTGAATGCAAATAGCATGGCATAAAATATAGCTTTAATGGACTAACCTTTTGAACATATGGGCAGTGTGCATAATTTAAAAATAAGCCACTATATTTTAAAATTAACTTGGCAGCATACATGCCAATCCACTTCAAAATGATGGTGGCAAGGCGCAGGAAAGTAAGGCAACTCAGCAAATGTTTGTAATGGAATCAAAACTGACTGGCGTCCAGTCAGCTGAGGTCGTGTGTGTAGCATTATAGTTTGGGCTGCAAGCCTGTCCTTTTTGGAAAAACTGAAATTCCAGTTGGGAAAGCAAACAAAGGACACATAGTTAAGAAACAAATTACATTAAATCTTTTTTTCTATTCCCCCCCTGCCCCCTACCCCCAAAAAATCTACATCAATAAACCCTAGACAACAAAACCAATGGGTTTTACAGAAGAGTTTTGTAAGAGCTTTCAAGGACTTTTTATATTGCTATCACAAATTTGCTCAGAGTGCTTTGGAGAGTAATTCCATTTCCTGTTGAGGTTTTACAAGTCACTTTGTATTAGCAAACTTGAACTTCAGTATTTGGGAGATTTTGTCCATGCAGTTGGAACGTCCACTGTGCACACATGGCAAACTGTAAGCATGAAAACCATCAAGGTTTGGTGGGCATCCTACTTCTGATGGAATTCAGTAGGGTTTGATTGCGGTGCAAGCCACAGGTTAAATCAGGTCTTTGTCTCTGCACTGCTAATATGAGGAATAGGAGAATATTATAAATAAAAGAATTGGTGATTTTAAACCATAAATCCATGTGAGATCCATAAAATAGCTTGTGTTTTCAAACTAGAAAGAGTGAGGGTTGAGAGATCTTTCCACCTTTTTTAATACGATCAATAATTTAAAATCCATGTTATGTTTTAACTAAACTGTAGCAAAACTTATTAAGTGCTTTGTTATAAAGCATTATATTTCTATTGTTAAATTGGCCCACTGAACACCATCCACTTGGGTTTTAATCTATTGTGCAAGCAGGACTTGCAACTGCTGATGCTTGTTGATTAATACCTACTTGTGACTTTAAAGTTAAACATCACTGGGCTTCAGGCTTTCTTCCAATACTTTTAACTCATGGCAGAGAAACATTTTCTGTAAATGGACTGACTCTCCTGCGAACTGAAACTTGCATGCGTGGGATTATGTACCAGTTGTTCCCAATTATAGTATGTACTGGAGACCACATGGCATGCCCGCCATAATTTCTTGCTTACTCTAAAAGTCAGCAAATAGCATGCTGTCAGATGGGCGCCTTCAGGCTAACACTCAATCAGATTTATTTACAAGTTAGATAACGCACACAAGCAGAAATGCACAGCAAGAAATCACTACTATATTAGTTGACATACACAATACTGTTCAAGAAGAGTGCCCATAACCTTTGGACTGCTTATTAGTGGTGTTTAAATCTCTGGTAGAATGTTACATAGGAGATGACTTTATGGTGCACTATTAACTGTCTTATATAGTAGCAATTAAAAGAAAAGACCAGGGGTCTATGGTACTGCTCTTCAGTTCCGTTAAAGCAGGCTCTTTTGATCAAACAAATTATTTTCAGGGGTCTTGCAATTGAGATATTAATCAGTTATAATACCTTAAAGTGGATAAGGTGTAAACAGTAATCTTGTCATTAGCTTTTAACACTTAACTGTTGAAAGTACATCTTCTGGTTCTTGCATACTGTATATCAATGCTTTTAAACAATGTACAATCTGATTCTGCTCTGAACAAAGCACTCTTGATGATTTATCCATTAAATACAGTACATTTTGTCTACTTTCCCCCACTGCTGTAGTTTTAAAAGTAAAAATTACCAAGCGCATCTTCACCAAACCAGTTTGCATGCAGGCAGTGGTAATGACGATAAAGATTGACAGTTCTGTGTACTGGCCATTCCTGTGCACAAACAAGTGTTTAATGATTAGTTATGACTAAAAAAAAAAGACAACTACTCGATGAATGATCAATATTTTGTATTCTAAATTAAGTGACACATTCTGTAGAAGGAAATATTGTCAAATTTTTAATAGTGTAAATTATATAATTTAAGAAAGCCTCTTCTCATTCTAGCTACATTCAATTTGTAAAAACTCATCTTAATGGTGAGTTAAGGTTGTTAAATAGGCTTTTTTAGGGCAAGTAATTAGATTATGATATAGATTTAATGGAGGGAGGGAAGTATGTTTTTTCTTTGTGTCATAACTAACATTAACTACCTATTTTTAAATTTAGGTTAAATATAGCAATTACTTCGTAGCATGTACAGGATAATTAATAAATTTTTCTTAGATTTGGATTAACCTTTTTTGGTTTTGTAGTGTGACCTATGGTAGTTCAAGTTACTTAAGTTTGAGGGGAAAACTGTCAAATGCACTAGCAACTTTTTTAGTAGCTGTTTTATTTTACAGGACGCTTGGGCCTTAATTTCCCTCACCCAGGAACAGATAACCTTGTGGCACTAAATAATAGTAAGTACTGTTCTTTCATGTAATAATTGCTTGTGTTTTGAAAAGTTTTCCCTGATTTGGGACATGTAGCTGTTTCCACAACATTATTTGAAGGTTTAAAAACAAATGGTAAACCAGACAATCTTTGCACTGCGAGTTTTTAATTCACCGTAGGCAAAGGTAGCTGCTGTCGTGTTTAGCCCATGGATTTATTTTAACAGTGCAATTTTTGCATCGTGTGACAGGTGATAAATTGAGCTGGTTTAACTCACAATTACCTGAGAGATTAACTTTGATGTGGAATAAATGCAACATGCTGTTCTGAGTTATATGTCCAGTTGATCTCAGTTGAAGAATACAAAACTGTATATTATGGATATGAATAAGATGCAGAATTTACTCTGGTCTTTGTGATGGGTATCTCAAACTCTGTGGATATATTAATCTGCTATGTTTCATCTATGTCTATAGTTTTGTTGATGAATATCCTACACCACTCTTTATTTTTTGAACAAGAATTTTTGTTGCCTTTTTCAACCTCCTTCTGCAGGTTGTCATCCAAAGCAAGGGTGGTGGTTGGGGGGAGGTGTTGAATCAAGACTCTTGAACACCATCCCTATAATAGTTTTGCAGTGGTCTTCCTCACAGTCAATGTGTGTACGTAGGTATGCTTTATTGTGGAAGCATGCTTGCTCTTTTTTTCATTAAATGGCAGAATTTTTATTAAAACATCAGAAAAAGGTATACAAAATCATTATTAACCTGACCTTCCACTTTTGATTGGGCCCTCTTGGGTGTGTTTCTCCTTTGCCCTTTCAAGGTATTTTTGTGAAGTTTTGATACAATGAGTTTTGAACTTAAATTCATTGTGTCTCCTTGTGGCCTCAGATTACAACAGGAACTGCTGGAAATACTCAGCAGGTCAGACAGCATCTGTGGAGACAGAAACAGAGTTCATGTTTCAGGTTGATGACCCTTCGTCAGAATTAGAAAAAGTTAGAGATGTAACAGGCAAAACCATGACATTTATACATCTACTCATAAATCCTGAAGATATTTAATATTTCTTGGTCCAGGAAATTCTGAGTGGTTATTAGTGAAGTTGGGATTCATAAAGTTAAGAAAATGTCTAGTAAATCCAGCCATTAGTAAGGTGCCAAACAAATTTGTACATTGCCTCCCATGTTCAGCTTACTTGACTTCAGGACGAAGCAGCTTAAACTTCCTTCCAAAGTTGAGAGAGCAAGATTTGGTCACTGGTTCTGGGTTGCAATCAGGAAACCTTACTCGTGGTGCCAGAATCAGGTCTCCATGAGACCACTCCAAATAAACCTTCTGATATTGTTTCCAGAGTCATCTCCATTATTCCAAATAAACCTCTGACATTGCTTTATTAACCGGATTAGATGTCCATATTTAGTGAACATGTGCACATTTGCATTTTAGTGCGCGCACAGTCCTGAGCTCCAAGTAATACGTACAGCTCAGCTTTATATTCATAAGAAGTCAGTAACAACATCATAGTAATTTGACTGTCTTGAAGTCATGCCGATATGATCTTGTGCTGGTGAAATCTATCTTTTTTTTGCTCAATACTTCAACCACATAGAATAGCTTGAGCAGAGGCTGGATCCAGCCACATACACATATTTAGTTTACCAGATATAGCACTTGTATCCCAAATCTGAAATTTGTGCTTAAAACTGAGTCCCACAACGCATTCTCGAAAAGGAATCATCACATTAATGCTTCATCAACATTTGCCAATCGAGACATTTTTACATTTTGATAGAAAAACAGATTGACAATTTTTTTTAAACTGTCTCTGGTTAAATAGATTATAGAATGTATTTCAGCTCGGACTGCTACAGCTGATTCTATTTATACTGCGGCTATATCAGTGGCCAATATACAAGAGGTTTCCCCTGACACTGTGTGCAATGATTTGGATGAAGTAATATGTTAGCTATTGTGAAGTATTACTGTCTTTTTTAATAGCCTAAGATGAACATTTTAGCTCTGCTGTTCCATACTGACTAGTTTAAAGTGGAAGAAAATTACTTCCAGTTTTTTCTGCTTTTGTATCTGAAAGTCGAACAAATGAAGAATGTTGGATTACCTACCGACCTACAGGTATGACCACCCTCCTGAGGGTTGAATACTACTTCTTCCCCATATGCCTCTCAATTCTCTTCTAGATGTTTTGTAATCTTATACATGTGTATGTTTGACTTCATTTGTATGAATGTGTTCTTTTGTTGCTATCCTCTCTTTTCAGATAAACTGAAGTATACATCCAGAAAGCAGTACTTGTATATAGCCTAATATAGGGAGACTGCATGACAATCACGATCCCTGTATTGTGGTTGACTCTTGAAGGCCATTTAGAGGTGTGTGTGTGTTTATAGCATGCTCATACACTCGCGTTCTCTCTCTCTCTCTCTCTCTCTCTCTCTCTCTCTCCATTTGCATTTCTTTTCTTCTCTTGCCCCCGTCCATTTTCCTTGCAGTTTTTAATGACAAGTGATTTGTATATGAAAGTTGAACTTCCAAAGAATGAGGAAGACCAAATTTGTCTAAGGTAATCTACCATTTCTGAGTCTGCATAATATTTTTCTATTGCTGCATTGATAAGACAGTCCTTGGATGTTGGAGTTTATTGGTTTTGTAGTAATCAATAACAATTGCATTGCATGTATTGTGGGTGGTGTTGCATTTGATGTAGCAGTGAGCCGCAGCCATGTCCCAGCTTTCTTAATTTGGAAGCCACTAATTAACTCTGACCTGTGTTGGGGCTTTTGGAACGGTTTGCAATTTTGGAGGCAATGGTAACATTGACCCCTAAAACAAAGTGGTAGCTGATATCCAGTGAACTGCACAGCACTGAAATCCAACCAAGAGCCATTTCAGACAAAAAAATGCCCCAGTAGATAAAGCAGGGAATTGAATGGCTTTATATGTGATCCTTGAATCATAAGTAACAAAGAAGGAATGAATTATAAATAATTCATCAACCTCTCATTAATATGTTACTGGTTGCAAGATCTAATTATAGACTGCTGATGATGGTATCCTTCAATTCCTTTAGGCTTTCAAATGAGCTTTTAAAACAATTGAGATTAGGAAGGTTTTAATTTATTAACAAAAATATTTAGAAAGTTATAGGTGAAGAATAATTTTCAGTAGAATATAAATACATACATACAGTAATGAACAAAGCTAGACTCCCAGCCACCATTCAGTTAATGAAAGGTCCTGTCTACAAAACACATTTTAAAATCTTGGCTCTCCTCACCACCTCCTGCCCCGGTAGTGTGGCGCTGAACCAAGCAGAACTGAAATGACCCTTATTTCTTATTTGATCCTTGGACTAAATTATGCTAGCGCTGTCAGAAAAAGCAAGTGTTAACTTGTTGATGAAGTTGCTGTGGCTAGTATCTTTGTGCTATGTCAGTGGAAAGTTTGCATGCATATTCCCACTGAAATGCATTAGCAGGTGCAATGTTCAGTTTGTTCCCCAGTCCTCCATTTTATTGGAACAAATACCTTTCTTTGCATAAGTAGTAAGTGGACTTTTATCTCAAATCAATAAACCTGAGAAGTAAAGGATGAAGATAAAATCCTAACCCAGGGATCAATGATTATACATTTGCATCATTATTTGTTTATGCAAACGTTTATATAGAAACCTTCACTTATGCGCAGATTACACGCACTAGAAACTATTTACTCAGTCCCAATTTATTCATATGCCACATTTACCAGTTTACACACTGTGGAGCACAGAAACTGGCCATTTGACCCAACTGGTCCATGCCAGTGTTTATGCTGCAGTCTGTAAATTTCATGATGGACAGCTTCTATAGATACTCCTCTGTTTGGCATATAGATTTCAAAATAAATTAGGATCCTGATTTTTTTTTTTTTAAAAACCTTTTTGGTGCTCGATATCTAGAATCCCTTTTGAAGAGAGATATATTGGCTTTTAGTGGGATGAGTGTCAAGTATCAAAATTTGCTGACAACACAAAAATAGGTTTGGCAAACTGAGGAGGACTTAAAAAGAAAGACAGATTTGCAGAATGGACAGACAGGTGACAGATGCAATTTAATTGTGGAGAAGTGTGAAGAAATGCATCTTGGGAGGAAAAACATTGAATATATACTCAATGGAAAGATGCAGAAGGAAGTGCAAATGCAGATAGCTAAAGCAATTTTAAAAATGCAAGTAACTTTTAGGGTTTCATAGGGGGCAGAGAGTACAAGAATAAAGTAGCAATGACAAATTTGCACAAATCAATGGCGAAGCCACATTTAGATTTCTGTGTGCATTTTAAATGCTCCATTATAGAATAAATATTAAAGCTATAGAGGGTGTACAGTTTAGATTCATCAGGATGATACCAAGGATGGGAAGTAATAATTATAAGGAGAGATTTCAGATACTGGGGCAATTTCCATTGGAGCGGAGGCTAAGAGGAGATTTAATTTATTTTTAAAAGATATTAAAGGTTTTGTTGGACTAAATAGGGAAAATCTATTTCCTCATTTGGGGAGTATGTGACAAGGTCATCAATTTAAAGTTATCACCGAGTAAAGGGAAGAAGTTAGCTTAAAAAAATGTACGCAGAAGAATGTTGAAGCATTGAATGCTTTGCCAGAGTGGTACAGACAGCGACATTAGTTTAATACCCTGTATTGTGAAGAGGCAGCACAGATACTATGGACTGAATGGGCTCCTTTTATGCTGTAAACATTTATGGTTCTGTGGTTGGCTGTCGACATTTGTGGCTAGAAATTCCTCCCATATGTTGCATTTATCCCAGGGCTGAGCTGTGTACCCATTATAACTTTGCTTGTGGAATAAATGGAATTCTTGAAGAATTGTTCTCCATTAAATACTAATCCCTAGTATGTATTCTGTTGTGATATCTGTTTCCATTTTGCTCTCAAATCTAAATGCCATTTCAGTCTGTTAATCTTTGTAAGCTTGTTTTGACAGTTTATTGATGCTGTGTATGCATCTTGGTGAATTAGACACATGTGGTCTCTTGTTTTGGCTTTGGATTTGCTGTGGTGAAGCACTAGCACTTGTGGCTACACAAACCTCTTAACTGTATTTTAGGCATTCCTACCATGTATTTTGTGTATGGTCTATTCAGCTATAATGCCATTCTTGTATAAAATAGGTGTAGTGGTACCTTTTTCCCATACTAATCCCCGTACATTCACCAATTCTTGCAGCAGCCTGGTGAATCTATACTGTGTGCTCTCGAACTTTAATGTCCTTTTTGTAATGGGGTCTGCAAAACTGCACAGAGAAGCTGCAAAAAGTGCAAATGTGGCCTGACCACTGTTTTGTATAAATGTCTCATTACTTCTTTACTCCTATCCTCTACGTTCCTATTCATAAAACCCAAAATCCAATTGCTTTGGCTTTACCTACTTGCACTTTCAGAGAATGATATATTTGAACCTAGGTTTCTTGATTCATCCACATCCTGCAGCAGTATTTTACTTCCCTACTACACTCGTTTTATATTCCTTATTCCTTATTTGTTTCCACTGGTCTGTCTATTCTGCGAACCTGTTTATATCTTCCTGATGTCTTTTACAGTCCTCCTTACTGTTTGCCAACTTGCTACTTTTGTGTCATCAGCAAATTTCAAGATCCCGTGTGCGCGCGTATGCTGGAAGCGGCTTACCCTAGGGTCAGTACTAGGTCCACTTTTGCAGAGGCAATAGTGGACCCAGCGCTGACCCCAGGGGTATGCCACTTCCAATCCTTTTCCAGTTCAAGCAACACCCATTTAGTGTAACTCTTTGTTTCCTGTCTATCATCTAACTTTCTATCCAACTGCAACATTTCCTCTTGTAACATATGCGCAATTTTCTAGCGAGCCTCTTGTGAAACACCTTCTCAAATGTCTTTTGAAAATCTGCATACATTATATTCTACTGCTTTACCTATCCAATTGGTCTTTTCTTCAAATTATTAAGTGTGTCAAATATGAATTGCCTTTAATCTATGCTGCCTATCCCAAGTATTCACATCACGGAGACATGGCTCCAGAGTGACCAAGGCTGGGAACTCAATATCCAGGCGTATTCAAAATTCAGGAAGGATAGACAGAAAGGAAAAGGAGGTGGGGTGGCGTTGCTGGTTAAAGAGGAAATTAATGCAATAGTAAGGAAGGACATTAGCTTGGATGATGATGACATTAGCTAGGGAATACCAAAGGGCAGAAAACGCTGGTGGGAGTTGTGTACAGACCACCAAACAGTGGTAGTGAGGTAGGGGATAGCATCAAACAAGAAATTAGTGATGCATGCAATAAATGTCCAGCAGTTATCATGGGCGACTTTAATCTACGTATTGATTGGGCTATCCAAACTGGTAGCAATGCATTGGAGGAAGATTTCCTGGAGTGTATTAGGGATGGTTTTCTAGACCAATATGTCGAGGAACCAACTAAAGGGCTGGGCATCCTAGACTGGGTGATGTGTAATGAGAAAGGACTAATTAACAATCTTGTTGTGCGAGGCCCCTTGGAGAAGAGTGACCATAATATGGTAGAATTCTTGAAGATGGAGAGTGACAGTCAATTCAGAGACTAGGGTCCTGAATTTAATGAAAAGTAACTTCGATGGTCTGAGATGTGAATTGACTAGAATAGACTGGCGAGTGATACTAAAAGTGTTGATGGTGGATAGGCAGTGGCAAACATTTAAAGATCACGTGGATGAACTTCAACAATTGTACATCCCTGTCTGGAGTAAAAATAAAACTGGGAAGGTGGCTCAACTGTGGCTAACAAGGGAAATTAAGGATCGTGTTAAATCCAAGGAAGAGGCATATAAATTGGCCAGAAAAAGCAGTAAACCTGAAGACTGGGAGAATTTTGTAATACAGCAGAGGAGGACAAAGGGTTTAATTAGGAGGGGGAAAATAGAGTACGAGAGGAAGCTTGCTGGGAACATAAACACTGACTGCAAAAGCTTCTATAGATATATGAAGAAAAAAAAGAGTAATGAAGACAAACATAGGCCCCTTGCAGTCAGATTCAGGTGAATTTATAATGGGGAACAAAGAAATGACGGACCAGTTAAACAAATACTTTGGTTCTGTCTTCACAAAGGAAGATACAAATAACCTTCCGGAAATATTAGGGGACCGAGAGTCTAGTGAGTATGAGGATCTGAAGGATATCCTTATTAGGCAGGAAATTGTGTTGGGGAAATTGATGGGATTGAAGGCCGATAAATCGGGGCCTGATAGTCTGCATCCCAGAGTACTTTAGGAAGTAGTCCTAGAAATAGTGGATGCATTGGTGATCATTTTCCAACAGCCTATCGACTCTGGATTAGTTCCTATGGGCTGGAGGGCTAATGTAACACCACTTTTTAAGAAAGGAGGGAGAGAGAAAATGGGTAATTATAGACCGGTTAGCCTGACATCAGTAGTGGGGAAAATATTGGAATCAATTATTAAAGATGAAATAGCAGCACATTTGGAAAGCAGTGACTGGATCGGTCCAAGTCAGCATGGATTTATGAAAGGGAAATCCTGGTTGACAAATCTTATAGAATTTTTTGAGGATGTAACTAGTAACGTGGACAAGGGAGAACCAGTGGATGTGGTGTATTTGGACTTTCAAAAGGCTTTTGACAAGGTCCCACACGAGATTGGTGTGCAAAATTAAGGCACGTGGTATTGGGGGTAATATACTGATGTGGATAGAGAATTGGTTGGCAGACAGTAAGAACATAAGAACAGGAGTAGGCCATTTAGCCCCTCGAGCCTGCTCCGCCATTCAACAAGATCATGGCTGATCTTGCCGTGGACTCAGCTCCACTTACCCGCCCGCTCCCCGTAACCCTTAATTCCCTTATTGGTTAAAAATCGATCTGTGATTTGAATACATTCAATGAGCTAGCCTCAACTGCTTCCTTGGGCAGAGAATTCCACAGATTCACAACCCTCTGGGAGAAGAAATTTCTTCTCAACTCGGTTTTAAATTGGCTCCCCTGTATTTTGAGGCTGTGCCCCCTAGTTCTAGTCTCCCCGACCAGTGGAAACAACCTCTCTGCCTCGATCTTGTCTATCCCTTTCATTATTTTAAATGTTTCGATAAGATCACCCCTCATCCTTCTGAACTCCAACGAGTAAAGACCCAGTCTGCTCAATCTATCATCATAAGGTAACCCCCTCATCTCCGGAATCAGCCTAGTGAATCGTCTCTGTACCCCCTCCAAAGCTAGTATATCCTTCCTTAAGAAAGGTGACCAAAACTGCACGCAGTACTCCAGGTGCGGCCTCACCAATACCCTATACAGTTGCAGCAGGACCTCCCTGCTTTTGTACTCCATCCCTCTCGCAATGAAGGCCAACATTCCATTCACCTTCCTGATTACCTGCTGCACCTGCAAACTAACTTTTTGGGATTCATGCACAAGGACCCCCCAGGTCCCTCTGCACCACAGCATGTTGTAATTTCTCCCCATTCAAATAATATTCCCTTTTACTGTTTTTTTTTTTTCCCAAGGTGGATGACCTCACATTTTCCGACATTGTATTCCATCTGCCAAACCTTAGCCCATTCGCTTAACCTATCTAAATCTCTTTCAGCCTCTGAGTCCTCTACACAACCCGCTTTCCCACTAATCTTTGTTTCATCTGCAAATTTTGTTGCATTGCACTCTGTCCCCTCTTCCAGGTCATCTATGTATATTGTAAACAGTTGTGGTCCCAGCACCGATCCCTGTGGCACACCACTAACCACCGATTTCCAACCTGAAAAGGACCCATTTATCCCCACTCTCTGCTTTCTGTTAGCTAGCCAATTCTCTATCCATGCTAATACATTTCCTCTGACTCCACGTACCTTTATCTTCTGCAGTAACCTTTTGTGTGGCACCTTATCGAATGCCTTTTGGAAATCTAAATACACCACATCCATCGGTACACCTCTATCCACCATGCTCGTTATATCAAAGAATTCCAGTAAATTAGTTAAACATGATTTCCCCTTCATGAATCCATGTTGCGTCTGCTTGATTGCACTATTCCTATCTAGATGTCCCGTTATTTCTTCCTTAATGATAGCTTCAAGCATTTTCCCCACTACAGATGTTAAACTAACCGGCCTATAGTTACCTGCCTTTTGTCTGCCCCCTTTTTTAAACAGAGGCGTTACATTAGCTGCTTTCCAATCCGCTGGTACCTCCCCAGAGTCCAGAGAATTTTGTAGATTATAACGAATGCATCTGCTATAACTTCCGCCATCTCTTTTAATACCCTAGGATGCATTTCATCAGGACCAGGGGACTTGTCTACCTTGAGTCCCATTAGCCTGTCCAGCACTACCCCCCTAGTGATAGTGATTATCTCAAGGTCCTCCCTTCCCACATTCCCGTGACCAGCAATTTTTGGCATGGTTTTTGTGTCTTCCACTGTGAAGACCGAAGCAAAATAATTATTTAAGGTCTCAGCCATTTCCACATTTCCCATTATTAAATCCCCCTTCTCATCTTCCAAGGGACAAACATTTACTTTAGTCACTCTTTTCCGTTTTATATATCTGTAAAAGCTTTTACTATCTGTTTTTATGTTTTGCGCAAGTTTACTTTCGTAATCTATCTTTCCTTTCTTTATTGTCGGGATAAACAGGTCCTTTTCAGAATGGCAGGCAGTGACCATTGGAGTGCCGCAGGGCTCAGTGCTGGGACCCCAGCTATTTACAATATACGTTAATGATTTGGATGAAGGAATTAAGTGTAATATCTCCAAGTTTGCAGATGACACTAAACTGGGTGGCAGTGTGAGCTGAGGAGGACGCTAAAAGGCTGCAGAGTGACTTGGACAGGTTAGGTGAGTGAGCAAACGTGTGGCAGATGCAGTATAATGTGGATAAATGTGAGGTTATCCACTTTGGTGGCAAAAACACAAAGGCAGAATATTATCTGAATGGTGGCAGATTAGGGAAAGGGGAGGCACAACAAGACCTGGAGGTCATGATATATCAGTCATTGAAAGTTGGCATGCAGGTACAGCAGGTGGTGAAGAAGGCAAATGGTATGTTGGCCTTCATAGCTAGGGGATTTGAGTATCGAAACATAGAAAATAGGTGCAGGAGTAGGCCATTCAGCCCCTCGAGCCTACACCACCATTCAATAAGATCATGACTGATCTTTTTATTCGGTACCCCTTTCCTGCTTTCTCTCCATACCACTTGATCCCTTTAGCTGTAAGGGCCATATCTAACTCCCTCTTGAATATATCCAATGAACTGGCATCAACAACCCTCTGTGGTAGGGAATTCCACAGCTTAACAACTCTGAGTGAAGAAGTTTCCCCTCATCTCAGTTCTAAATGGCCTACCCCTTATCCTAAGACTGTGTCCCCTGGTTCTGGACTTCCCCATCATCGGGAACATTCTTCCCACATCGAATCTGTCCAGTCCCGTCAGAATCTTATAAGTTTCTATGAGATCCCCTCTCATCCTTCTAAACTCCAGTGTTTAAAGGCCCAGTTGATCCAGTCTCTCTCCATATGTAAGTCCTGCCATCGCGGGAATCAGTCTGGTGAACCTTCGCTGCACTCCCTCAATAGCAAGAACATCCTTCCTCAGATTAAGAGACCAAAACTGAACACAATATTCCAGGTGAGGCCTCACCAAGGTCCTTTACAACTGCAGTAAGACATCCCTGCTCCCATACTCAAATCCCCTAGCTATGAAGGCCAACATACCATTTGCCGCCTTCACCGCCTGCTGTATCTGCATGCCAACTTTCAATGACTGATGAACCATGACTCCCAGGTCTCGTTGCACCTCCCCCTTTCCTAATCTACTGCCATTCAGATAATGGAGGTCTTCGTGCAGTTGTACAGGGCCTTGGTGAGGCCTCACCTGGAATATTGTGTTTAGTTTTGGTCTCTTAATCTGAGGAAGGACATTCTTGCTATTGAGGGAGTGCAGCGAAGGTTCACCAGACTGATTCCCGGGACGGCGGGACTGACTTATGAGGAGAGACTGGATCGACTGGGCCTTTATACACTGGAGTTTAGAAGGATGAAAGGGGATCTCATTGAAACATATAAAATTCTGACGGGACTGGACAGGTTAGATGCAGGAAGAATGTTCCAGATGTTGGGTAAGTCCAGAACCAGGGGACATAGTCTAAGGATAAGGGGTAAGACATTTAGGACTGAGATGAGGAGAAACTTCTTCACTCAGAGAGTTGTTAACCTGTGGAATTCCCTGCCGCAGAGAGTTGTTGATGCCAGTTCATTGGATATATTCGAGAGAGTTAGATATGGCCCTTATGGCTAAAGGGATCAAGGGGTATGAAGAGAAAGCAGGAAAGGGGTACTGAGTTGAATGATCAGCCATGATATTGAATGGTGGTGCAGGCTCAAAGGGCCGAATGGCCTACTCCTGCTCCCATTTTCTATGTTTCTATTTCTAAATGTTTACCGATTTTAACTTGAATTTTAGACTCCAAGTTTGCCTGCATCTGGTCTATAGTTACCTGATTTAGGTTATCCCTCGCTCCCTTCTTCAACAAGGCTACTCTCCAGTCGCTTGGCACAATTTCCATACCTACGGATTTTTAAATTGTGCCCAGACCCTCTTCTATTTCATCTCTAACTTCTTTCAGCAACTTAGGGCACGTGCCATCAGGGCCCAATGACATCTACTGCAATTTTTTCCAGAACCAATTCATTTTCTACAATTGTCTCTCTCGATTATTCCATATCCACCTCTAGTTCTGGGAAATGAAGTGAGGAAAATAAGTGATGAGAGTAGGACAACAGTTGGGGATTAATGACCACAACATAGTTGGGTTCAATCTAAGAACTGAAAAGGATTCATCATCTTTTGTAAAAAAAAACAATGCAAAATATTCATTTATTATCTCTAACATGCCTTCACCCTCCACAAATAAACGTCCTCCTTTAACCTTGTATGGTCCTATATTTTATTTTATCCTTTATTTTACTTTTTATATGGCTATAAAGTGCACACTGGTATCTGTTGGTCTTTTTACATATTCCTTTTAATCCATATAATCTGCTTTTTACCTCCCTACTTCACTTTCTTCATTCCTCATTATTTCTAATATTAATCATCATTTTATCTCTGTTATGTTTTTAGATGCTCTAACAATGACTCTATGAGGCAATGTGTTGTACTTGAACTGTAGTGACCTTAGTCCTTTATTGATAGCTCCAGAGTAAGGATCATACCTGGTAGCCTGCCTTTTATACTAGGCCTGGCACACTTGTATAGGTAACCTACAAGTCTCCTGCTGAGGTGCCCCCTGGTGGCACACCTTGTAATAGTACAAGCAGTAACCATGTAGGATACATGACATCACTCTCCCCCAGCCTTTAGTGCAAATCACCTTTATGCATTGACTGTGCTCTGGGCTTAGTCTGATTGACCCTTGGAAGGTCGTTTCCATCTTTGGTGAGTAGGTGGTGTTTCGTTGGCAGTGGAGGTGCTGGTGGTTTCTGCTTATGCGTCCATGACTACTCCATTCTGTTTCCCCACCCCCACACATATAGATTATGCTGGTGGCTCATTACATTTATATATATTCAATTCCAGAAAAAAATTTGCATTTACATCATTACGTTTGTGGTTCAGTTGTGAGGCAAGTACATTTGACTGGTGAAGTACATATTTGATATATACTTGGAATAAGTACTGGTGTGTGAGGACAAACTGGTACCATAACTGCTGGATGGTGTCTAGGTAGTCTGGTGGTGGCGCAGTGCCCAGTGCTGGCAGTGGGAACCCAGTTGGTTCAAATTGTCTGCCCCCGGGGCCTTTGCCGTTGCTCCTAGCGTCGGGCAGGTTCACAGATGCCTGTGACTTCCCTGTCCTTTCCTTGCGTCCCAGGTCACTGCTGCTCCCTGAGGAGCAGTCATCTGGCAGTGCACAGAGACCTGCTGACTCGCTTGTCTGGATGTTATTCGGTTTGGGATCCTGGCTGGTCCCAATCCCATTTGGGAGAACCGTTGCGGGTGATGCTTCGCTTCTGGTTGTAGCCTTGGTGGCGATAGGGTCTGGGCCTTAGCGCGATTTAGTCTTTCAGGCTCGTGCCGGTTGGTGCCTGAGAGGTGGAGCTGATCAGGGGCAGGGTATCGATACCAGTGCCATTGCCCTCCGGCGATCGCTTGCTCTGCAGCTTGTATGTATTGGCTGCTTGTGGTCACGTTCCATGGTGCGTAACTCTGGTCCCAGGAACGCAGGCTACTACATTGGGTAGCTCGCTGGATCTGTGTGCTCCCGATGGGTGTCTGCCCATTGCATTGACTGTATGCAGTTGAAATCCGACATCGCACAACATTTCATTACTCATAGTAAATAACCTGTAGCTCCGATCGTGATCGCGTGACTTTTCTTTGATGACAATTCTGATCATCAATTACACATTTTGCATCTAACTCACAGTTGCTCTTACATTGAGAGTGTGGAACTGTCCCTTTAAGTGTGGAGGGTTGCAGGCCTCCTTTAAGAGAGCCTTGCTAACTTTACCCCAATCCTCTTCTTCGTTTGGTGCCACGTGTTGCTCCATCAACGCTGCACCTCGTGGTCTGGCTGCCGCCATCTTTTTCTTCAGCGCCTCACCTCGTGGTTTGGGCACCATCTTTCGTCCATCCATGATGTTGGCTGTGGTGATCCTCTTCTCCCCAGGTTCTGCCACTGAAGATGGGAAGTCGCCTTTGGATTCGATTTTCTTCCTCCGCAGTCCTGCCACTGGAGCTTGGAAGGTGCGTTCGGGTCATCTCAGCTGGATCATCTCCATGCAGTCTTGCTGAGCGGTCTGTGCCTCGGGTGCTGTGCTGGTCTGCTCTCTGGTGCCGGGTCTACCCTCGGGTGGGGGCTTGCTTTGCCTCTGAGCGTGGAGGACGTCGATCGCTGGAGGGATGAAATCTTCCCAACTCCAATGGATCTTCTCCATCCACCTTCTTCCAAGTAGCTTTCGTCCATCACCTGCAACAATCCACAGAGCTAACCTGTGCACCGCGCCATCATGGAGTACCTTTACATTCGCACTACTAACGACTGGGATAAGTTCATCGGTGTCGGTGCACAGCTTTGCCTGAACCGGGACCAACTTGGGCCGTTCAGCTTGATTGTCCCATAGCCTCTCAAAGGCTTCTTGATCATTACTGACTGGCTCGCCTCCATGAAGACTGCGACTCCATTTATCTCGACTTCCATCCTCAATGGGCAACGCTCGGTGGTGCAGGTAAACATGCCATATGCCTCATTGTGGGGCTGAGCTGCCTCTCTGTCTAACAATTCATAATCCACGCTGGATTCATGACCATCTGCAGACTCTTCAACACAGTGAGTCATATTTCTTTTACACATTTGCTGGAGGCGGCCCTTTGTGTTGCAGCCTTTACACAGTCTTTAAAGCAGCACTGGTGAGCCCTGTGATTCCGTCAGCAATGCCAGCGTGGAGCTACTCGGTTAGCCCCCCCTCGGCGGACTCTGAATTGAGGGACTTGGGGACCTGTTCTCTCTTCCCTGAGAAGGTTCACGTTCTACAGTCCAGCCTCTAAAAGGCACCACTCTGTGCACAGTACTTGCTGGGGATGAGTCATCTGCCTACAGCTGCAGGTCGAGGTCATGAATGCCTGGCTCACGGAGGTGGCCTTCTGTAGCGTGACTGTGGTATCCGCAGACAGTAGTTTATGAAGAAGGCCCTCGTGGCCGATTCCAATGACAAAGATATCCTGCAGCGCTTCGGTATGGTGGTTTCCGAAATCACACGGCGCCGCCAGTCTCCTGAGGTCTGCAGCATATTTTGCGATTTCCTGGCCTTTGGGCCGTCGATGGGTGTAAAACCGATGTCTGGCTGTGAGGATGCTCTCTTTGGGCTTGAGCTGTTCTTGGATCAGCGTCACAAGCTCCTCGTACGTCTTGGTTGTTGACTTCGCTGGTGCCATCAAGTCCCTGACGAGGCCATAGACGGTGGGCCCACTACTGGTGAGCAGGATAGCTCTGCGCTTATCAGCTAGTGTGGCCAGATTGTCACCTGCCAGATTGTTTGCTGTGAAGAAATGGTCGAACTTCTCCACAAAGGCGTTCCAATCATCACCATCGGCGAACTGCTGCAACATACCAAGAGTAGCCATTTTCGCGTGAAGGTCCGTAATCTCGTTGCCAATTGTTATGTCTTTAGATGCTCTGATGACTCCATGAGGCAATGTGTTGTACTTGAACTGTAGTGATCTTAGTCCTTTATTGATAACTCCAGAGTGAGGATCACACCCTGGTGGCCTGTCTTTTATACCATGTCTGGCACAGCTGTACAGGTCTCCTACTGAGGTGCCCCCCTGGTGGCACACCTTGTAATAGTACAAGCAGTAACCATGTAGGATACATGACAATCTCGTACCTCCCTTTTAAGCTTTGGTTTAATTTAACTCTTATCCACAGAACGCTATACCTTGATATACACCCTTTTTTGCCTTTAGAAGAATATATTTATTTTGTACTCATTTCATTTTTAAAGATTTCCACTGCTGAGCTGTGGACCTGTTTCCTATCTTTTCTGCCTGTTTAATTTGGGTAGGTCCTCTTATACCTGACTGAACTTTGCCTTTTGCCAGTCCAGCACTATTATCTTTGACTCGTCATAATCCTTTTCTGTTCTTAGATTGAACATAACTATGTTGTGATCATTATTCCCCAATTGTTGCCCTGCTCTCATCAGTTATTTGCCCCACTTCATTTCCCAGAAATAGATAAAGTAATAGTTCTTTCCTTGCATTACAAGGAAGTAGTCATGGTTGCATTTCTAAAGCATTTCCCACTTTGACCACATGCTCAACTTTTATTCCAGATTATCTTAGGAGAGTTCAAATCACGGACATTCTTAGATAGCTTATTGAACTATCTGCAAATGTGCATTGATACAGATATCCTGACTCTCTTTTTAGTAATATTGACCATTATTCTTTTTCCTGATTTCCTCATTTAATTTTTGATAGCCCTGGTGCTTTTATCTCACTACCACATAACCTTCTTTTGCTTTGTCCTCTGATATAGTATTTTCTCACTATTCCAGCAAAGCCTTTGGTCTCTAATGCTAACTATATTAGTCCTGCTCTTCCTCGCCAGTCTCGTTTCTAGACATTCCCCACTCCTTACCATACTCCTCTAAATCCTCCTCACTGCTTTATTTATCTTTTCAGCAAGGATGTTTGTGCCATTTCTGATATGTCCTTACTATACGGTATAAATGCACACGAGGCCCATACTTGAGAGAAGGTCACTGTGACCAGTTACCTTTATTACCAAGGCCTCAAGTGATGAAGGTGGGTGGAGCTTCCCCTTTTATACCTGAAAGTCCAGGTTAGGAGTGTCTCCCACAAGTTCACCCCCTTGTGGTCAATGTTCTCAAGGTGTACAACTTAGATCAGCTTATACATGGGTTACAATGATTGTTGAATATATGACAATTTCAGTTTAGATGAAGGCCATCCCTTTGGGATAAGCCTTTTTTTGTTCTAGAAATTGCTTCAGTGCTCCGAGAATGTGAACGAACCCCTTTCCTTCTGCATGTAAGATTTGGATCACAGGTCACACACACATTATCCAAAGGGTCTTGGGAGTCATAGATCATTACCCAAAAGGGTCTTGGGAGTCGAGGCATTTTATTAAGGAATGGTAATTCAAATATAGTCAAACACAACATGCAATCAGGATAGACATAGTAGACATACGACTGAGACAAGTAGCTGGTATTAGTCCCGATCAGACAAACAACTGGTGGCACGAACAGCTCTTGTCTGCACCATCTGCCCTGAAAAGCTCTTTAGATATCCTATATTCTCTTTTTAGGGGTGGGCCTGGCATAAAATAATGGACAGGACCATTTAACCTATGATATGAGTGCGAAAGCAAGTTGTGAGGAGGACACAAATAATCTGCCAAGGGATATAGACGGGCTAAGTGAGTGGGCAAAAATTTGGCAGATCGAGTATAATGTGGGAAAATGTGGGAAAATGTGAGGTTATTCACTTTGGAAGGGAAAAATAAAAAAGCAAATTATTATTTAAATGGAGAGAGATTACAAAATGCTGTGGTACAGAGGGACCTGGGGGTCCTTGTGCATGAAACACGCAAAGTTAGTATGCAGGTACAGCAAGTAATCAGGTAGGCAACCTTTATTGCAAGGGGGGTGGAGTATAAAAGCAGGGAAGTCCTGCTACAACTGTACAGGGTATTGGTGAGGCCACACTTGGAGTACTGATTACAGTTTTGGTCTCCTTATTTAAGGAGGGATATACTTGCATTGAAGGCAGTTCATAGAAGGTTCACTAGGTTGATCCTGAGATGAAGGGGTTGACTTGTGAAGAAAGGTTGAGCAGGTTGGTGTTTAGAAGAATGAGAAAAGGTCTTATTAAGGTACTGAGGAGGCTCGACAAGGTAGATGCAGAGAGGATGTTTCCACTCGTGGGGCAATCTAGAACTAGGGGGCATAGTTTAAGAATAAGGGGTTGCCCATTTAGATCTGAGATGAGGAGGAATTTCTTTTCTCGATCGTAAATCTATGGAATTCTTTGCACCAGAGAGCTGTGGAGGCTGGGTCATTGAATATATTTAAGATGGCGATAGACAGATTTTTGAATGATAAGGGAGTGAAGGGTTATGGGGAGCGGCAGGGAAGTGGAGCTGAGCCCAAGATCAGATCAGCTATGATCTTATTAAATGGTGGAGCAGGCTTGAGGGACCAAATGGCCAACTCCTGTTCCTATTTCTTATGTTCTTATGTCGATTACTTTGTCTCAACTCTCAGGTGGAAACCCTCCTCTCCACATGTCTTTCCTGTTTATACTTTCTGAAGGCCCATCTCTCGTGTCCTTAGCCTCCCAAGCTTGGAGTCAGACATGCCATTCTTCAGATGCTTGTTATCGGTTATTTATGTATGCGCTGTTCAAGTAGCTTCAGCAATTGTACCTTGGAATAAATCATTAAATGTTAGAGCATCCATAGGGAATCAAAAATATAAGCAAATTCTAATTGCATCTTTCCAGTTATTCTAACTTCCGATCCATAATTTCTTGCATCTCCACACCCTGAGAAGGAAATATCCTTATTCACTCCTCAATCAGTTTTTGACTAATCTAGCTAGTTCTAAGTTATCGGTCTGCTGATACCATTCATGCCCAGGGACGCTGGCTGGAATTATCAGCTACTTACCACCACTTGTGGTCACCTATTCTACTTATTGCTTTCTCAACTTGGGTGTTTGTTAGTAGGGAGACTCAGAAATGAAGATTTCCCCCTTTCTTACAGTCCATTCCTTTTGAGGGGTAGGAGCAACCTCTGATCCCTTTCTCAAATTCAGTTCACTGTTCCGGTGTTCCAATTCTGCCCTGCCTGGGGTATCCTCTGTTGTTTCTTCCTTTTCTGATCTTACCCCGCCTGGGGTCTCCTTTACGTTGCTTCACATCTTCTCTTTGTGTGCTCAATTAATTTTTTTTGTGCTGGTTAGTCATAGACATGAGTACACAATTGGCTTATGTATCAAAGTTTTGCTACACAGGGTACATATATCAAATACACAATGATTGCAAGTTGGAGAACTACTAGAGCGTGTGAAATAATATGAACCTAAGGGTGTACTGATATGTTAAGCCCAATATCCCACCAGTGTGAATTGTCCCCTATGCTGTCAATTTCAATATCTATTCTCAAGTTGGCTTGCTGTGAAACACCAACTGAAGCAGAAACTGGGGCTATTAATGGGACGTGGTAGTCGTGACACAGGAGGCATCATCAAAACCACCTCGTACTGGCGCTTCCCATGCTCTGTTACCTACAAAACACCATTATTACGGTCACAGTTATATTCACTCTTAGAATCATTTCAAGCGACACGACAGTTTAAAGTCGAATCAACAAATCATGGACTTAAAAGATTCTCCACATCTCACTTTTACTCATATCCATCTTGTTTGAATTCCTGCTAGATTTATTTCTTCCTCGCCTTCAGTTGTCCCAATCCAAATTGCATGTAACTCTCCATTTCAACTTCAATCCCTCGAACAGGTACCAGTGTATTAACACTATCCTGATTGTTTCCTTAATTAGATAGTTTCTCGATGGAGTATGTGTCAATGCTTTGAAAGTTGTTAAGAGCCACATTAACCATGTTATGTCTTGCTGTTGTCTAGTAAGAGAATGTAAGACCCGTTCTTCAGTGCAAATTAATTTGCACACTCATACTGGTATCTCAATATCATTCCACACATGCCATCCAATACCGACCAATCTCGTACTTTCAGTTGATCTTATCAGAAGATTGTCGTCATCTGCAGATCTTTGCTCATCTCCCTCTGCATGGTCCCGATGTCTCAGGTAGTGGCCAGACTATCAAATTCAGTTTTCTTAAAAAGTTCATTTATAGGCAAGGACACAAGTGTCTCCAAGAGATAGGTATCAATTTACTATTTGTAACTACACTTTCCTGACTTTTACTAGAAAGCTAGGAAAATTCCATTCTCCTTCTGTCTTACACCCTCAATCACTTCCTCTTTCCATTTTACACATCCTATTAATTACCATACATATCTCATTCATGATCCCTGGAGGAACTTTACTATCCAGTACAATGTTAAATATAGAAAACATAGATCAAACGTTCCAAGTTATTAACATGTTTTTTTTAAATTACAGGAAAGGCAGTAAATTGCATCATATTTCTTTGTTCTTCAGATGCCTTTTCAAATGACTAAAAAATATTGAATATAACTGGAGAAAAATTAGTTTTCAGATTTGGACTAACATCAAACATTCTACACAAGGAAAAAGAGGCAGAGCTTCCTTCAGCTTGTAGCTTTGAAACATTCATATAGGCTTTATTTTAAAGTGACACTGCACTGAAAGTAGAAAAGGGACAGAGATTTTCCCATTCTCCTTTCTTTATTTCATCATGGGCTAATTTGTTTTTTCCTTTCAACCCAATTTATAATTACTGATTACTTCTTACTTGTCCAAAACTTAGTGGGTATCTGACTTGCAGTAACCAAATTAAGAAGACAGTGCCATTTAAGCGTTCAAATTGATTTAAAACGAGACCACACATTTTTAATTCAAACTATATAAGACGATAACAATTTTTTTTTACTATAATCCAATTAAAACAAAGTACTTTGTAAATGATCAAATTTATTATTTTAGCAGACACCATGACCACTGTAACTTCAAGACCGAAGCTTATCTTTTGTAAAACAAACTGTCTTTTGTTGCATTTCATAGCTGCATAAATTATAGTCAAAATAAATCCGTAGCCGTGTCTCTCACTTTTTAAATGTAATTCAACTCTGGGTACACAAACTTAAATTTAAACCAACTTATTCACACTTTCATAAAACTTCCAACATCCAAACAAGGCTACAAAAGGTTAAGCGGCCTTTAGCTCAGTGCACAATGAAGTGGGTGGAGCTAAAACAAACTGAACACTTTTGTAAAGACAGACTTTTAGACAAAAGGAATACTGTGTTTCTTAAACATTCATAATCAGTGAAACTTCCACACTAACACACTTTCACCAACTGAAATACAGCATTTTTTAAGGTTCCTTTCACTCAGCAAATCTTGCTTTATTTTTCTTGGCACAAAAGCTAAAACTTCCATGTCTGTTTCATTTTAATTTTTTTTAATTGTTGTCTCAGCAACTTATTCTCTAATTTAGTTTTTTTTTCCTTCCTTTGCTGTGTTCTCAGATGGGTTAGCATGAAGCTTAGATCTTCTTCCCTCATTATCTCCAGCTCTCTTCGTTTCGACTGTTCACGACTTTTTCTCGATAATAAGCACCCACCATTTTGTTAGGTTTCGCTTGTCTCTCTCTGCGCCTGTCTCTCTGCGTGCGCTCGCTCTCTGGCTCGATCACGTGCAGCCGGCCAAGTCTCCTTGGTCCTCGAACCAAGACCTGTACAACTCCTCCTCTCTGAATTTCCCAGAGTCCCATGCCCAGTCTTAGACCAAGTCCTCCCGGTTTTCACAAACCGAGGGTCCTATGACTGCTTACTCTGTGATCCCACTTCAATATTTGGATCACAGGTCACACACACGTTACCAAAAGGGTCTTAAGAGTCATGAGGCATTTTATTAAGGAGCGGTAGTTCAAATAAAGTCAAACATGTGCACCATGGTACCCTGCAGCTAAGCTTTGACTTTCCGAATTTTATTCTCCATAACCTGTCCAGCATTGGAACAATAGGCAATCCAGTGATCACTATCCTTGATGTCATGTTTTTTTAATCTAGTACCTAACTCCTTAATCTCTATCTGCAAGATTTCAAATATACTTGTATTGATCTCATTCCACAACTTTTGGCAGCTCTCCTTCACTTTCCAGATGTTTTTCCACCCACTCGGTAACTTAATTCACCCTGCCATTCGGGAGGTAATACACTATTTTGGACTCCCAGCTATGCCTGCAAAAAGGCGATTTATACTCATTAGAATAGCATTCCTTACCACTGCTCTCCTAGTCTTATAATCTACCTGCTTCTCATCATTTTGGAAAGTCCCTTTCTCCACTGTGCTGCAATGTTCAGGATCGCCCTCTTAATTGCTGGCATTTTCCACCTGATGCTCATCCATCGCCTGGTTATTGGACATTTCCAGCAACTGACCTACACCTGTGAGTCTGAATGATCTGCCTCTGTGGATGGTCAGCTACTTCGTGCTCTCTTTTTAAAAAAAAAAATATATATATATATGAACCAGAAACCCCTCATCCTCTCAGCATGAAGCGTGATCAATTCAGAGACCCTCTGCATTTTCTGATATTTAGTGCAACTGTGCTATCCCTGGATACACTGAGGATCCATAAAAGATCATATATTACATTCCACACACATCACAAGGGTTCCCTGCACTGCCATTGCTTTGTGTATAATTTAAAACATTTAGATAGCTTTAGCCTAAAACCAAATTCCTTTTGCTCACTTTGCACAAGTATTAATTTTAGGGAAAAGAAAAAAAAAATCTGTCCAATTGCTCCTCGAGGCTGAACTCCTGCTAATGCTAAATTCCATATTGCCCCGCATACTCCACTGGCCTTTTGCACTTCATTGTGGATAAGTCAGTTAGCGTCCTGGCAACAACAGATACCTGGCTTATGGGTAGATGTTTCACAGTGTGCCCTGCCCAAGCTGCTGCGACGTGACTTTCATCACCAAGTCCTTCGTCTGTCTCCTCCACTGCTTCCTTCATTTAAGCACCTTGGTCTTTTCTAGCTCTGCCACCTCGCTCAGCATTCATTAAAGCCCTTATGGTCTTCTGCTCTCCCAAGTCCCTCAGTATCTTTCTTGTCACAATCTCCTCCCTTCCTGCTTCCTTTAGCCTGTAAACCAAGCAGTGACTTATCCTCAATGACCAATCTCCATCTTGATTCCCATTGTTCCTTTAATGGTTTTTCTACCTCCCTTAATCACACCCTTCACATCAACTACCACTCCTTCAACCTCACCATCTCACATGATCTCATCATCTGTGAGGTATACATCACTGATAGGCCATAGAAACATAGAAAATAGGAGCAGTAGTAGGCCATTCGGCCCTTCAGGTCTGCACTGCCATTCAATATGATCATGGCTGATCCTCTATCTCAACACCATTTTCACGCCTTTTTCCCCATACTTCCTGATGCGTTTTTTTTTCGAGAAATCTATCTATCTCCCTCTTAAATATATTCAGTGACTTGGCCTCCACAGCATTCTGTGGTCGAGAATTCCACAGGTTCACCACCCTCTCAGTGAAAACATTTCTCCTCATCTCGGTCCTAAATTTCCTACCCCGTATTCTGAGACTGTGACCCCTTGTTCTAGACTTCCCAGCCAGGGGAAACATCCTCCCCGCATCCAGTCTATCCAACTCAGTCAGAATTTTATACGTTTGAATGAGATCCTCACTTTATGGGCCCAAGTTTCCACCCTCTGGAAAAACAGCGCATCTCCATAAGGTGCGCCGACTTTCTGGAAGAAAAAGGACAACGAAAACTTACCTTGTGATTCTCCGGTCTCCTCATGACGTCTTCGTGCTCAGCGTGGCGAGGCACAAGGGGTCGGGGGCAGAGACAGGTCCCGGCGCTGAAAACAGTGCCGGGACCTCTGCACATGTGCACTAGAGTGTGCACACGTGCAGGAGCTCCTCTCCCCCGAGGCTGCAGTGGGAGGGGCCCGACCCGAGCCGTGACCGATTGTGCTCATCGGGCGAAGATTGGACTGGACCTCCCACCCTCCTGTTCAGCCTCCCCCCCCTCCCCCCACCCAGCCCCCTCTCATTCCTCCCCCCCCCCCTCCCTCGCTCTCTCCTCCCCCCCCCTCACTCGCCCTCTCCTTCCCCCCCCGTCCCTCGCCCTCTCCTTCACCCCCCCTCCCTCGCCCTCTCCTTCACCCCCCCTCCCTCGCCCTCTCCTTCACCCCCCCCTCCCTCGCCCTCTCCGTCACCCCCCCTCCCTCGCCCTCTCCTTCCCCCCCCCCCGTCCCTCGCCCTCTCCTTCCCCCCCCCCTCCCTCGCCCTCTCCTTCCCCCCCCCACCTCCCTCGCCCTCTCCTTCCCGCCCCCGTCCCTCACCCTCTCCTTTCCCCCCCCCTCCCTCGCCCTCTCCTTCACCCCCCCTCCATCGCCCTCTCCTTACCCCCTCCCTCGCCCTCTCCTTCCCCCCCCCTCGCCCTCTCCTATCCCCTCCCTCGCCCTCTCCTTCACCCCCCCTCCCTCGCCCTCTCCTTCACCCCCCCTCTCTCGCCCTCTCCTTCACGCCCCCTCCCTCGCCCTCTCCTTCACCCCCCCTCCCTCGCCCTCTCCTTCACCCCCCCTCCCTCGCCCTCTCCTTCACCCCCCCTCCTCGCCCTCTCCTTCACCCCCCCTCCCTCGCCCTCTCCTTCACCCCCCCCTCCCTCGCCCTCTCCTTCACCCCCCCCCTCCCTCGCCCTCTCCTTCACCCCCCCTCCCTCGCCCTCTCCTTCACCCCCCCTCCCTCGCCCTCTCCTTCACCCCCCCTCCCTCGCCCTCTCCTTCACCCCCCCTCCCTCGCCCTCTCCTTCACCCCCCCTCCCTCGCCCTCTCCTTCACCCCCCTCCCTCGCCCTCTCCTTCACCCCCCCCTCCCTCGCCCTCTCCTTCACCCCCCCTCCCTCGCCCTCTCCTTTCCCCCCCTCCCTCGCCCTCTCCTTTCCCCCCCTCCCTCGCCCTCTCCTTTCCCCCCCTCCCTCGCCCTCTCCTTTCCCCCCCTCCCTCGCCCTCTCCTTCCCCCCCTCCCTCGCCCTCTCCTTCCCCCCCTCCCTCGCCCTCTCCTTCCCCCCCTCCCTCGCCCTCTCCTTCCCCCCCTCCCTCGCCCTCTCCTTCCCCCCCTCCCTCGCCCTCTCCTTCCCCCCCTCCCTCGCCCTCTCCTTCCCCCCCTCCCTCGCCCTCTCCTTCCCCCCCCTCCCTCGCCCTCTCCTTCCCCCCCCCCTCCCTCGCCCTCTCCTTCCCCCCCCCTCCCTCGCCCTCTCCTTCCCCCCCCCTCCCTCGCCCTCTCCTTCCCCCCCTCCCTCGCCCTCTCCTTCCCCCCTCCCTCGCCCTCTCCTTCCCCCCCTCCCTCGCCCTCTCCTTCCCCCCTCCCTCGCCCTCTCCTTCCCCCCCTCCCTCGCCCTCTCCTTCCCCCCCTCCCTCGCCCTCTCCTTCCCCCCCTCCCTCGCCCTCTCCTTCCCCCCTCCCTCGCCCTCTCCTTCCCCCCCTCCCTCGCTCTCTCCTTCCCCCCCCTCCCTCGCCCTCTCCTTCCCCCCCTCCCTCGCCCTCTCCTTCCCCCCCCTCCCTCGCCCTCTCCTTCCCCCCCCTCCCTCGCCCTCTCCTTCCCCCCCTCCCTCGCCCTCTCCTTCCCCCCCCTCCCTCGCCCTCTCCTTCCCCCCCCTCCCTCGCCCTCTCCTTCCCCCCCCTCCCTCGCCCTCTCCTTCCCCCCCCTCCCTCGCCCTCTCCTTCCCCCCCTCCCTCGCCCTCTCCTTCGCCCTCTCCTTCCCCCCCTCGCCCTCTCCTTCCCCCCCTCGCCCTCTCCTTCCCCTCGCTCCCTCCCTCCCCTCCCCCTCGCTCCTCCCCTCCCCCTCCCCCTCGCTCCCTCCCTCCCTTCCCCCTCGCTCACCCCCCTCCCCCTCGCTCACCCCCCTCCCCTCCCCTCCCCCTCGCTCACCCCCCTCCCCTCCCCTCCCCCTCGCTCACCCCCCTCCCCTCCCCTCCCCCTCGCTCACCCCCCTCCCATCCCCTCCCCCTCGCTCACCCCCCTCCCATCCCCTCCCCCTCGCTCACCCCCCTCCCATCCCCTCCCCCTCGCTCACCCCCCTCCCATCCCCTCCCCCTCGCTCACCCCCCTCCCATCCCCTCCCCCTCGCTCACCCCCCTCCCATCCCCTCCCCCTCGCTCACCCCCCTCCCATCCCCTCCCCCTCGCTCACCCCCCTCCCATCCCCTCCCCCTCGCTCACCCCCCTCCCATCCCCTCCCCCTCGCTCACCCCCCTCCCATCCCCTCCCCCTCGCTCACCTCCCTCCCATCCCCTCCCCCTCGCTCACCCCCTCCCCTCCCCTCCCCCTCGCTCACTCCTCCCCATCCCCTGCCTAAACTTGCAAAACAGGTGTAAGTGGCTGTCACGCCCCCTTTTGGGGAAAAAAAATCTGATCTAAAAGGAAACTATTCTAACCGACTGGAACTGGAGCAAATTAAATGCCTAGAATTGCAATTTCTAAGATGCTCCATTCTGAACTAGTTGCTCCAAAAAAAAGGTGTAACTCGGGCCGAAACGTGAGCCCTTCTTCTAAACTCTAGTTTATCTACTTAATCTCATTGTCTATTTCCAATCCCAATATCCTTATCTACCTTGCAAGAAACTTCCCTAGGTCGCTCATTAATTCACCCTCTAACTTCAAATAGAGTAGAGGTTGATTGTATCAACAAACTCAAGTCTCTGGTAAACTGCAATATAGTGGTTTGAGAAGTCTCATTGGGATATGATATTTTGTAAACATTGGGATTGGCCAGATGGACTACAATTGTGTTTTCAGTCCTGTACATTCCACTCTTTCTCCCCCCCGCCTCCCCCCCGCTCCCGCCCCCTCTCTGGCCCTCAATCTGTTGAGACAGTGCTGTCTTTTTGTTTACCTGCTAAACAGCTCTCTTGCTACTTGCTTTGCTCTTGTCCCAACCAAGTCATTCAGAATGGTACAGCTCCCACCTTTCCATGCTTATGCCTGAGGAATACAGACCTGAATGCAGCTGGTTTACAACCGCTGCCAAATGTGGCAGAAACATGTCGAGCATTACTGCACATCCCTCTCCATGGTCAAATCCTCCTATTACTGCAGGATCACACTATATTGCAAGAACTCATGACCTCTCTGGAAAAACATCCTTCGCTTTCCCTTCTATCTTCATCCCGAATACCAAGTGCAAAGAACTCTTCAATGTCTTCATCCCAAACACTGAGATCATTTGCAGAGCCCCCTTGTGCCACTTCCAGCTCCTTTTCCTTCACTGCCTACACTTGCAACTACCTCCCAACCCCTCACTTGCCCTAACACCAACTGCTTGCAGCTTCTCTCCCATCTCATCCTCCCTTTCCCTCTTCGAGGTCATCTCTTCTACACGAATCATCTCATGCCTCCCTGCTTCCACCCCCACCCAACTATTGATGATTTAGCTACCTTTCCTGGCCCCAGTTTCCCTCTATTCAGATAATGTCCCTATACAGATATTGTCCATTTTTTACAATCACCATCATCACCCCTCCTCAAAAAGCCTATCTGGGATCTGCCCATTCTCTCCAATTACTCTCCAATCTCTAAACTCCTGTTCTTGTCCAAGGCCCTTGAATGTGTCATCATGTCCAAACTGTGGACTTCCCCTCCCACAATTCTCTATTCAAATCCCTCCTGTTCAGTTTCCAACCTGGTCACAGTCACCAATGATATCCTCTGACTGCAGCTGTGTAGCCATCCCTCTTACTTCTTTGCAGTGTCAACACAGCCAATTCTCCGCTTTCTTCTCATGATCCACCTTTGTGTTTCCTCTCCTCGTGCAGTCAGCCCATTTCAGCAAATGGTTTATCTTCCAGCTTCCATATGATCACCTCCTTCCTCATCTAAATGATCCCTCTTGCTAACATCATCCACAACACAGACTGAACTGCCATCGCCAAGCTTTACCCCTCCATACTGTCAGACTGCTTGTCAGATAGTCTGGAGATGAATCAGCATTTCCTATTGAACATGGGAAAGACTGAAGCCATTATTTTCAGCTCCAACCAGAAATATTGCACCCATGCCATCTGGTCTATCCCCTTCCCTAGCTGCTCACTCAAGCTGACCCAAACTGCATGAAACTTTGGCATTTTGTTTGACTCTGAGCTGGACTTCAAACCCTATATTCTCTCCACGACCAAGACTGTTTACTTCCACTTTTGTAACATTGCCCATCCTATCCCCACTGCTGTTGAAATCTTTATCTGCCTTCATCCTGTCTAGACTTGGCTTATCTAGTACTCTCCTTACTGTCCTTCCAACCTTGATAAACTCCAAATCATCTAAACTCTGGTGCCTGTTAGTCCATCACCCCCGTCGTGGTTCATATACTTTGGTTTCCCATCTCCCAATGGATGTAATTTAAAACCCTTGTTCTTAACTACACATCTCTTCACAGTCTCCCCGCACCCTGCCTCTGCAACATTTGACAGCCTTGCACCCCTCCTGCATTTGCTGGTCATTGACATTGGCCCCTTGTGCATCCTCCTGCTGTGCTCCCTTTAGTGGCAAAGCCTTCAGCCACCACAGCTCTACTCTTTGGAAGTCTCTTCCTAGCCCTCTTTACCTCCAACCATATCTTTTAAAAACCTTCTTCAACCAGGCTTTGTCATTTCTCCTAATCCACCCCTAAAGGATTGGCATCTGTTCCTTTTCTTCTTTGAAGCACTTCGGAACAACTTGCTTTATTAAAGATGTTCTATTCATGTTCTTGTCCGCTTTCTGTAAACGTCCCTGCCAGAGGCAGCATCTCATCATAGGCAGGTTTGCTCAGATACAAAATTAGGACATATTCCTGAATGTTAAGTAAGTTGTGTTGAGTTGCATTTTGGATTGCGACCAATCCAAATAAAAGTTGTTTAAGCAAAATCCTGTGGAGCAGTTAAAACATGACTAATACAATACATCTATATCTGCAGTATTTTGGCTAACAATAGCAGTTAACGAAGAAACCTTTTAGTCTGATTATTTGGCCTGATTTTTCTGATGCATTCCTACTGAGGCATTGCAAGGAAAGTTCATTTATCTTGACCTAATGAAGGCTCCTTTCTTGTCACTTGATTTATAGAATACTGATGGGATGGATCATGGTGTTTAGCTTAGTGATTCTGGGGTCAAATTTCGGACTGAGTTGGTCCTATTTTTTTTGGAGCAACTAGTTTAGAATGGAGTTTCTTAGAAATTACAATTCTCGGCATTTAGTTTGCACCAGTTCTATAGTGAGTTAGAACAGTTTCATTTTAGAACAGATTTTTTTTTCAAAAGGGATCGTGTCCGGCCACTTATGCCTGTTTTGAAAGTTTAGGCAGCGAAAACTTACTCCATTCTAAGTAAGTTTGGCGTAAGTGTAGATTTTTGTACGCTCAGAAAAAGGGAGGGAGGGGTGGGGGTGGGGGAAGAAGGGATGGGGGGTGGGGGAGGGAGGGAGGTATGGGGTGGGGGGGAGGGAGGAAGGGAGGTATGGGGTGTAGGGGAAGGAGGGACGGAGACGAGGGAGACGGGGGTGGGGCGAGTGATGGAGGGAGGGACGGGGGTGGGGCGAGGGAGGGAGGGACGGGGGTGGGGCGAGGGAGGGAGGGACGGGGGTGGGGCGAGGGAGGGAGGGACGGGGGTGGGGCGAGGGAGGGAGGGACGGGGGTGGGGCGAGGGAGGGAGGGACGGGGGTGGGGCGAGGGAGGGAGGGACGGGGGTGGGGCGAGGGAGGGAGGGACGGGGGTGGGGCGAGGGAGGGAGGGACGGGGGTGGGGCGAGGGAGGGAGAGACGGGGGTGGGGCGAGGGAGGGAGGGACGGGGGTGGGGCGAGGGAGGGACGGGGGTGGGTTGAAGGGACGGGGGTGGGTTGGAGGGACGGGGGGGACGGGGGTGGGGTGGAGGGAGGGACGGGGGTGGGGTGGTGGGAGGGATGGGGTGGGGCGAGGGGGGAGGGACGGGGACGAGGGAGGGACGGAGGGGGGGGAGGGACGGAGGGGGAGGGAGGGATGGAGACGAGGGAGGGACGGAGGGGAGAGACGAGGGAGGGTGGAAGGGATGGGGGCAAGGGAGGGAGTGATGGGGGGTGGGGCGAGGGAGGGAGGGATGAGGGAGTGATGGGGGGGTGGGGGGAGGGAGGGATGGGGGGGCGGGGGGAAGGAGGGATGGGGGGACGAGGGGGAAGGGAGGGATGAAGGGGCGAGGGGGGGCGGGGGAGACGAGGGACGGAGGGGGGAGATGAGGGAGGGAGGGGCGGGGGAGACGAGGGAGGGACGGAGGGGGGGAGATGAGGGAGGGAGACGAGGGAGATGGACGGGGGGGCGAGAGATGGAGGGATGAGGGAGGGGAGGGGAAAGGGAGGGATGGGGGAGGGGAGGGGGGTGGGAAGCTGAATGGGCCCAGCCGACGAGAGCAAGCCGGGCCGAAGACTTCGGGCAGGGCCCGCCCCCAGCAAGATGCCGGGCGGGCATGCCACGCCGAGGACGTGGAGGGAGGGGCAACGGTTGAACAGTAGGAAGGGGCGGGGAGAGTGGACCGGGCCTGACGGGGGAGGCGGCGGCGGGGGGGAAGGGGGAAAGAGAGAGAGAGAGAGAGAGACGGAGCTGAAGCTCAAGACGAGGGAGGCTCAAGTCCGATTTTCGCTGCCCAAGTGAGTCCATTCGGCCAGGGCTAGGGGCGGCGTGCTTCAGGCCCTTCCCACACAGTTTCCGGCGCTGGAGCTACTGCACATGCGCGCACGCTCTAGCGCGCATGTGCAGAAGTCCCGGCACTGATTTCAGTGCTGGGACCTGGCTCCGCCCCACACAGCTTGTGTTGCGCTGTGCCAAGGGCCTGGAACGTTCCAGCAGCGGGGAGAATACCGAGGTATGTTTTAGGCGCGGTTTTGAGCGCGGAAATCGGGCGTGGTTCACGGGGCTGCACAGTTCTAGGCGCGGCCCCAAACTTGACCCCTCTGTTTCTCGATGTACGAACTGTGGAGGGATAAACTGAAATTAAGTGAAATAATTAGAGCTATAATTATCTAGCTGTATTAATTGCACTTTTGTTGGGTGTGGTATCTGGGGACTGCAGCCATGTGGCAGAAAATAGGGAATTTTAGTTGTAGATAATTATCTTAGAGTGTAGTAATGTACAATAGCTTACAGTAAATTTGAGTGAGTTGCTCTCATTGATTATGTGGTGGGAAGTACATATTTATTGCTTATTTTTATTTTATTAACATCAACTTGTATTTTGCTGTACCTTTTGGATTTTGTTTTACATGGTGTTTAAGTGACCATCAAAGTGCCATCTCTGCATGATTTTTTTCTTGACCTGCATGTGATGCACACAAAAATCCTCAATCGCAAACCTTGTTCACTTGTCAGTCCCCGATTTTCCACCTACTAAAGTAAATGAGCAAGGAATCATGGAGTAGCGAATGCAGAAGCGGAATATTTACCCATTCCCTCCACTAAAAGAAATTAATTCCTACTTTCTCTAAAAGCAAGTATTTTCCAAATACATATATTTGTGTCGGGATTAAAATCCAGACCAGTTTTAAGTCATTTCTGAATGTGGTGTTTTCAGTTTTTGACTTGAATGGCATGATCTGTTGTGCTGAGAACCAATATGGCTGCATTGAAAAATTATGAAGCGACATTTAAAAAACATAAACCCACAATTCTCCTGATTAACAACGATGTATAGTTATCTCTCCAGCAATTTGAAGACAGGAAACCAGAAGGTCTGCAGCACCATTGCCAATCCTTGTAGGTTTAATTTCAGTGCCAGCCCACCAGACTCCTCTTGACCACATTCTTTGTGACTAAATCAGACTAGAAAACAACTTTAAAACCAATATGACATGTTGAGAGAATAATGCATCTTTTTAACTAAAAGAGAAAACTATTTCAAATGAGTAATTATATTCTTGAATGCATGTTACTGAAATTGAATTGGAATAGTGTTAAAATTTAGTTTCCAGGCTAACTAACATAGTTGATATATTTGGATCCTGCTGTGAGTAAATGAAGGTCTATGGTTGGGTTTTAATTTCTTAGTTATTTTACATATTTTTCTTTTATTTGTTTACCTGAATTAGAGGTTAAAAACTCATCAACTGCATAAAGCATTTTTCAGCGAAGTTCCTTTTTAAGATTGAGGCAGTCTTGGAAATGTAACATTTACTTGCCAATTAAGGGATTCTCAAAATAGTGCTGAGTAATTGCTGGAGGAAAATTGGGGTAGATACTCTTCAGCACCTCGGTAGAACAGCTTGGTGGAGGCAAAAGCCCTTTGGGTGCGAGCTGCTCAAGATCCATTGACAGTGGACAGAAAATCATGAGCAAGTTGTCTGAAATTTCAACAAGAGCTTCTGCTCTGTTAAGCTCTTAACACCTGGGTGCTGAAGAAATCTGCCTCATTTCTTTTTTGAGAAGCATCAAAGTGCCATCTGCTCGTATTTCCTTTAATTGAAATTTATCATAAATAATTGGAATATGTATTCAGACCTTGCAAATGAACCTGCGATATTTGTTTCTTCCTCTTTCCCAACTGAATTTGTGACCTGTTCAAATTATGTGCCACTTATCTCCATTAATTTATGTTGTATGGAGAACATTTATCCCCTTACAACTCTGAAAAAACCTGGACAGAAACCGATACTGTGTTTGAATTGCAGTCCTCGACTTACCTTTTATGTTGAGTGATCATCTTTCCATTCCAACAAGGAAATGACCTCTTCAATTTTCCTCAAAATAATTTGTCTCTATTCGAATTTTCCTGTATTCATTTATATCATTTCCTGTAGCAGTCAGCTGCTCAAGGCTGATAAAACAATTTGAGTGAGCTGCAATTCTGTTTCCATGTGAAATGAGAAGTAAATCAAAATAAAAGTTGATGATCCAATGAAGTCCAATCTAATGTGTGTGAGATTTAATTTAGTTGCATTTTTTATAATACAGAAACCTACAGGGAAGACTAAGTTTCTGGTACTACACAGTAGCTGTTTCCCTGGAGCACTGCTAATTGAGTTGTTACTCTTAGAATTTTAGGTCTATAATTGCATTTCAAATATTTCATCATATGCCGAGTTTACTTGTGAATGTACAGGAAGTTTGGTGATTGAAAATAATCCAAAAGTACATTGGTTTACTATTTATTACCCAAGACTTGTGTTTGATTTATTGACTAATTAGTATTATTGTGATGGATTACATTTGAATACAAGTGAAATCAAGTGTTGCAAGGTTCTCATTTAGTAAATTGCTCATCTGTTTTCCTGATGAATTATGCAGGATTACAGTTCCTTTCTATATAAATTAACATCTTTTCTAGGAGCTGAAACCCTTCGTGTATATACTGCTTTCTAGATTGCCTTCATGGTTTGACATCAGTATTTACAAAATGAAAACTACCTGCTAAGTTGTGTTTTTTTTTAAATTTAGCTTCTAGTCCCGAGCTGAAGAGTACTGCATTTCTTGCTGTTTGGTAATACTTGCTTTAATGTGGATATATTTTCAGAGGACAAATTAGTTGGAATGTGTTTCTTCCTGTAGTTTCTGTTGACCGTATCGCTCATAATTCTAAAGTCACCTGCCTTGCCAATCTGCAAGCAAGCAACCATAATAGCATCTAAGCTATTGCCAGATGCGATTGCATTATCCACAACAAGCTTTTTTTTGGACAACCTTAATCTATGT